>NC_086445.1:115156943-115515693 GCF_028390025.1 Pseudophryne corroboree | reverse complement strand
AATTCACACTTACCAAACTCAACTGCTGCAGAACCTTTTGTAAGACAAGAGGATGATCGCAGTTCTCTCTAAAGGGGGTCCTCGGCACCGAAAAGGCCGCAGCTAGTCTCCCACCAACCACTTCGTTATCACCCTACGGTCAACTGTTGCCATCAACTTCTATGTCAAAACATTAGCTCAAGCAACGCTTGAACCGCACAGGTCTTTTGGTTTGTGAACAGAAGTTTGTTAAGTCACGTTAAAAGACTACCAAGACGTAACTACACACAAATACATTAGAAAATATAAGTGCTCTTTCTAAAAAATATATAGGTTATTGTTGAGGTGGTCATAACTGTTAGAAAAGTTTTGCAAGTATGATAAATCATAAAGTATGTTTTATATGTAACCCCCCCCCCTCAAAAAAAATATATAAATAAAAGTCTGAATAAGCTCCTTCAGTGTCCGTAAATACATTTCCAAATAAGTATAGCAGCGGATTTAATATTTACCGCACTGCAGTCCGCCCCCAGTGGTGGCTATGGCTGCCTGCCACAGTACGTCAGTGAAGCTCAGTACAGCAATATTAAGAATATGTATAATACACTTCTTGAAAATACTGGACCCCTTTCAAAAGTTTCACAAACTGAAGCACGTCGTTGTCACTGGGGTAAATTAAAGTTTTAAAGGACAATCAATAAAACTGATAACATTAAGATATTCTCCAGGGCTGAAGAAGCTGAATTTGTGTGCTTGAAGGCCACAATAGTAAAAAATAGATTATAGGGGGATTTGTGCAGCACCCAAATTCTACAATCAAGTGTGACCGACTCAAATTCCAAAAAGTGATATCCTGTTACTTGGCAACGTGATTGTAGCAAACAAGATTGTCACCTGGTTCAAGTTCGATCGTCTTTGGTTATATTCGGACAAATTAGTAACTACACAAGCTCAAGTTAACAAACGTTCCTGTGAGACTGTTGTGTATTAAAAAGGTAGAAACAGCGAGATTCCAAAATGCTCCAAATGTATCCAACAGTCATCAACCGTATATATAAATAAGAAGTCTTCTCAATAGATCAGGGGTTAGGCCGAGAAAATAACCTGCAGCAATCTAGTTTTTAAGGACACTTTATATCTTCCATTTCAAACGTTCCCATAAATTGGCAAAGTTGGAAACTAGAGAGTAGGCATCAAGGGAAGAATAAATTTTATCTATCTGAGGATTATTCGGTCAAGTGTGCCATCTCACACGTAGACAGGTTGGCAACCTTCTGTCTCGCTTGATTTTGACACTGAATTTTCTTCCTGAGACTCCTCACAAGGAGAAGCTTCCAAACGAGATGGCTTTGGGTAGCGGAACGGGTAGCCATTATCATCGAAGAACCTTCGGAAAGTGAATTCATAGAAAGCATGCTCGGTGTGTTTGCTGCCAGAGGACATGAGTGTGTCCCAAGTCATAGTGCTGTCCCCACTGTCATTCCAAGGGCTTTCCTCATCTACTGGATCGAAGTTGGAGGTGTCCATTGGGTGGCTAATTTTGGGGACATAGGGAGCTGGCTGGTGTCGGATCTCTGTAGAGAAGTCAATGGAGCTGAAGAATGGGTGAGCCTTAATTTCATCTGCTCCAGCTCTCCCGAGCCTATTCTCTGCCGCACAACACAGATTGGTTATCAGATCAGTTGCCTCCATGCTTAGCTTGATTTGGGAGGGAATGTGAAGGGTGTTCTCCCAATTAATTACCTTCAAGACAAAAAAAAAAGTCTGATTTAAAAAAAGATGTTGCGGAGTATGATATATAGCTATTGCTGTGTGCTGCTCTCTTCCTATCTATGAATACTTTTATGGATCTTAGTCTGTGACCTTCAAACACGTTCTAGAACTTCATTTTGGGAAATGAGTCCATGGTTAAACAGAATAGGAAACTCTTTAAATGAAAAACTCAAAGCAAGTAAATTCAAAAACAGTGCAAAAGCAAGAAGAGTAAATTGATGATGAAACGCTAGATCCTAATGCTTACCTTTAGTTGCGTCTCAGTTGGGTTCGATGCCAGAAACGGAGGCTGGCCAACCAACATCTCAAAGAGAATGACACCCACACTCCACCAGTCACAGAGCTGTGTGTATCCTGTACAAAACCAGTAGCCAAAGTTAGCAAGACATCAAATGCACTGCTAATGCAATAAATTCACAATTTGGAAGGTTGTGAGCACCTGTGTGTATAGTTAGGTGTCCACTTGTTCTACTATATGCAGGAAAATAAGAATTTACTTACCGATAATTCTATTTCTCGGAGTCCGTAGTGGATGCTGGGGTTCCTGAAAGGACCATGGGGAATAGCGGCTCCGCAGGAGACAGGGCACAAAAAGTAAAGCTTTAGGATCAGGTGGTGTGCACTGGCTCCTCCCCCTATGACCCTCCTCCAAGCCTCAGTTAGGATACTGTGCCCGGACGAGCGTACACAATAAGGAAGGATTTATGAATCCCGGGTAAGACTCATACCAGCCACACCAATCACACTGTACAACCTGTGATCTGAACCCAGTTAACAGTATGATAACAGCGGAGCCTCTGAAAGATGGCTCACAACAATAATAACCCGATTTTTGTAACTATGTACAAGTATTGCAGATAATCCGCACTTGGGATGGGCGCCCAGCATCCACTACGGACTCCGAGAAATAGAATTATCGGTAAGTAAATTCTTATTTTCTCTATCGTCCTAGTGGATGCTGGGGTTCCTGAAAGGACCATGGGGATTATACCAAAGCTCCCAAACGGGCGGGAGAGTGCGGATGACTCTGCAGCACCGAATGAGAGAACTCCAGGTCCTCCTTAGCCAGGTTATCAAATTTGTAGGATTTTACAAACGTGTTTGCCCCTGACTAAATAGCCGCTCGGCAAAGTTGTAAAGCCGAGACCCCTCGGGCAGCCGCCCAAGATGAGCCCACCTTCCTTGTGGAATGGGCATTTACATATTTTGGCTGTGGCAGGCCTGCCACAGAATGTGCAAGCTGAATTGTATTACACATCCAACTAGCAAAAGTCTGCTTAGAAGCAAGAGCACCCAGTTTGTTGGGTGCATACAGGATAACAGCAAGTCAGTTTTCCTGACTCCAGCCGTCCTGGAACCTATATTTTCAGGGCCCTGACCACATCTAGCAACTTGGAGTCCTCCAAGTCCCTAGTAGGCGCAAGACACCACAATAAGCTGGTTCAGGTGAAACACTGACACCACCTTAGGGAGAGAACTGGAGACGAGTCCGCAGCTCTGCCCTGTCCGAATGGACAAACAGATATGGGCTTTTTTGAGAAAAAAACCCCCACCAATTTGACACTCGCCTGGTCCAGGCCAGGTCCAAGAGCATGTTCACTTTTCATGTGAGATGCTTCAAATCCACAGATTTGACTGGTTTTAAACCAATGTGTTTTGAGGAATCCCAGAACTACGTTGAGATCCCACAGTGCCACTGGAGGCACAAAAGGGGGTTGTATATGCAATACTCCCTTGACAAACTTCTGGACTTCAGGAACTGAAGCCAATTCTTTCTGGAAGAAAAATCGACAGGGCCGAAATTTGAACCTTAATGGACCCCAATTTGAGGCCCATAGACACTCCTGTTTGCAGGAAATGCAGGAATCGACCGAGTTGAAATTTCTTCGTGGGGCCTTCCTGGCCTCACACCACGCAACATATTTTCGCCACATGTGGTGATAATGTTGTGCGGTCACCTCCTTTCTGGCTTTGACCAGGGTAGGAATGACCTCTTCCTGAATGCCTTTTCCCTTAGGATCCGGCGTTCCACCGCCATGCCGTCAAACGCAGCTGCGGTAAGTCTTGGAACAGACATGGTACTTGCTGAAACAAGTCCCTTCTTAGCGGCAGAGGCCATAAGTCCTCTGTGAGCATCTCTTGAAGTTCCGGGTACCAAGTCCTTCTTGGCCAATCCGGAGCCATGAGTATAGTTCTTACTCCTCTACGTCTTATAATTCTCAGTACCTTAGGTATGAAAAGCAGAGGATGGAACACATACACCGACTGGTACACCCACGGTGTTACCAGAACGTCCACAGCTATTGCCTGAGGGTCTCTTAACCTGGCGCAATACCTGTCCCGTTTTTTGTTCAGACGGGACGCCATCATGTCCACCTTTGGTAATTCCCAACGGTTTACAATCATGTGGAAAACTTCCCCATGAAGTTCCCACTCTGCCGGGTGGAGGTCGTGCCTACTGAGGAAGTCTGCTTCCCAGTTTCCATTCCCGGAATGAAACACTGCTGACAGTGCTATCACATGATTTTCCGCCCAGCGAAAAGTCCTTGCAGTTTTTGCCACTGCCCTCCTGCTTCTTGTGCCGCCCTGTCTATTTACGTGGGCGACTGCCGTGATGTTTTATCCCACTGGATCAATACCGGCTGACCTTGAAGCAGAGGTCTTGCTAAGCTTAGAGCATTATAAATTTACCCTTAGCTATATTTATGTGGAGAAAAGTCTCCAGACTTGATCACACTCCCTGGAAATTTTTTCCTTGTGTGACTGCTCCCCAGCCTCTCGGGCTGGCCTCCGTGGTCACCAACATCCAAAACTGAATGCCGAATCTGCGGCCCTCTAGAAGATGAGCACTCTGTAACCACCACAGGAGAGACACCCTTGTCCTTGGATATAGGGTTATCCGCTGATGCATCTGAAGATGCGATCCGGACCATTTGTCCAGCAGATCCCACTGAAAAGTTCTTGCATGAAATCTGCCGACTGGAATTGCTTCGAAGGAAGTCACCATTTTTTTACCATGGCCCTTGTGCAATGATGCACTGATTTTAGGAGGTTCCTGACTAGCTCGGATAACTCCCTGGCTTTCTCTTCCGGGAGAAACACCTTTTTCTGGACTGTGTCCAGAATCATCCCTAAGCACAGGAGACTTGTTGTCGGGATCAGCTGCGATTTTGGAATATTTAGAATCCACCCCTGCTGTTGTAACAGTATCCGAGATAGTGCTACTCCGACCTCCAACTGTTCCCTGGACTTTGCCCTTATCAGGAGATCGTCCAAGTAAGGGATAATTAAGACGCCTTTTCTTCGAAGAAGAACCATCATTTTGGCCATTACCTTGGTAAAGACCCGGGGTGCCGTGGACAATCCAAACGGCAGCGTCTGAAACTGATAGTGACAGTTCTGTACCACGAACCTGAGGTACCCTTAGTGATAAGGGCAAATTTGGGACATGGAGGTAAGCATCCCTGATGTCTCGGGACACCATATAGTCCCTTTCTTCCCGGTTCGTTATCACTGCTCTGAGTGACTCCATCTTGATTTGAACCTTTGTAAGTGTTCAAATTTTTTTAGATTTAGAATAGGTCTCACCTAGCCTTCTGGCTTCAGTACCACAATATAGTGTGGAATAATACCCCTTTTCTTGTTGTAGGAGGGGTAATTTAATTATCACCTGCTGGGAATACAGCTCGTGAATTGTTTCCCATACTGCCTCCTTGTCGGAGGGAGACCTTGGTAAAGCAGACTTCAGGAGCCTGCGCAGGGGAAACGTCTCGACATTCCAATCTGTACCCCTGGGATACTACTTGTAGGATCCAGGGGTCCTGTACGGTCTCAGCGTCATGCTGAGAGCTTGTCAGAAGCGGTGGAACGCTTCTGTTCTTGGGAATGGGCTGCCTGCTGCAGTCTTCTTCCCTTTCCTCTATCCCTGGGCAGATATGACTCTTATAGGGACGAAAGGACTGAAGCTGAAAAGACGGTGTCTTTTTCTGCAGAGATGTGACTTAGGGTAAAAACGGTGGATTTTCCAGCAGTTGCCGTGGCCACCAGGTCCGATGGACCGACCCCAAATAACTCCTCTTCCTTTATACGGCAATACACCTTTGTGCCGTTTGGAATCTGCATCACCTGACCACTGTCGTGTCCATAAACATCTTCTGGCAGATATGGACATCGCACTTACTCTTGATGCCAGAGTGCAAATATCCCTCTGTGCATCTCGCATATATAGAAATGCATCCTTTAAATGCTCTATAGTCAATAAAATACTGTCCCTGTCAAGGGTATCAATATTTTTAGTCAGGGAATCCGACCAAGCCACCCCAGCTCTGCACATCCAGGCTGAGGCGATCGCTGGTCGCAGTATAACACCAGTATGTGTGTATATACTTTTTATGATATTTTCCAGCCTCCTGTCAGCTGGCTCCTTGAGGACGGCCCTATCTATAGACGGTACCGCCACTTGTTCTGATAAGCGTGTGAGCGCCTTATCCACCCTAAGGGGTGTTTCCCAACGCGCCCTAACTTCTGGCGGGAAAGGGTATACCGCCCATATTTTCTATCGGGGGGAACCCACGCATCATCACACACTTCATTTAATTTATCTGATTCAGGAAAAACTACGGTAGTTTTTTCACATCCCACATAATACCCTCTTTTGTGGTACTTGTAGTATCAGAAATATGTAACACCTCCTTCATTGCCCTTAACGTGTGGCCCTAATAAGGAATACGTTTGTTTATTCACCGTCGACACTGGATTCAGTGTCCCTGTCTGTGTCTGTGTCGACCGACTAAAGTAAACGGGCGTTTTAAAACCCCTGACGGTGTTTTTGAGACGTCTGGACCGGTACTAATTGTTTGTCGGCCGTCTCATGTCGTCAACCGACCTTGCCGCGTGTTGACATTATCACGTAATTCCCTAAATAAGCCATCCATTCCGGTGTCGACTCCCTAGAGAGTGACATCACCATTACAGGCAATTGCTCCGCCTCCTCACCAACATCGTCCTCATACATGTCGACACACACGTACCGACACACAGCACACACACAGGGAATGCTCTGATAGAGGACAGGACCTACTAGCCCTTTGGAGAGACAGAGGGAGAGTTTGCCAGCACACACCAAAAACGCTATAATTATATAGGGACAACCTTATATAAGTATTTTCCCTTATAGCATCTTTTTTATATATTTTTAACGCCAAATTAGTGCCCCCCCTCTCTGTTTTAACCCTGTTTCTGTAGTGCAGTGCAGGGGAGAGCCTGGGAGCCTTCCCTCCAGCCTTTCTGTGAGGGAAAATGGCGCTGTGTGCTGAGGAGATAGGCCCCGCCCCTTTTTCGGCGGCCTCGTCTCCCGCTCTTAACGGATTCTGGCAGGGGTTAAATATCTCCATATAGCCCCCGGAGGCTATATGTGAGGTATTTTTAGCCAAAAATAGGTTTTCATTGCCTCCCAGGGCGCCCCCCTCCCAGCGCCCTGCACCCTCAGTGACTGCCGTGTGAAGTGTGCTGAGAGGAAATGGCGCACAGCTGCAGTGCTGTGCGCTACCTTAAGAAGACTGAGGAGTCTTCATGCCGCCGATTCTGGACCTTCTTCTTGTTTCAGCATCTGCAAGGGGGCCGGCGGCGAGGCTCCGGTGACCATCCAGGCTGTACCTGTGATCGTCCCTCTGGAGCTAATGTCCAGTAGCCAAAGAAGCCAATCCATCCTGCACGCAGGTGAGTTCACTTCTTCTCCCCTAAGTCCCTCGTTGCAGTGATCCTGTTGCCAGCAGGACTCACTGTAAAATAAAAAACCTAAGCTAAACTTTTCTAAGCAGCTCTTTAGGAGAGCCACCTAGATTGCACCCTTCTCGGCCGGGCACAAAAATCTAACTGAGGCTTGGAGGAGGGTCATAGGGGGAGGAGCCAGTGCACACCACCTGATCCTAAAGCTTTACTTTTTGTGCCCTGTCTCCTGCGGAGCCGCTATTCCCCATGGTCCTTTCAGGAACCCCAGCATCCACTAGGACGATAGAGAAAGTCATGTTTCCGGCCACTGAGCCTGATTATGAGTTGGGAGAAAAGCAAAAAAGAGCAACTGTGCACCTGGAGAAACCATGTTACCATGCAAGGGTTGCAAATACATGTATTGGTTTTACATGAAGGATAATCACTAACTGTGTTTGCATGTAGACCACAAATGCTGTATAGCCTTATTTTTACCCTACAATTTAGATTTGAATTTGGACACACACCACCCAAATCTAATTTCTCTGTACAATTATAAAGCTGCCCCCTCCCCTTGCAGTGCAGCATGGTTTTGCCAAGGAGCACAGTTATTTATTATTTTCTTTACTCCCAACTCCGAATCAGGCCCCGTACGTCTTATAACAAGTGTGCTGGTATTATTAATTGCATTACATTAATATTTATTGCATTTAAAATATATCCAGTACAACCCGAGGGTTCTTATGGAGCTTAGTTCACAACTAGCACGACCCCTATACTTGATTTTCAATAGTTCAATTAGATCATGCATGGTACCGAAGGATTGGCGTATAGCTGAGGTAGTGCCATTATTTAAAAAGGGATCCAAAAATCTTCCGGGAAACTACAGACCAGTAAGTTTAACATCTATAGTGGGGAAAATATTGGAAGGAATTCTAAGGGACGTCATACAGGAGTATCTAAAGTCAGCTAGGATTATTAGCATAAACCAGCATGGGTTTGTGAGGGACAGGTCATGTCAGACTAACTTAATTAGCTTCTACGAGGAAGTGAGCAATAATCTTTATCAAGGAAAAGCAGTGGATGTGGTCTTCCTAGATTTTGCAAAAGCCTTCGATACAGTTCCTCACAGGAGACTGATGATCAAATTAAAGGAGATTGGCCTAGGAAAAACTATTTGCACATGGATAAGCAGCTGGTTGGATAGCAGGGTACAGCGAGTAGTGGTCAACGGGAAGTCCTCAACCTGGTCCCCAGTAGTCAGCGGAATACCACAAGGGTCAGTACTCGGACAACTACTGTTCAACATATTTATCAATGACCTAGAAATAGGCCTGGAAAGCACAGTGTCAATCTTTACAGATGATACTAAACTGTGTAAGGTAATTAATTCAGAATTGGATGTGGAGTCCTTGCAGAATGACCTATCTAAACTTGAATTCTGGGCATCTAAATGGAAAATGAGGTTCAATACAGACAAATGCAAGGTTATGCATTTTGGGACTAAAAACAAACTTGCATCCTACATATTAAATGGGGAACGCCTAGGGGAAACAGAGTTGGAAAAAGATTTGGGGGTATTCATTGATAATAGGCTTAATATACCGTACACAGGGGGTGATTCCAAGTTGTTCGCTCGCTAGCTGCTTTTAGCAGCATTGCACACGCTAAGCCGCCGCCCTCTGGGAGTGTATCTTAGCTTAGCAGAAGTGCGAACGAAAGATTAGCAGAATTGCGAATAGAAAATTCTTAGCAGTTTCTGAGTAGCTCCAGACTTACTCAGCCATTGCGACCAGCTCAGTCCTTTTCGTTCCTGGTTTGACGTCACAAACACACCCAGCGTTTGCCCAACCACTCCCCCGTTTCTCCAGCCACTCCTGCGTTTTGCAACTCGAACGCCTGCGTTTTCCGCACACTCCCATAAAACGGCCAGTTTCCGCCCAGAAACACCCACCTCCTGTCAATTACACTACGATCAGCACAGCGACGAAAAAGCTTTGTTATGCCGTGAGTAAAATACCTAACTTTTGTGTAAAATAACTAAGCGCATGCGCAGTAAGCGACTAATCGCAGTATAGCAAAAATCAACAACGAGCGAACAACTCGGAATGACCCCCACAATGTCAAAATTCAGTTAAGAAGGCAAGTAAGGTGCTAGCGTGCATAAAAAGGGGAATTGAGACAAGGGACTCGGATGTAATCATGCCGCTGTATAAGGCATTGGTACGTCCGCACCTGGAATATTGTGTTCAGTTTTCGGCACCATTGTATAAAAAAGACATCAGTGAACTCAAAAGTGTTCAAAGGCGAGCTACTAAATTGATTAAAGGCCTAGAAGGACTGGACTATAAGGAAAGACTTACTAGGCTGAATATGTATACACTAGAAAAGAGGCGCCTAAGAGGAGATATTATTAATATCTTCAAATATGTAAAGGGACATCACAAAGAGTTATCAGAGGAATTATTTATTAAAAGAACACAGTTTAGGACACATGGGCACTCGCTGCGACTGGAGGAGAGAAAGTTCCGAACGCAACGGAGGAAAGGGTTCTTCACTGTTAGGGCAATCAGGATGTGGAATTCCCTGCCAGGGAAGGTGGTAATGGCGGACTCTGTAATTGGATTTAAAAAAGGAATGGATACATTTCTGAATGAAAAAGCTATCCAAGGTTATAATACTTAAAATATCAACGTGGTTAATCCGGGGGTAACATGAGTTATAGTAGCTAACTAGTCATAAAACATTATTTAGCAAGTATGTAGAATCATCACAACTTAAAACAGGTTGAACACGATGGGCAATTTGCCTCTATTCAACCTCAAATACTATGTTACAACTCACCTTTACGCAGGAGGACCTCTGGGGCTATGTAGTTAGGGGTCCCTACTAGTGAATGAGCCAAGCATCGGTGATGCTGTCTCTTAGCTCGTTGTTCCAATGTCTTCAATCTGTCTCCACATCTGCAGTTGGACACATCATCCCAATGCTCACTGGGCTCCATACTGTCCTGTCGGATGTGACTCCCTTAATTGTGTGTAAAAGAAAATAGGTGTGAGCTTATACTTCTCTAGCTTGTTAACTAAAAAGTGCCAATGCCAACGGGTGAAACAAATTAATTTTGAGCTTAAAGAACTAGATGCCTAAAACTTGAGAAACAGTAAAATAAATAACAACAAAACAATAAAAAGGTCTATATTCAAGAAAGCATTAATAATTGGTATTTCTCAATAATAAATAATCAGCAAAAATATATAACTTTGTAGTGTTTATTCTGTAAAAAATAAAATAAAAAGCGGCGCTTAGAGCGGTCTTTACACATGGAGCTGATACAGAATTGCGTGCGAGTCCATTTTGCATGTGCATGCAGTCAAGCTAGGAGTATGCAACTTTTGGCAGCAATAGCTGATTACGGGTCGTACGCATGTCCGCCTGCAGCTGAATGGATGCACAGCAACCGGACGTCCGCACATGGACTAAGTGTAGTGAGAGCATGTAGGCGTAATTGTGGGCTATCAGGGTCTCTAACGCCATAGAGAAGGGTGGCACAAGTGGGCATTGATAGTGATGGAAAGGTTATAGAGTACGGGCGAATATCAGATGCTAAAACCATACGCGCAATGCAATTTAATGTGTTACACAGGTTAGTAAGTTTCAGTTATTAGTGTTCCCGGAAAGAGGGTAAATGTGGGAAATAAGGATGCAAAATAAAATAATTTACCTTTCTGGTAGTATTTGGAGTTGTGCGTCCACCTAAAGCCAGTGCAAAGACCAAAGTCTGTCAACTTTATGTGGCCATCAAGGTCTATGAGAATGTTATCAGGTTTGATATCACGGTGGATAAATCCCATCTTGTGTACACTCTCGATGGCCAGAGTCAGCTCTGCAATATAGAACCTGGCCAGGTGTTCGGGAAACACCTCCATGCGTATAAGAAGGCTCATCATGTCTCCCCCGGGGATATAATCCATCACAAAATACAAGTAATCTTTGTCTTGAAAGGAGTAGTAGAGTTTCACTACCCATTCGTTGTCAGCCTCGGCCAAGATGTCTCTCTCCGCTTTCACGTGGGCCACCTGGTTCCTGTTCAGGACGTCTTTCTTCCTCAGGGTCTTCATGGCATACAAAGCTTTTGTGTCCACTTTGCTGGCGAGGCACACTTCACCAAACGCTCCGATGCCCAAGGTCTTGATCTTCACAAACAAAGACTTGTCCATTTTGGCTCTTTTTAGCCTATTGTAGTTGGACTCCTTTTGGTAAAGTATTTTCCGCATTTGCTCCTGAACAACTTCACAGAGTCCAGCCTGCAAAACAATATGGTGTAGATGTAAATCCGCGAGGGCCAGGTAACTCACCAGATAAAAGAACGCATAGGAATAGGAAGTATGGACGTATGTACGTATATACCGTAGATTATATTTCTATATAGAGACTGTCACCGTGCTTTATAAGAGTAAATACAGTGAAATATAGTACAGTAGGCAGGGACACAAACAAAGACTGAAGGTATATGGCTGTTTTTGCAATGAATGTCTGGAACAAACAACTTGAGCGCTTCTTTTATAAGATGTCTGTTTAGTGAAGACTTAAAGGTGATGTTTAAGCAGAGAGACAGCAGTAAAAGTTAATGGGGTGATACGGATAGGAATGGTACACAAAGAATGTAAAGTAGGTATGTAGGGAGGGCAGATAAGTGGATGCCATTGAAGATAAGCAGCAGGACTTTGTAGGTTATCCTATACATTATGGAGGCAGGAGACGGATTTAAGGAAAATAAGTTTGGGCCTTATCTTTGAGAACACAAATTTATTCTCACTGCAGAAGTTTGGATCGGCTGCAGTGGAGAAAGATAGGAGACAGGAAGGAATGTTAGTAATTGGTTACAATAATCCAAATGGGAATCATGTTAATTAGGGATCAGGGTGAATATTGGTGGCACTACAGAGGGAAAAGCTGCAGGGTTTAGTCAGAATATGAACTTAAGTGAAGGATGAGTCAAATATTACACTTAAGGAACGTACTTTGATGACAGGATGTAGGACAGTTCTATTGACATATGGAAGGAGAACCTAGCCAAGGTTTAGGAGAAAAAAACGATAAACTGTACAGCTTTATGTGTGACCAGCCATGATCCACAAAGGACATGCACTGTTTAAAGTTTTACCCCTAGCTATGGCGCTGCAGACCTGTATGGCACCATGCAAATAAAAGATCATGATGATAACAACATTAGTAATAAAGGGCGGTATTAAATTCTTTTAACCACCTTCCACATCTGTTCTGTTTCTGCTGACGGGCGTGGTATAATAATTTCAGCTTGCTACTCCTGGGGTAGCGAGGGCAACCCAACCCTTTACGCAGCTAAACCTGATTATTATGGGCGCAATATGTGCGATAACGGGGATCACTTTAGAAAGGAGATTGAGCGTGATATATCATTTGAATACCGCCCAAAATATCTGTATATAGATGATGACTTGATGCTATAAAGGAGCAGAGAACCTCATCCTGGATAGCATATAGAGAATGAACAGGAGCTGTCCAAGAACCAAGATCAACCAAGGATAAAGAAACAAAAAATAAATAAAGAAAAAAAGAAAAAGAAAAAAAAAAGAGAGAGTTACACAAGGTGCAAAGACACCCAAGACAAAAAAAAAAAAAAAAAGACATTAGATTGCAAGGCAATTACAACATGGATAACAGTGGAAACCACAGTAGGGGCAAGGACATTAATTAGATGAAAGTGAAAGGAGCGAACAAGCAAGTGGTAGAAGAAGAAAAGAACCCTCCAACGGTTTGGCTGGAGAAACAATTACAAAGTAGAGGATGGAAGTTTGGGAAAAAGGGGCAAAGAGGAGGAAGTAAGAGAGGGGACTGTCCTTATGGATAGTTTATATCTTCTCTAGAAAGGCTTAAGGAGCATGTGTTAGCAAAACAGAGGCAGAGGATAGCGTCAAGCACTGAAGAGATTTTGATGGATGAACTGAAGGTGGCAAATAAATCGCTGTTAATTATATCAAGGACTGTTATCATAACCAGAATAAGAAAGCTCATAATCTTTCATGAAACCCTTATTAACATTTTTCCAAAATAATTGTAATCAGCAAGAAACTTCTGTTTAGAAAACTGAGGCATTGCACCACCACTACTTATTTTTTTTCCAGAAAATGTTTTGAATAATATTCTACTGATGCTGCAAGAACACAAACACAACATTCTAAAGACTGCAACTCTAACGAGGAGCAGTCCGTTCTAATTATCTCTAAATCACAAAAACACAGTCCTAGAAATGCCAATTAAATGGTTTACACATCAAGAAACGGCCAACGACAACAAAGCCCTGACTGAACACCTACAAATAACTTACATGAATCGTGTTACATCCAAACAGAATGCAACCAACATATATTCATGAAGCCAAAACAGTTGTAGAGCAAGTCTACTTATATCAACATATACACATAAGACTTTTTTTTATTTTATGCTCCAAAGTAAATCATATAATTTCTTTCATCATGATTAGTTATACTCAAGCACTCACACTTTTGGGTAATGTGACACAGTACTCCATTCAGTCACACCTTGCTTTAAAAAGGGGAAGTCAACCTTCCAGTCTAAAATTTTAAAGTGCCTCCCTTTCCCCACAACAGCATTCCTTCAACAGCAGTACCCCTCTGATACTCAAGAGGCTGTATCCAATTAGCCACGGTAATTTACCCTGGCTAATTGGTTCACCGGGGGCTATACAATTAGCCCTGATAAACTAGAGCTTATCCCTGGTACAGGTACATATCGGGGATTATGCTTTGTGGCATGCAAAGCATAATCCGCGGTAAATGCCGCGATAATACATAGGTCCACGGGACTTATGTTTTTCGTAGGACCTAATTAGATAGAAAGCACCTTGAAAAAGACCTCTGTTAGAGGTGGAAACGCGTCAGTGATTACAGGACGCTGAGGAGGGTAGCAGGAGAGGAACGTTCCATTCCAGTACAGCGAGGCACAGGGGATTCCCGGGTTTCCCTGCACCAATTAAACCCGCAAGCTGGCTTTGAACTGTGTATACAGTTCATACGATCTGGTAATTTCCTCACCAGTCCCCACCCCAGTTCCATATGCTGCTATTTCAATTTACACTGTGTTTATAAAATCATTGTAATTTCCAGTGCTGCTATATATCCTATTGGATTAGACATGGAATTTTTTTAATACTTGAGGAATTTTTTAATGCTTGATGAATTTGTGTTATACATACGATTAAAACTGTACTTCACTATGTATACAAAATCTTTTTCTTTTTTATGACATTCGCATGAGTTTGCAATTAACTCTGGGACCTTTTGAAGCGACTATTCATTGTGGAGCGCAAGATAATTCCCCTTTTCTCATATTTTTTCTTTAATTAGATAGAGTGCCCGCGCCACTATTGCTGGTAATTAGATAACCCCCAGAAACTAATACGAGGGATGACCACAAGGGTCTTCACTAACTGCAAGTATGAGCATACCGCTGAACTGAGCAAACCAGAAAAAGTTTGAGGAAAGACCCGACGGGTAGAAATACAAGAGTGAGGTAAATGTAGGAGATAAATAAATAATGCTAGAAATTGGAGAACCTTGTTACATAAGAAGAAATAAAGAGCTGATGTTCCAGGACCAGTTAAAATTAGTTGTGGTAAATTTAATAGGCAAAACCATTGCTGGTGGCTGTCAAACATAAAATATGTGGGTAAACAGAAGCAAATTCTATCCCTCACCACACAACTGAACCAAAGGATGACATAAAAACACAATTTACTTAATTTAATATTTCTTTCTAAATTTCCCAATAAGAAACTTTTACCCTAGGGGTGCCGTGAAAAATATTCTTATCCTCTAGGGCGCCGTGATTCAAAAAAGTTTTATAATTGCATATAGGTATATAAAATTGCTTTTACCCTAATATGTCCCGAAAAACAATACCAAGTAACTGTTCTCGGTGTTCTATGCTGCAGGAAAATTTAATGACCTGAAATTGCTGCAAAACAAAGTAGTTTTTGCAAAAACATAAAACTAGAGGGGGGGGTTTGGTCTCTTTTTACGATTGCTCGCTTTTAACAACCTACACCCACTCGGATAAATTTACTAAAGTGCAGGTTCACAAAAGTGGAGATGTCGCCCATAGTGACCAATCAAATTCTAGCTTTAAATTTCTAAACCGTACCAGATAAATGATAGGGCAACACTTCCACCATTGTAAACTTCTAGGTACTGTGTATAAACTATGGAGACAAAAAAAAATAAAAAAAATCTAACGTTTTGTCTGCATTTTGTCCCGGCATCACGCAAAAACTACTGGATGAATATGGATCGTGTTTGATTATTGTGTAGCTTAGTGACCTAGAAAGAAACAGAGTAATGTATGATCTCAATGTGACATCAGGGAGAGGAGCAATAAAGAAAAAAATAAGATTTTAAACCTTCCGGTAAATCTTTTTCTCGTAGTCCGTAGAGGATGCTGGGGACTCCGTAAGGACCATGGGGATAGACGGGCTCCGCAGGAGACATGGGCACTTTAAGAAAGACTTTAGGTATGGGTGTGCACTGGCTCCTCCCTCTATGCCCCTCCTCCAGACCTCAGCTAGAGAAACTGTGCCCAGAGGAGACGGACAGTACGAGGAAAGGATTTTTGTTAAACCAAGGGCAAGATTCATACCAGCCCACACCATTCACACTGTATAACTTGTGATAAACTAACCAGTTAACAGTATGAAAAAACAACATAGCATCAGTCGGAGACGGATGAAAACTATAACATAACCCTTATGTAAGCAAAACTATATACAAGTCTTGCAGAAGTAGTCCGCACTTGGGACGGGCGCCCGGCATCCTCTACGGACTACGAGAAAAAGATTTACCGGTAGGTTTAAAATCTTGTTTTCTCTTACGTCCTAGAGGATGCTGGGGACTCCGTAAGGACCCTGGGGATTATACCAAAGCTCCCAAACGGGCGGGAGAATGCGGATGACTCTGCAGCACCGATTGAGCAAACAGGAGGTCCTCCTCAGCCAGGGTATCAAACTTATAGAACTTTGCAAAGGTGTATGAACCTGACCAAGTAGCAGCTCGGCACAGCTGTAGTGCCGAGACACCTCGGGCAGCCGCCCAAGACGAGCCCACCTTCCTAGTGGAATGGGCCTTGACCGATTCTGGTAACGGCAATCCAGCTGTCGCATGTGCCTGCTGAATCGTGTTACAGATCCAGCGAGCAATAGTCTGCTTTGAAACAGGAGCGCCAACCTTGTTGGCTGCATACAGGACAAACAGTGCTTCTGTTTTTCTGACTCTAGCCATTCTGGCCACGTAAATTTTCAAAGCCCTGACCACATCAAGGGACTCGGAATCCTCCAAGTCTCGTGTAGCCACAGGCACCACAATAGGTTGGTTCATATGAAAAGATGACACCACCTTAGGCAAAAATTGAGGACGGGTCCGCAATTCCGCTCTATCCATATGGAAAACTAGATAGGGGCTTTTATGAGACAAAGCCGCCAATTCCGACACTTGCCTAGCCGAAGCCAAGGCTAACAACATGACCACTTTCCAAGTGAGATATTTTAACTCCACCGTTTTAAGTGGTTCAAACCAGTGCGACTTAAGGAAACTCAACACCACGTTAAGGTCCCAAGGCGCCACCGGAGGTACAAAAGGAGGCTGAATATGCAGCACTCCCTTCACAAAAGTCTGTACTTCTGGGAGAGAAGCCAATTCTTTTTGAAAGAAAATGGATAAGGCCGAAATCTGAACCTTAATGGAGCCTAAGTTTAGGCCCAAATCCACTCCAGTTTGTAGGAAGTGAAGGAAACGGCCCAGATGGAATTCTTCCGTAGGAGCATTCCTGGCCTCACACCAAGAAACATATTTTCGCCATATACGGTGATAATGTTTAGCTGTCACGTCCTTCCTAGCCTTTATCAGAGTAGGAATGACCTAATCCGGAATGCCCTTTTCTGCTAGGATCCGGCGTTCAACCGCCATGCCGTCAAACGCAGCCGCGGTAAGTCTTGGAACAGACAGGGCCCCTGTTGCAACAGGTCCTGTCTTAGAGGAAGAGGCCACGGATCTTCTGTGAGCATCTCCTGCAGATCCGGATACCAGGCCCTTCGTGGCCAATCTGGAACAATGATAATTGTCTGTACTCCTCTTTTCCTTATTATTCTCAACACCTTTGGGATGAGAGGAAGAGGAGGAAACACATAGACCGACTGGAACACCCACGGTGTCACTAGGGCGTCCACAGCTGCCGCCTGAGGGTCTCTTGACCTGGCGCAATACCTCTGAAGCTTTTTGTTGAGGCGGGACGCCATTATGTCTATCTGGGGCAGTCCCCACTGACTTGCAATCTGTGCGAAGACTTCCTGATGAAGGCCCTACTCTCCTGGATGCAGGTCGTGTCCGCTGAGGAAGTCTGCTTCCCAGTTGTCCACTCCCGGAATGAACACTGCTGACAGTGCGCTTACATGATTTTCCACCCAGCGAAGAATCCTGGTGGCTTCCGCCATTACCACTCTGCTCCTTGTGCCGCCCTGGCGGTTTACATGAGCCACTGCGGTGATGTTGTCTGACTGGATCAGAACTGGTAAGTCGCGAAGCAAGGTCTCCGCTTGACGAAGGGCGTTGTATATGGCCCTCAGCTCCAGGACGTTGATGTGAAGACAAGTTTCTTGACTTGGCCAAAGACCCTGGAAGTTTCTTCCTTGTGTGACTGCTCCCCAACCTCGGAGGCTCGCGTCCGTGGTCACCAGAACCCAGTCCTGAATGCCGAACCTGCGGCCCTCTAGAAGGTGAGCACTCTGCAGCCACCACAGGAGAGATACCCTGGCCCTGGGGGACAGTGTGATCAACCGATGAATCTGTAGATGTGACCCGGACCACTTGTCCAGTGGGTCCCATTGGAAGGTCCTCGCATGGAACCTGCCAAACGGAATGGCCTCGTAAGATGCCACCATCTTTCCCAGGACTCGAGTGCAGTGATGCACTGACACCTGTTTTGGTTTCAATAGGTTCCTGACCAGAGTCATGAGTTCTTGAGCCTTTTCCGTTGGAAGATAAACCCTTTTCTGGTCCGTATCCAGAATCATGCCCAAGAAGGTCAGACGAGTCGTAGGAACCAGCTCTGACTTCGGGATATTGAGAATCCAGCCGTGTTGCTGTAACACTCTCAGTGAAAGTGACACGCTGCTCAGCAACTGCTCTCTTGATCTCGCTTTTATGAGGAGATCGTCCAAGTACGGGATAATTGTGACCCCCTGCTTGCGCAGGAGCACCATCATTTCCGCCATTACCTTGGTGAAAATCCTCGGGGCCGTGGAAAGCCCAAACGGCAACGTCTGAAATTGGTAATGACAATCCTGTACCGCAAATCTCAGGTACGCCTGATGAGGTGGATATATTGGAACATGAAGGTATGCATCCTTTATGTCTGGGGATACCATAAAATCCCCCCCTTCCAGGCTGGCGATGACCGCTCTGAGTGATTCCATCTTGAACTTGAACCTTTTCAAGTATATAGGTTCAGGGATTTTAAATTTAAAATGGGTCTGACCGAACCGTCCGGTTTCGGGACTACAAAAAGGGTTGAGTAATATCCCCTCCCTTGTTGCAGTAGGGGAACCTTGACCACCACCTGTTGAAGATACAATTTGTGAATTGCATTTAACACTAACTCCCTTTCTGAGGGAGAAGCTGGCAGGGCCGATTTGAAAAAACGGCGAGGAGACACCTCTTCGAATTCCAGCTTGTAACCCTGAGAAACAATTTCTACTGCCCTGGGATCCACCTGTGAGTGAACCCAGATGTGGCTGAAAAGTCGAAGACGTGCCCCCACTGGGGCGGACTCCTGTATCGGAGCCCCAGCGTCATGCGGTGGATTTTGTAGAGGCCGGGGAGCACTTCTGTTCCTGGGAACTAGCTGTGTTGTGCAGCTTCTTTCCTCTGCCCTTACCTCTGGCAAGAAAGGACGCACCTCGTACTTTCTTGTTTCTCTGTGACCGAAAGGACTGCATCTGATAATGTGGCGCTTTCTTAGGCTGTGAGGGAATATAAGGCAAAAAATTGGATTTACCAGCTGTAGCTGTGGAGACCAGGTCCGAGAGACCTTCTCCAAACAATTCCTAACCCTTGTAAGGTAAAACCTCCATATGCCTTTTTGAGTCGGCATCACCTGTCCATTGCCGGGTCCATAGGACTCGTCTAGCAGAAATCGACAT
Source organism: Pseudophryne corroboree (assembly GCF_028390025.1). Taxonomy (NCBI): domain Eukaryota; kingdom Metazoa; phylum Chordata; class Amphibia; order Anura; family Myobatrachidae; genus Pseudophryne; species Pseudophryne corroboree. Next base: position 115,495,985 of record NC_086445.1, on the reverse strand, counting down.
AGCGTTGATTCTAGAACCCAATAGACCAATGTCTCTTTGAGCATCTCTTATATATAAGACAGCATCTTTTATATGTCCTAGGGTCAATAAGATGGTATCCATATCCAGGGTTTCAATTTCCGCTGATAAGGAATCCGTCCATGCTGCTACAGCGCTACACACCCAGGCCGACGCAATAGCCGGTCTGAGTAAGGTACCCGAATGCGTGTAAATGGACTTAAAGGTAACCTCCTGCTTGCGATCCGCAGGATCCTTGAGGGTGGCCATATCCTGGGATGGCAGCGCTACCTTCTTGCATAAGCGTGTCAACGCTTCGTCCACCCTAGGGGAGGATTCCCACCGTATCCTGTCCTTTTGGCGGGAAAGGATACGCCATAAGAATCCTTTTGGGAATCTGCAGTTTTTTGTCTGGAACTTACCAAGCTTTTTCACATAACTCGTTCAGCTCATGTGAGGGAGGAAAGGTTACCTCAGGTTTCTTTCCCTTATACATGTGTACCCTCGTGTCAGGGACAGGGGGTTCCTCTGTGATATGCAAAACATCTTTTATTGCAATAATCATATCGAATACATTCAGCCAATTTTGGCTGTAACTTTGCATAATCGTAGTCGACACTGGAGTCAGAATCCGTGTCGGTATCTGTGTCTACTATTTGGGATAGTGGGCGCTTTTGAGACCCCGAAGGTCCCTGCGACATAGAGACAGACATGGGTTGATTCCCTGGCTGTTCCCTAGCTTCCGCTTTGTCTAATCTTTTGTGCAATAAATTTACATTAGCACTTAAAACATTCCACATATCCATCCAGTCAGGTGTCGGCGTCGTCGACGGAGACACCACATTCATTTTCTCCTCCTCCTCCCCCGGAAAGCCTTCTACCTCAGACATGTCGACACACGCGTACCGACACACCACACACTCAGGGAATCCTCTTATCTGAAGACAGTTCCCCCACAAGGCCCTTTGGAAAGACAGAGAGAGAGTATGCCAGCACACACCCAGCGATATATGACCTAGGAAAAAACACAATGTTTACTTAGATAGCGCTGTAATCTGTATATTGCGCCAAATATGTGCCCCCCCCCCCCCTTCTTTAAAACCCTCTGTCACCGTGGATAAGCAGGGGAGAGTCCGGGGAGCTTCCTCTCAGCGCTGTGCTGCGGAGAAAATGGCGCTGGTGAGTGCTGAGGAAGAACCCCCGCCCCCTCAGCGGCGGGCTTCTGTCCCGCTCAAATATGTAAAAAACCTGGCTGGGGCTCTTTATATATACAGTGCCCAGCTGTATATATATACTTTTGCCAGAAAACGAGGTTTATTGCTGCCCAGGGCGCCCCCCCTGCGCCCTGCACCCTTACAGTGTCTGCCTGTGTGTGCTGTGTGGGAGCAATGGCGGACAGCTTTACTGCTGTGCGTTACCTCAGTGAAGATCTGAAGTCTTCTGCCGCCTCTGAAGTCTTCTTACTTCTCATACTCACCCGGCTTCTATCTTCCGGCTCTGCGAGGAGGACGGCGGCGCGGCTCTGGGACGGAGACGGCGAGGGTGAGACCTGCGTACCGATCCCTCTGGAGCTAATGGTGTCCAGTAGCCTGAGAAACAGAGCCTTGAAACTCACAGAAGTAGGTCTGCTTCTCTCTCCTCAGTCCCACGATGCAGGGAGTCTGTTGCCAGCAGGCTCCCTGAAAATAAAAAACCTAACAAAATACTTTTTCAGGAAACTCAGGAGAGCTCCCTGTAATGCACCCAGTCTCCTCTGGGCACAGTAGTAAACGGAGGTCTGGAGGAGGGGCATAGAGGGAGGAGCCAGTGCACACCCATACCTAAAGTCTTTCTTAAAGTGCCCATGTCTCCTGCGGAGCCCGTCTATCCCCATGGTCCTTAAGGAGTCCCCAGCATCCTCTAGGACGTAAGAGAAAAACACATGCTTGACACTATGGGTAAACGCTCTCAGGACCAGCTGCTTCTCCCATGGGCAGCTTTACGTGGTTTGCTCACGAGTTAGTAGCCCCAAGCATCTGTTTGTGTTAATTCCTGAAGAAAAAAAACTGCAAATATTGTTTACAAAGAATCTTTTAATCAATGTGTACAATATAAAATATACATCACTATATTAGATGGCACTACTGTCTTTGTAAAATTAATTCCGCTGACCAATAAGACAGCCACACGAGCGAAGCTGCGGGCAAGCGCTAGTATCTAGTATAAATAAAGTACTTTATTTAAACAGAGACTTATCCTAATACTTGCCAGGTTTCTGAAAAGCCACTACCCAGTGTGTAACAGGTGCTTTGCTGCTTTTCTGGTATAATTGTAATAGAGGACAAACAATATTTGGCGCCCTATTTTTAGGGTTAGCGCTCTGAATAGACGTTACGTCATTCCTTAAGGTGCTATATTTACAAGGTATTGAGCAAAGTATTTCATGAATGTCCTGCACACAAACAGAAGGAAAGGACAGATTATTCTCTCTCCACAGCTGTCCCAAGTACGGTATAGTCACAATTAGACAATCTGCACATATGTGATGCTGCAAAATGCCTCTAAATATAGCAAACAAATGATTACTTCATCTAATTTAAGATGTATTTGCCCATGACCAGTCTACATGTCTGCCAGTGGGAATGTGGCTAATCTACTTCTATTATTAAGACTTCTTGTGTCTGTTGGGTCATTGAACAAAAAATAATTCATCTTTGAATAAATTTAGAATTGTCATCTTTTTCCAGATGGATTTGATCTAAAGTGTAAAACATAAATGCAAAAACAAGCAAGGCCACTAGAACAGTGGCATATGGCAGAGGCTGTGCGTTACCAAGCAGAATAATATAGATAAAATAAGGTGGTATATAGTATACCAAATTAAATAAGAACAGGATGCTCTCTCGCTGCTCTGCATAAGGTGTTTAACTGAGGCACAGTGACTGACAACCTTGCTATGCAGAAATACATTGTGGAGATTGAAATGATTCATGTACATGGCATCATCAGTGATGTTTAGAGCACAGAATCTGGTTCTCTCTTTTGACCGACATAAGATCTACAGTGCATTCGGAAAGTATTCACAGTGCTTGACTTTTTCCACATTTTGTTATGTTACAGCCTTATTCCACACTGGAATAAATTCATTTTGTCCCTCAAAATTCTACACACAATACCCCATAATGACAACGTGAAGAAACTTTTTTTTTTTTTAGATTTTTGCAAATTTATTAAAAATAAAAAACTAAGAAATCACATGTACATAAGTATTCACAGCCTTTGCTCAATACTTTGTTGATGCAACTTTGGCAGCAATTACAGCCTCAAGTCTTTTTGAATATGATGCCACAAGCTTGGCACACTTATCTTTGGGCAGTTTCGCCCAATCCTCTTTGCAGCACCTCTCAAGCTCCATCAGGTTGGATGGGAAGCGTCGTGCACAGCCATTTTCAGATCTCTGCAGAGATGTTCAATCGGATTTAAGTGTGGGCTCTGGCTGGGCCACTCAAGGACATTTAAAGAGTTGTCCTGAAGCCACTCCTTTGATATCTTGGCTGTGTGCTTATGGCCGTTGTGCTGCTGAAAGATGAACCGTCGCCCCAGTCTGAAGTCAAGAGCGCTCTGGAGCAGGTTTTCATCCAGGATGTCTCTGTACATTGCTGCATTCATCTTTCCCTCTATCCTGACTAAGTCTCCCAGTTCCTGCCACTGAAAAAAAAAAACCCCACAGCATGATGCTGCCACCACCATGCTTCACTGTAGGGATGGTATTGGCCTGGTGATGAGCGGTGCCTGGTTTCCTCCAAACACGACGCCTGGCATTCCGCCAAAGAGTTCAATCTTTGTCTCATCAGACCAGAGAATTTTGTTTCTCATGGTCTGAGAGTCCTTCAGGTGCATTTTGGCAAACTCCAGGAGGGCTGCATTGTGATTTTTAATAAGGAGTGGCTTCCGTCTGGCCAATCTACCATACAGGCCTGATTGGTGGATTGCTGTAGAGATGGTTGTTCTTCTGGAAGGTTCTCCTCTCTCCACAGAGGAATGCTGTAGCTCTGACAGAGTGACCATCTCTAGGAAGAGTCCTGGTGGTTCCGAACTTCTTCCATTTATGGGTGGTGGAGGCCACTGTGCTCATTAGGACCTTCAAAGCAGCAGATATTTTTCTGTACCCTTCCCCAGATCTGTGCCTCGAGACAATCCATCTCGGAGGTCTACGGACAATTCCTTTGACTTCATGCTTGGGACCTTATATAGACAGGTGTGTTCCTTTCCAAATCATGTCCAATCAACTGAATTTACCACAGGTGGACTCTAATTAAGCTGCAGGAACATCTCAAGGATGATCAGTGGAAATAGGATGCACCCGAGCTCAATTTTGAGTTTCATGGCAAAGGCTGTGAATACTTATTTTCCATGAGATTTCTTCGTTTTTTAGTTTTAATAAATCTGCAAAAATCTAAAAAAAAAACTTTTTTCACGTCATCATTATGGTGTATTGTGTGTAGAAATTTGAGGGAAAAATAAATTTATTCCATTTTGGAATAAGGCTGTAACATAACAAAATGTGAAGCGCTGTGAATACTTTCCGAATGCACTGTAAATATGTGGGAGATCAGCTGTATGTAATGGAGTGAAGCTTTATCTTTTTTTTTTTTTTTTTTTTTTTTTAAACACAGCTACAGCTAAATGTTATATTATATCACTAAATAATATATTTGAACTTACACAATTTTACAGTTTAGTGTTCCTTTAAAGTTGGGTTGAGTGTGAATTGCTTAAAATTTTACATAAGCAGAAATTCCTAAACCCACTGTTTGGAACCTCCGTTCGGAAGCCAGGACAGAACTGGCTACTAAATGAGCTGACACTACCTAAAAAGCACAGCGGGCAACACCGTTATTATTACTTACTACAACTGCCTTTGCAGAAATGCACTAGAACTGTTTTGGCTAACCTGCGGCTCTCCAGTTTTTGTGAAACTACATGATCCAGCAAGCCCCGTCACCGTTTTGATTTCAGTTAATGCTATAACTCTGGCAGGGCATGCTGGGATTTGAAGTTTCTCAACAACTGGAGAGCCACAGGTTTGCTAGACCTGCTCTAGAAGAATTAAGGTACATACACACTAGATGCCTTGCAAACGATGCAATGTCGTCAGCGACGGGCCGGGCGGGGGTGCCGGCATTTGGCAGCATGGCCCTCACTGGTGATGTCACTGATAACTCAGTTGATCTGTAGATGTATCTACAGACGGACCGGGCAGTGTGTTGTGCGTACACACTGCCCAAACCGTCGTGACTGACGTCACGAACTGGACCGGCATTTACATGCGCCCGCCTAGTTGAGCTGTCAATCACCGCTGGTGTCTGCAGCAAATGTACCCGCCCGTACAGACAGCACAATGTGTCAGTATATAGTTAGATATTTTGGCAATCGGCTGTGCTGCAGGGCCGACGCGATACGTCTGAGCGGCGACATTCACAGACATATTGTTGGTACACACTGGCCGACGGGCCAGTGATATATCGGCCGCTCAACAGAACGGCCAACATATCAGCCTGTGTGTACCCAGCATTAATGTATGTTTGTTTTTGTTCAATTTATTTGTTTACTAATTATTATTCCCACGTGGGATATTTTCGTTTTCATTTTATTTTAGTTCCAAGCGTGTGTTAACGGGAGTTGATCGCAGCAGAAAATAAGATTTTACTTACCGGTAAATCTATTTCTCGTAGTCCGTAGTGGATGCTGGGGACTCCGTAAGGACCATGGGGAATAGACGGGCTCCGCAGGAGACAGGGCACTTTAAGAAAGAAATTGGATACTGGTGTGCTCTGGCTCCTCCCTCTATGTCCCTCCTCCAGACCTCAGTTAGAGAAACTGTGCCCGGAAGAGCTGACAGTACAAGGAAAGGATTTTGGAATCCAGGGTAAGACTCATACCAGCCACACCAATCACACCGTATAACTTGTGATAAACTTACCCAGTTAACAGTATGAACAACCACAGAGCATCAGATCAACCCTGATGCACCATAACATAACCCTTATGCAAGCAATAACTATATACAAGTATTGCAGAAGAAGTCCGCACTTGGGACGGGCGCCCAGCATCCACTACGGACTACGAGAAATAGATTTACCGGTAAGTAAAATCTTATTTTCTCTAACGTCCTAGTGGATGCTGGGGACTCCGTAAGGACCATGGGGATTATACCAAAGCTCCCAAACGGGCGGGAGAGTGCGGATGACTCTGCAGCACCGAATGAGCAAACTCAAGGTCCTCCTCAGCCAGGGTATCAAACTTGTAGAACTTTGCAAAAGTGTTTGAACCTGACCAAGTAGCTGCTCGGCAAAGCTGTAATGCCGAGACCCCTCGGGCAGCCGCCCAAGAAGAGCCCACCTTCCTTGTGGAGTGGGCCTTTACTGATTTTGGCAGCGGCAATCCTGCCGCAGAATGAGCCTGCTGAATCGTGTTACAGATCCAGCGAGCAATAGTCTGCTTTGAAGCAGGAGCACCCAGCTTGTTGGATGCATACAGGATAAACAGCGACTCCGTTTTCCTGACTCTAGCCGTTCTGGCTACATAAACCTTCAAAGCCCTGACCACATCTAGTAACTCGGAATCCTCCAAATCACGAGTAGCCACAGGCACCACAATAGGTTGGTTCATATGAAAAGATGACACCACCTTAGGCAGAAATTGTGGACGGGTCCTCAATTCTGCTCTGTCCATATGGAAAACTAGATAGGGGCTTTTATGTGATAAAGCCGCTAACTCTGACACACGCCTAGCCGAGGCCAAGGCTAATAGCATGACCACCTTCCACGTGAGATATTTTAACTCCACGGTTTTAAGTGGTTCAAACCAGTGTGACTTCAGGAAACTCAACACCACGTTCAGATCCCAAGGTGCCACTGGAGGCACAAAAGGGGGCTGAATATGCAACACTCCCTTTACAAACGTCTGCACTTCAGGCAGAGAAGCCAGTTCTTTTTGAAAGAAAATAGACAGGGCCGAAATCTGGACCTTAATGGAACCCAATTTTAGGCCCAAAGTCACTCCCGCCTGTAGGAAGTGAAGGAAACGGCCCAGCTGGAATTCCTCCGTGGGGGCATTCCTGGCCTCACACCAAGCAACATATTTTCACCATATACGGTGATAATGTTTAGCCGTCAAGTCCTTCCTAGCCTGTATCAGCGTAGGAATAACTTCATCCGGAATGCCTTTTTCTGCTAGGATCCGGCGTTCAACCGCCATGCCGTCAAACGCAGCCGCGGTAAGTCTTGGAACAGACAGGGCCCCTGTTGCAACAAGTCCTGTCTTAGAGGCAGAGGCCATGGGTCCTCTGTGAGCATTTCTTGCAGATCTGGATACCAAGTCCTTCTTGGCCAATCCGGAACAATGAGTATTGTTCTCACTCCTCTTTCTTATGATTCTCAGCACCTTGGGTATGAGAGGAAGAGGAGGAAATACATAAACCGACTGGAACACCCATGGTGTCACTAGTGCGTCAACAGCTATCGCCTGAGGGTCTCTTGACCTGGCGCAATACCTCTGTAGCTTTTTGTTGAGGCGGGATGCCATCATGTCCACCTGTGGCAGTTCCCACCGACTTGCAATCTGCGTGAAGACTACTTGATGAAGTGCCCACTCTCCCGGGTGGAGGTCGTGCCTGCTGAGGAAGTCTGCTTCCCAGTTGTCCACTCCCGGAATGAACACTGCTGACAGTGCGCTTACGTGATTCTCCGCCCAGCGAAGAATTCTGTTGGCTTCCGCCATCGCCACCCTGCTCCTTGTGCCGCCTTGGCGGTTTACATGAGCCACTGCGGTGATGTTGTCTGACTGAATCAGAACTGATTGGTCGCGAAGCAGGGTCTCCGCTTGACGTAGGGCGTTGTATATGGCCCTTAGTTCCAGGATATTGATGTGAAGGCAAGTCTCCTGACTTGACCACAGACCTTGGAAATTTCTTCCCTGTGTGACTGCCCCCCACCCTCGGAGGCTTGCATCCGTGGTCACCAGGACCCAGTCCTGAATGCCAAATCTGCGGCCCTCGAGAAGGTGAGCACTCTGCAGCCACCACAGGAGAGACACCCTGGCCCTGGGGGATAGGGTGATCAGCCGGTGCATCTGAAGATGTGATCCGGACCACTTGTCCAACAGATCCCATTGAAAGGTCCTCGCATGGTACCTGCCGAAGGGAATGGCCTCGTATGATGCCACCATCTTTCCCAGGACTCGCGTGCAGTGATGCACCGACACCTGTTTTGGTTTTAATAGGTCTCTGACCAGTGTCATGAGCTCCTGAGCCTTCTCCATCGGGAGATAAACCCTCTTCTGGTCTGTGTCCAGAATCATGCCCAAGAAGGGCAGACGAGTCGTAGGAATCAACTGCGACTTCGGAATATTTAGAATCCAGCCGTGCTGTTGTAACACTTCCCGAGAGCGTGCTACGCTGATCAGCAACTGCTCTCTGGACCTCGCCTTTATGAGGAGATTGTCCAAGTATGGGATAATTGTGACCCCCTGCTTTCGCAGGAGCACCATCATTTCCGCCATTACCTTGGTAAATATTCTTGGTGCCGTGGAGAGACCAAACGGCACCAAGAATGGTAATGACAATCCTGTACCACAAATCTGAGGTACGCCTGATGAGGTGGATAAATGGGGACATGAAGGTATGCATCCTTTATGTCCAGAGACACCATAAAATCCCCCCCTTCCAGGCTTGCGATGACCGCTCTGAGCGATTCCATCTTGAATTTGAACCTTTTCAGGTATATGTTCAGGGATTTTAAATTCAATATGGGTCTGACCGAACCGTCCGGTTTCGGTACCACAAACATGGTCGAATAATAACCCTTTCCTTGTTGAAGGAGGGGAACCTTGACCATCACCTGCTGAAGATACAATGTGTGAATTGCAGCTAAAAATATTTCCCTCTCTAAGGGGGAAGCTGGCAGGGCCGATTTGAGGTATCGGTGAGGGGGCATCTCCTCGAATTCCAGCTTGTATCCCTGAGACACATTCTCTATTGACCAGGGATCCACCTGGGAGTGAACCCACTTGTGGCTGAAATTTCGGAGACGCGCCCCCACCGGGCCTAGCTCCGCCTGTGGAGCCCCAGCGTCATGTGGTGGATTTAGTGGAAGCCGGGGAGGACTTCTGTTCCTGGGAACTAGCTGTGCTGTGCAGCTTCTTTTCTCTGCCCCTGCCTCTGGCAAGAAAGGACGCACCTCGGACTTTCTTGCCTTTTTGTGAATGAAAGGACTGCATTTGGTAATACGGTGCTTTCTTAGGTTGTGAGGGAACATATGGCAAAAAATTTGACTTTCCAGCAGTAGCTGTGGAGACCAGGTCAGAGAGACCCTCCCCAAAAAATTCCTCACCCTTGTATGGTAAAACCTCCATGTGCCTTTTTGAGTCGGCATCGCTTTTATATGCCCCAGGGTCATTAATATAGTATCCTTGTCTAAGGTATCCAGATCCTCAGACAAGGTATCCCGTCCATGCTGCTACAGCACTACACACCCAGGCCGACGCAATTGCCGGCCTTAGTAAGGTACCTGAATGTGTATAAATGGACTTCAGGGTACCCTCTTGCTTTCTATCCGCAGCATCTTTTAGGGTGGCCGTATCCTGTGACGGTAGGGCCACCTTCTTGGATAAGCATGTTAGAGCTTTGTCCACCCTAGGGGAGGATCCCCAGCGTAGCCTGTCCGTTGGTGGGAAAGGATACGCCATAAGCATCCGTTTGGAAATCTGCAGTTTTTTATCTGGATATTCCCAAGCTTTTTCACATAACTCATTTAGATCATGTGAAGGGGGAAAGGTCACTACCTGCCTTTTTCCCCCATACATATGAACCCTCTGGTCAGGGACTGGGGTTTCCTCTGTGATGTGCAACACCTCCTTCATTGCTATAATCATATAACGTATAGCTTTAGCCAATTTAGGCTGTAACTTTGCATCATCATAGTCGACACTGGAGTCAGAATCCGTGTCGGTATCTGTGTCAACAATTTGGGATAGTGGGCGCTTCTGAGACCCTGACGGCCTCTGCGACATAGGATCAGGCATGGGCAGAGACCCCGACTGTCCTAAGGTTTCAGCTTTATCCAACCTTTTATGCAAGGAATTAACATTATCATTTAAACCCTTCCACATATCCATCCAATCAGGTGTCGGCGCCGTCGGCGGAGACACCTCATTCATTTGCTCCCGCTCTGCTTCCACATAGCCTTCCTCGTCAAACATGTCGACACAAGCGTACCGACACACCACACACACAGGGGATGCTCTTTTTGAAGACAGTTCCCCCACAAGGCCCTTTGGAGAGACAGAGAGAGAGTATGCCAGCACACACCCCAGCGCTATATGTCCCAGGAATCACACAGTAACTTAGTGTTAACCCAGTAGCTGCTGTATATAATGTTTTTGCGCCTAATTTATGTGCCCCCCCTCTCTTTTTACCCTCTTCTACCGTGAATCTGCAGGGGAGAGCCTGGGGAGCTTTCTCTCACCGGAGCTGTGGAGAGAAAATGGTGCTGGTGAGTGCTGAGGAAGAAGCCCCGCCCCCTCAGCGGCGGGCTTCTGTCCCGCGTTTCTGTGTAAAATTATGGCGGGGGCTCATGCATATATACAGTGCCCAACTGTATATATGCCCAACGTTTGCCAAGAGGTCCTAATTGCTGCCCAGGGCCCCCCCCCCCCCCGCGCCCTGTACCCTACAGTAACCGGAGTATGTGGGTTTAGTGTGGGAGCAATGGCGCACAGCTGCAGTGCTGTGCGCTACCTCAGTTTGAAGACTGGAGTCTTCTGCCACCGATTTTGAAGTCTTCTTTCTTATAGCAAGCTCAGGAGAGCTCACTAAACAGCACCCAGCTCGTCCGGGCACAGATTCAAACTGAGGTCTGGAGGGGGGACATAGAGGGAGGAGCCAGAGCACACCAGTATTCATTTTCTTTCTTAAAGTGCCCTGTCTCCTGCGGAGCCCGTCTATTCCCCATGGTCCTTACGGAGTCCCCAGCATCCACTAGGACGTTAGAGAAAGTTTGTTAGCAATTGGGCAAAACCATGTGCACTGCAGGTGTGGCAGATATAACGTGCAGAAAGAGTTAGATTTGGGTGGGTTATTTTGTTTCTGTGCAGGGTAAATACTGGCTGCTTTATCTTTACACTGCAATTTAGATTGCAGATTGAACACACCCCACCCAAATCTAACTCTCTCTGCACATGTTATATCTGCCTCCCCTGCAGTACACATGGTTTTGCCGAACTGCTAACAAAGATCCTGCTGCGATCAACTCAGAATTACCCCCAACATGCTTAAGAGCCAAGCTTGTAACATGCACAAGACTTAATACAAATACGGCAAACAATTTTTAATCATCACCTGCCAAGAACTCATCATGGACACAGCCCTTTACAGATTATAAATGTAAAGTGCTAAAGCTGTAGGCTGAACTCGGAGAATTTCTATGTCATAACAGCAAAGCAAGTATGGTCAGCTGACTCTTACCTCAGCCATCTCTTGTTCCAGCTGTAACCTTCTATTGACTTTCTGATGGTAGGTTTTGAGAACATTCTCCACATGCTGTTCCATGTAAAATTTAAAGGCAAATGGTGAGTAGCTCTTAATTCTGGATTCCCTCTTCTCCTCGTCTTTGCTGTTTTTCCGCACTGGCACAGGCGATGTTTGAATCTGCTTCTTGTCTTTCCCAGACTTGACAGCTTTGGAACTCTTGCTCACTTTCTCATGTTTTACATCTCCGTTGGCGTCATCCTCGTGACTATTTGTCACGTTATCAACAACCCGCAGGTTCTGCTCTACTCCCTTGCATAGAGAGTTCAATTCATGCTGCTCGGAGCTGTTCTGAAGCAAGAGATGCTTTGGATAGGGTGGTGGTGGAAATCGCATATCCTGGTTGCCATAATCTACATCAATCCCGTAAGGACCCGCGCCACCGACAGATAACGGATGGGGCTCAATCATCTGTGGGTTTTCTGCCACTTGAGTTTGTGCTGCTAACCAACCAGGGTGGAATGGTCCTACGGCAGTCTGGGGCTCTGGTCTCATTACCCTCATACTATTTACGGGCTGGAGTATGTGGGCGGATGTCACAGTTGTAATGGTGTTTGGTGATGCCATAGAAGGATCAGGTTTACTTTGGGGAGCCTGCCTCAATTGTACCTGCTTTGGCTGCTGGTGGTTATTAAAGGAATTGTTTCGACTAGGTGCCTGGGATTCTGCTCGGAACGAGACATGTTGTCGTGCAGAGGTGTCCATTCCAGATCCCTGAAGAGAATCACGGCGTGACTGTGCATTCTGCCACTGACACACACTGCCCATATCATACATATCCATATTTAAGCTAGTTTGTGTTGGTGTTAAAAGGTTCTGTGGTGTGTCAGAATACTCACTAGAAAATGGGGACCCTCTTGGCATGACAAGCATTTGGTGAGAATTAGGACTTGACTGTTTTTGGTGAGGGTGCGGCATATAGAGACCTGCCGGGGCTTGCGAATATGCATGGCTTGGGCTGGAATGAGGTACAGGGCCTTTGTTCTGTATAGTTACATACCCTCCATCAGGCTGTATTTTGTTTTGAAATGATGGGGTTCTTTGAACTCCGTACCCCATAGGATCCCCTTGGACTAGGAGATGCTGGCGCCCGTAGTGTGGGCTGTTGGATGCATGAGAGGGCTGCATAGGTAGACCCTGGCTGGTGTGATTCACAATAGCATAGTTCATTGCAGGGGGCTCTACGCTTGTGGCATAGGCCTTTTGTTGGTGCTGGTGTCCTCCAGGTGTGTTATGCGCTGTAGGCCTCTGTGATGGCCCATTCATTGGCCCAGGCTGGGGCGCAGACAGCAAGTAATCCATATATTGACGTGGAACATCACTAAGAACATTGGATCCTTCAACTGGAAAGCTGGGACCTTCATAGGCTGCATTGCTCATTGAATGATAAGGTGAAAAACTTTCACTTGGTCCTTCAAAACTTGACCGATGGAGAACATTATTTGGAGCTGTGCTTTTCCCTTTAACATTAGATAAAAAGAAAAAAACCTAGTAAATAATTTGTTTGAAGAATTCGTAACACATCAAAAAACAAATATCAAATGGCTAATTATGTAATAATGAATGTTTACTGACTACATGACATCACATGACCGCATCTGATTGACAGGGCTGACAGAGAACCATCCTATACTTTTTAAGAACAATAGTACTTCAATAGTGGATTAACATAAAAGAGCCCAGAATAGCGGACATTTAGGGAGGTCCCTCCTCTCGGGTGAGCCTCCTTCTCCCTGTACTTGAGGAACTCTGCCATCCACGCGGGCATGATCTCATTGCTTTATAATATAATACTCTTGTTAGTAACATGCTAGACTCTAAGGCCAGACATGGAGTTGGAGTGGGAGAGGAATATAAGCTCTCCTCCAAAGGAAGACTAATAGGAGATTGTCAGGTCTATAATTGACTCTAGCTCAATATCGATCCTGATTAACGAAAATAGGATTTTATTACCTACCAGTAAACCCTTTTCTCGTAGTCCATAAGGGATACTGGGGTCACTTAGTACGATGGGTATAGATTGGGTCCAAAGGAGCCGGTGCACTTTAAATTTCTTCAACTGGGTATGCTGGCTCCTCCCCTTTATGCCCCCTCCTACAGCCAGCAGTACAGGTAAAACTGTGCACGAACGGACATACTTGAGAGAAGGAACATAGCAGTGAGTGGTGAGAGTCATACACCAGCACACCAACAACATAAAACGACCAGCAACGGCTGGTAACAAACAGCAACAGCTGAACAGGTAAAGCCTGCAGACACGTCAAAGCACTGAAGCGGGCGCCAAGTATCCCTTATGGACTACGAGAAAAGGATTTACCGGTAGGTATTAAAATCCTATTTTCTTAACATCCATAAGGGATACTGGGGTTGTCCCAAAGCTTCCAGAACGGTCGGGAAAGTGCGGAGACGTCTGCAGCAATTTCTGCCCAAACTGGGTATCCTCTTTGGCCAGGATATCAAACTTGTAGAACTTCACAAAGGTGTTAATCCCCGACCAGGTAGCAGCTCGGCATAGTTACAAGGCCGAGACACCACAGGCAGCCGCCCAGGAAGACCCCACCGATCTTGTAGAGTGGGCCTTCAGAGACTGCGGAACAGGTAAGGCTGCAGACACATAGGCCTGTTGGATAGTAAGCCTAAACCAACGAGCAATGGACTGCTTAGAAGCAGGACAACCCTTTTTCTGTGCATCATATAGCACAAACAAGGAATCCGTCTTCCTTATCCCAGAGCCGTCTTAACAGCAGTGTAGGCCCCTGGACAAAGCAATGCACTGGGGCCCCTACCCACCCATCAGCGTTAGGGGTTGGGGGTGCTATCAGCGGCAGCATTGATGTCCCGCGGGGGGTAGGGGGGTTCTATCTTTCGCTCAGCATGTAGGACCTGGAAAAATAATTTCTGCTAATTACTCCTTTACTGCACAAATGGGGCAGGAAGGAGAACACTAAACTGTAGAAGGGGACATTGTGCTGAATGAAGAGGCCCTGGTACATGACTTCCAGGGTGGTAGGGGGTGTTTAATACACAGGGGAGGGGTGGATAGTGGAGTGGGCTTAATATTCATCATTTTCCAGGGGTCAGGGCAGCTTGCTTTTCTGCAGATATCTCCAGTTCATGGAAATAGATTTCTTAGCTTTAATGCGATAAAAAAAAACTAGAGAGTCCCACCTGTCAGGAGGTACTGGGGATTTGGGGATCAGACTTCAGTAGCCAGAGCAATCCACCAACAAAAATATAAAACTGCACACCAGGCGTGTGGAGCTGGAGCAGGGACCAGCTGCTTGAAGGCTGATATCTCTGGTTCTGGGCATAGTGCCGACAAGCTACCAGTGTCCACTGAAAGGTGGGAGTCCCAGCTTTTGGAGTAGAAAAACTCTAAGTTAGACAGAACCCGAGATATCTGGCTGGGAAGAACAATTAACAGGCTTGGATGGGGACCACTGCTTTGAAGTCGGATATCTCCGGTTCCCCAGGGCCGATTTTCAAAAATCTGGTACCCATGGAAAGAGGGGACCCTCAGCTATCAGCCTGCTGCCCTTTTACTCCTGGGGCCCTTGAGCAAGAGCCAATTGAGCCCATATGAAAAGACGGCCCTGCCTGATCTTCAAGGCTCGCACAGCATCCAATGCCTCCGGAGGAGCAGAAGTGCCAGAACCTGACACAGCCACAATAGGTTGATTTAAGTGGAACGCAGAGACGACCTTCGGCAGGATCTGCTGCCTAGTCCTGAGCTCCGCTCTGTCCTCGTAAAAGACCAAGTAGAGACTTTTACAAGATAAGGCCCCCAATTCTGAGACACGCCTAGTAGAAGCCAGGGCCAGTAACATCACTGTCTTCCACGTGAGGTACTTGTCTTCTACCGTCATCAGAGGTTCAAACCAGGACGACTGTATAAATTCCAACACTACATTCAAATACCAGGGTGCCGTGGGTAGCACAAAAGGAGGTTGTATGTGGAGTACCCATTGCAAGAAGGTCTGAACTTCTGGCAACACCGCCAATTTCTTCTGGAAGAAAATTGAGAGAGCTTGAAATCTGGACCTTAATGGAACCCAGACGTAAGTCTGCAGGAAACGTAAGAAACGTCCCAAGTGGAACTCTGCAGGCGGATACATGCGTTTCTCGCACCAAGAGACATATCTTCTCCAGATATGATGATAGTGTTTTGATGTCACAGGTTTCCTGACCTGAACCATAATAGCAATAACCTTTTTGGAAAGGCCTTTGTGAGCTAGGATGTTCCGCTCAACCTCCATGCCATCAGACGAAGTCGCCGTAAGTACGGGTAGACGAACGATCCTTGTTGAAGAAGATCTCTTTTCAGTGGCTGAGGCCAAGTGTCTTCGATGAACATGTCCAGAAGATCCATGTACCACGCCCTCCGAGGCCAATCCGGGGCAATCAGAATCGCCTAGACTCTTTGATTCCTGATTCACTTAAGCACCCTTGAGATCAACGGGATTTGGAGGAAACAGGTAGACTAGCCGGTAAGGCCAAGGTGGCGTCAGTGCATCTACTGCCCTCGTCTGAGGGTCCCTGGTTCGTGAGCAATACCAGCGAAGCTTCTTGTTGAGTCGAGAAGCCATCATGTCTATTTGTGGGCAGCCCCACCGGTCGATGATCTGCTGAAACACCTGATGGTGGAGATCGTGAGGACTCAGTAAGTCCGCTTCCCAGTTGTCCACTCCCGGAATGAAGATTGCGGACATTGCACTTGCATTTCTCTCTGTACAGAGGAGTATCTTTGACACTTCTCGCATACAGGCCCTGCTTTTTGTCCCTCCTTGTCTATTAATCTATGCCGTGGCGTTGTCCGACTGAACTTAGATCACGGGATCCTTGAGTAGAGGAGAGGCCTGAAGCAGACCATTGTAGATCGCCCGAAGTTCCAAAATGTTGGTCGGAAACAGGGCTTCATGGGTTGACCACCTGCCCTGGAACTAAGCCCCCTGGGCGACAGCTCCCCATCCCCTCAGACTTGCATCTGTCGTGAGGAGGATCCAATCCTAAATCCCAAAACTTTGACCTTCCAGTAGGCTTGAGGACTGTAGCCACTACAGGAGGGAAATCCTGGCCTGAGGTGAAAGCAGTATTATCTGATGCATCTGAAGATGTGATCCGGACCACTTGCTCAGGAGATCCAATTGAAATGTTCTGGCATGGAACCTTCCGTACTGGATCGCCTCGTATGAGGCTACTATTTTCCCCAAAAATCTTATGCAAAGATGGATGGATGTTCGAGTAGGCCGGAGAACCATTCGGACCATCTCCTGGAGTGTTCTCACTTTGTACTCTGGGAGGAACACTTTCTGAGCCACAGTATCCAGAAACAGGAGCCGCTGAGTCGGCTCCAGGTGGGACTTCTGTAAATTGAGGATCCCCCCATGGTATGACAGAAGCTGAATAGTGTGGTCTATATGGAGCAATAAAAGCTACCGATCTCGCTTTCATCAAGATATCGTCCAGATAAGGGACAATATTGACCCCCTGGACCTGGAATATCATCTCCGCCATCACATTTGTGAACACCCTCGGAGCTGTGGACAGGCGGAAGGGTAGCACCTGGAACTGGTAGTGATCATTCAGCAGAGCAAACCGCAGGTAAGCCTGGTGAGGCGGCCAAATCGGGATATGGAGATAGGTGTCCTTTATATCCAGCGACACCATGAACTCCCGTTCTTCCAGACCCGCAATCACTGCTCGCAAGGATTCCATCTTGTACTTGAAAACCTTTAGGTAAGGGTTCCAGGATTTTAGATTCAGAATGGGCCTTACCGAACCGTCCGGTTTCGGTACCACAGGTTGGAGCAGTAACTCTTTCCCTGCTGTTGTAGTGGCACTGGAACAATGACTTGTGAATGGACCCACTTTAGGATGGCCTGTTGCAGCGTAACTCGTGTATCCTCCAAAGCTGGTAAGCTTGATTTGAAAAATCGTCGGGGAGGAGCGCTGTTGAACTCCAGCTTGTAGCCCTGAGAAATTAGGTCCTTTACCCAGGCATCCTGGCAGGAGTTTTCCCAGATGCGGCTGAAGTGACGCTGTCGAGCTCCCACCTCAAGATCCCCTCGTAGTGGGTGGGCACTGTCATGCTGAGGCCTTAGTGGAAGCTGAACTGGTACCCTGTTCCTGAGAACCTGCGGCTGCTGGTTTTCTTGTCTTACCTCTGGTGCCTCTAGTCGCACTGGAGGCAACTCTGGCTCTAGATATAAATTTGATAGACTGAAAGGACTGGGCAGACGGCCCCGGGTAGGAATGTTTAGCCGGCAGGGCCCCAGAGGGGAGAAACGTGGATTTCCCTGCAGTAACCTTAGAAATCTACGTATCCAACTCAACCCCGAACAGCCACTCCCCTGAGAAGGGGAGAGACTCCACACTGCGCTTGGAATCTGTATCCACTATCCACTGACGAAGCCATAAGGCTCTGCACTCCGACACTGCCATGGCAGTAGTCCTAGCATTAAGAGCGCCTATTTCCTTGAGAGAATCACACAGGACGCGTGCAGTGTCTTGGATGTGTCTCATGAGGGTCACCATAGTAACCAGGGGCATCTCCCCCCCCCCCCCCCCCCAAGACCCTCCTGAATTTGAGTCACCCATGTATGAATGGCATGTGTCATCCAGCAACCCGCAAGTACAGGTCTTTGTGATACGCCAGCTGCTGTGTAAATAGACTTTAGTGTACTTTCTATATTTCTATCCCCAGGGTCCTTTCATGTAAAGAAGCCCAGAGCTGGCAGTACCAACTTCTTTGACAGGCGGGAGACTGATACGTCCACTGCTGGGGGTTCCTCCCAATTTTTCCTATTTTTCCTACCTTCAGGGGAAATGGAAAAGTGTGCAAAAACCTTTTTGTCACCTGATATTTTTAATCAGGATTTTTCCAGGCCTGATTAAACATGTCATCTAATTCCGGAGAATCACCGAAAGTGACACTGAGTTTTTTCTGTGCTAAGAAAAACGACTTGCGGTGCTGCAGCATCTTCTAGAGGGATTTTTAAGACATCCCTGATAGCCAGTATGAGGGACTCAATACCCTGTGCAGAAGTTGAATCCTCAGTAATAGGATCTAATTCCTCCCCCTCATCCTGTACCTCTTCCTCAGAATCTGAGAGTAAATCAGACAGCCCACGTTTATGTGTCTTGAGCTAGGGAGGGGGGTTGCTTATCATCTGCCTTTGCAGCTAGGTCTGCGACAGCCTGCTGCGTCTTCTGAGTATCAGCAGCGACATATCTGCCATCATAGCTTTTATGGCACTGAGCCAGGATGGCTCATGACCCTATCCCCCAGCCTCCTCACTAACCTGTGAGGACTGACTGCATTGTTCACATGATAGGGAACCATCCGTAGATGGGGAGAATGTGGTGTGACATACACTGCATAATTGGTGTTTGACCATGTTTACAGTAGATAACACTCCCACACACACAGAAAAGTATTACAATAGCAAGCCTGCCTTACTGTATGTGAGGAGGAGACATAGAAAGAGAGGGACAGCACACCGCACCCAAGCTTGTCAGGCTCAGTGAGACTGCAAGCTGTATATATACATATATCACAGTGAAACACTGGAATTATTTTCCTTTTTAGGACACCATGTAGTGTACAATGGCCCTCATTCCGAGTTGTTCGCTCGTTGCCGATTTTCGCTATATTGCGATTAGTCACTTACTACGCATGCGGTTAGTTATTTTACACAAAAGTTAGGTATTTTACTCACGGCATAACGAGGATTTTTCATCGTTCTGGTGATCGTACTGTGATTGACAGGAAGTGGGTGTTTCTGGGCGGAAACTGGCCGTTTTCTGGGAGTGTGCGAAAAAACGCTGGCGTTTCTGGGAAAAACGCGGGAGTGTCTGAAGAAACGGGGGAGTGTCTGGGCGAACGCTGGGTGTGTTTGTGACGTCAAACCAGGAGCGAAACTGACTGAACTGATCGCAATGGCTGAGTAAGTCTCGAGCTACTCAGAAACTGCTAAGAAATTTCTATTCGCAATTCTGCTAATCTTTCGTTCGCAATTCTGCTATGCTAAGATACACTCCCAGAGGGCGGCGACTTAGCGTGTGCAATGCTGCTAAAAGCAACTAGCGAGCGAACAACTCTGAATGAGGGCCAATAGCGGCTCTCCCCCTCATTTACACCCCTGTACAAGTTTCCTGAGTATCTGTGAGAGTCTGTAGGAGCTGTGTGTTCCTGCTGCAGCAGCTGGAAGCAGAGGAAGGTGCCAAACCACCGCTGGTCCCTATAATGGCGCCACAGCTAAGTACATCTTTATACTGGCAATGTCTCCTATACAGTGTAAAACATCACATAAATGCTTGTTTTCACTACTGCTGCCAGTGTACACAGGGGGGCTATAGCGGATCTCCCCAGGGAGGGTTCCGTATGCCCCCCCTGCGTTGCGCAGAACCAAGAACCGGGGGAACCCCCCTAGCGGCACCCCCGGGTTTGTACTCACCACTCTTCTCACCTTCAGGCTATGTTAGGGGTGTGCGGCGTGCTGCGTTTGTGTTCGCTAAGGCGCAATGCCCTGCGGTACCAGCAACCTCCCAGGACGGTGGTCCTGCAGCGGGGAATCGGCTCTGACGCCTTAAGAGACCAGTAACCGCCCCCCCCCCTCCCCGCGGTGGAGGTATACTGTTGCCCAAACAGTATTCCAAAATAACAAAGTTTAATATAAACTGGAGCTCCAGAGGAATTTTTTTTTCAGCGTGCATCCTCTCCTGAGGGCACATTTTTCTAAACTAGCTGTAGGAGGGGGCGAAGAGGGGAGGAGCCAGCACACCCAGTTGAAGAAATTTAAAGTGCACCGGCTCCTTTGGACTCCATCTATACCCATCATACTAAATGACCCCAGTATCCCTTATGGATGTTGGCAACCTGATGAGTTGCCAAGAGGTACCCAGGCACCTCCCCTGTATGTTGGCTGTATGTGGCCACGTTCAAAAACATTTATACAAGTCTGGTCCTACCCAAAGATATATTCTTTCTGGGATAAAGTTAGAAACCTTTGTGACATGAATTCTCTCATGCCCAGTCTGGAAGGATCTATGGTCCTTATTACTCTGCTACCCTCTTGAAGATACTGACCCACACTCAGCAAAACTAGCTATGCACATCCTTGCAGAAGCTTGGTATCTTGATGCTAGATACTGGAAGTAGGGTGACCCTCTCTGCATCTCTTCACTAATATCCTACCTACGTATTGTTTATTACCTGAATGGAAAAGATTACCTATCACCTCCATGACACTGAATTTAGTCCTAAACATTACCTGCAGCTCAAAGAGCGAAAAATAGAGGCCAGCACATCACCATTTGTCATGAATCCAAAAGTATTAAATAGAAGTAGCCAACTTAAGCAATGCCATGGAGAAAGGTGGTTGGTCCCAACAAAATGGCCGTCGGACTGCTGTTCTATTAGGACATATCTGCACTGGGCATTGTTAAGTATTATGCCTGTAAACGCTATTTATTGATATGTTTTTATAATTTTTGGACTAAGGTGACTACCTATATTTAATAAACTTTTGGCTTCATGGTGTGCCGTCTCTCTTTTAAGCTCTGTGAGCTGGAGGTAACGTGTAGGAACACAGTGCTGGGCCTATGGACTAGCAGGTTGGGGAGTCTTGACACTGGAGATATATCAGCCCGGGGGGAGGGGGAGCAATGCCATCGGGAATCTGTTGCTGCTGGGGAGTCTATTGACACTTAGGGATCACTCTATAATGCGGGGGAGTAAGAGGCACTCCTAGGCGCATTATATTTTATATATATATATATATATATATATATATATATATATTTATATATATATTATTTTTCTTCCCAATAAAATATATTAATGCTTTTCAAAATATGTTCTAAACAATTAAGCCAGTTAAGCAGCACATAAAAAACCCATTACTGCAATATACTGTGTAGTGTATGTCTCAACACCGGTCATATAATCCTCACATGTAAATAGTTACCTGACGATGTCTGCTTGATCACTTGGACGATTTGCTCATTCCTTGGGTCCAGGTACCCCATCTTACTGATGAATTCGAGTGCCGCCTCAATGCTTCTGCTTCCTGTCTGCTTCAAAGCCCTTATTGCCATTTCCTAGTTGTAGGAAATAATAATAATAATAATAATATGTAGGTAGACGTAGAATAGTCACATTTTGATGTACGTAAATATAATCAGAAAAGCAGGGCAGTTGGGAAGGACAATGTTACAATAGTCAAGGTGGGACATCAAAATCGGTTGTTGAGGAAAGGATGAATTCTGACCACTTTGCCAGCGGAGCCTGGTCCCTGGACACAGAAGATGTAAAGGAAAGGAGCGAGTAATGCCAATGGTAACTCCAGTGCAAGAGTTTAGAAAGAAGTTTTAGTAACGTAGAAGCCATGTGGTTAATGTGGGTGCAGAAACTCAGCCATGGAAACATGGTACTTATGTAATAACCATGGCATGAGTAAGTCAACGCCCAAATACCAATAACAGGTGCATTGTATATCTGCCAATAGCCCTGATTCATGGACCACAACAGTGTGGCTTGTTGGAAAGTGGGTGAGGTCTCCGTCAAATGGGGCTATTATTAGGTGATTGGGAAAAAAATAAGATCTGCCCCAAACAGTTCAAATGTATGGCTACATGTGATATATTTCAACAAAGCAACAGTGAATTAATCAGAGTACATTACCACAAATTAATAAAACGTCAACAATCAACATCAGTCAAACATAAAATCACTACAGATGATGTAAACGTGTTGTGATGTCCTAAAAGGATCCAGCAAGCTGTTTATTTACTACATAAATGTATGAAATGACTTCACACTTCCGCTGCGAGTCAGAGCGGATTTGAATATTTTATTGGTACCACAAAAGAAAGGATGCTAAAATAAGAGCCGTTACTACTAGCTGCCACCTGGGTGATGTCATTACAGGAAGAGCTGTACCAAAACCCTTAATTATATCACCGGCAGCGATCCCACCCAAACACATTGCTGTTTCCACCTGTGGTTTTCCGGTCATTTACATTTATTCTTGTCCAGGTCTATAAATACAAAAATATGACCTAACAAGAGTTTTACCATGGGTAGTTTTATGGTGTCCTGAACAGTCTATTTAGACAAAGTAAACCCGTTAAGAGGAAATGCTCGCGCATTAAAACCCTCACAAAACACTAGACATTTTTCAAATTGAATGTTATTTTAAATAGACATCGTTAGGAAGGCACATAATGCCAAATCAGTGGTGGCTCCTAAATCTCTTATATATACATACTGGGGGGCAGGAGAGAGTGGAGGAGGAGGAGGCTTTACTGGTGTATGTAAGAAGACAAACAGGAACAGTGTGGGAGTATAAAAAAGCCATTTTACAAGTAATACAGGTGTGTGTGTGTGTGTGTGTGTGTGTGTGTGTGTGTGTGTGTGTGTGTGTGTGTGTGTGTGTGTGTGTTTAAACTGAAAGATACAAGGGAGCATGTACTGATGAAAATTACTAAATAATCTCTGTACAGCGCTGCATAATGTGCAGGCACTATATAAATAGTAATTCCCTTTAACAGTAAAGCATTAAAATTCATATACAGGTTGAGTATCCCTTATCCAAAATGCTTGGGACCATGAGATATCATGGTGATCGGACCCAAGTCTAAGCACAGAATGCATTTATGTTTCATATACACCTTATACACACAGCCTGAAGGTCATTTTAGCCAATATTTTTAATAACTTTGTGCATTAAACAAAGTGTGTGTGTGTACATACACACAAATCATTTATATTTCATATACACCTTATACACAGCCTGAAGGTCATTTAATACAATATTTTTAATAACTTTGTGTATTAAACAAAGTTTGTGTACATTGAGCCATCAGAAAACAAAGGTTTCACTATCTCACTCTCACTCAAAAAAGTCAGTATTTCGGAAAATTCCGTATTTTGGAATATTTGGATATGGGATACTCAACCTGTAGTAACATTCATGAGAAAGCAGCCTATCAGGAACCTCACCAAAGGCCTAAAGATCTCTGCTAGGAAGGCTGTGCCCACAATGCTCATACAGCCTGATTCAGAGCTGCAAGCTATTGTGCAGCCGCAAGGAAGCGGCTGTGAAATACCGTACATCTAATATGCAAATGCAGCAGGAGGCGCGACAATCGGTAACTTAAAGTTACTCAGATTTCCATCTCAGGTCTGCAGCAGAGGTCAGTAAATCTGTGTCGCCAGAAGCGGACACTGACCTCAGCACTCCCGCTGAGGAACGGACCCGGTCGCCACCTCTTTCCCGCCCCCAAATGCCCTGAGCTTGTCAATCAGGCTGGGGCTTAGGCGGTACTGCGTGCAAGGATGCAGGACCTGTTCTGCACATAAGCAGTGTCCCCACCGTCAAATTTGTATGCTAACCATCGGGTTAGGGTACAAGTCTGAATTAGGCCTATAGTGATTTAGTAAACTGCATATTTGTGACAATTGGTCAGTGAATTAATAGGTTAGATTATCACCAAAATGGCCGACTCAAGTTTGAATAAATGGGCACACACATGAGAAAATTCTGCCTCACTAAAGATAAAGATTTCTCTTGAAATGTCCCCAGCAGCAGAATGAACAATATAGAGCATACACACTGACTGATATAGGGAACGTTATTGTTCCTGAACATGCAGTCATGAATGATATAGCCTAAATTGGACTGCATATTCAATTGATAAACGATAGCGACCCGTGGGGGCGGTCGTTTTCATGCATACACACTGGACGATATGCGCGTTTTTATGTTTATCGTGCATGATTGTCCATTGTGTGTATGCCTCTTAAGAGATGGTTACACCTCAACTGAGAACTCTGGAGCAATACTGCACATTTGCCTAAAATTTTGCCTTTACTCTTTATGAAAACAAACTTATACCACAGAGTTTTGCAAATTATTACATTTCATTTTCTTATTATGTCCTGTTTATTTTCTAGTTGACCTGTCTGCTCTGTTTCCTCCTCTACTCTTCTGTTTATGTGAGGACAGTACTGTTAAGACTAGAGCACACCTTCTATGTATACAATATCCATTTGCAGGAATAATAAGAGAATTTGTAGAGCTGTTGCACCAAGTCGCAATGGAAAGCTGTAAGAATAATTGCATTATTCACCATTTTTCCTTGAAAATGCTACTACAGGTTGAGTATCCCATAGCCAAATATTCCAAAATACGGAATATTCAGAAATACGGAATGTTTTGGGTGAGAGTGAGATAGTGAAACCTTTGTTTTCTGATGGCTCAATGTACACAAAATTTGTTTAATACACAGGCTGTGTGTATAATGTGTATATGAAACAAACGCATTCTGTGCTTAAACTTAGGTCCCATCGCCATGATATCTATGATATTATGGTATGCAATGACTCCAAAATACGGAAAAATCCGATATCGAAAATACTTCTGGTCCCAAGCATTTTGGATAAGGGATACTCAACCTGTATTTATATTCAGGCTGCTGTTAATGACTACTAATTCTGCATAGTTATGGACTACCATGGTAACCACAGTCGCTGTGATGAGCAGAGAGGCTTTGGAATGCCCCATCTGAGCTCTGTCCATTGTAAAATCCTTCCCCTCCTCGTTACTCTACCTTCACATTACATGCTGTGAGCTGCAAGAATGTGTAGGACAGACAGCCACAAATTGCTCCATTCGGGAAGATTTTGAAAAGATTATTACAGTATTTGCTGGCGTATAAGACTACTTTTTTGCCCTGAAAAACATGCCTCCAAGTGGGGGGGGGGGGGTCGTCTTATACGCCGGGTGCACTTCAGTTGGGATAGACATAGCTGCCATGGTGGCCTTCCGATACTCGCCCGGTGCCCATAGTGGCCTCCCGATGCCCGCCCACCTCATTCTACTCACCATCCAGTATCGCGCGATATCCAGTGCAGCCGCGGCGGGTCACTAGTGCCAATTACAGGGAGATGCAGGGACTGGCCGGAGGCGCTGCAGTCGCGTTGTGGCCGTACAATGGTGACAATGACAGGTACTGTAATGGCACTAATACTAATGGCACTCATGTGAAACCGGTAACACTAAATGCACACAGGGGTATACTGTTATACATTTTACAACTTTCTCCTCGCCCCCTCCCCCCTTCTTATGCATACCTTGATAAATACTCCCTATCCAAATCTCTTATCAGGTCATAATATACAGTATGTCACAAATCTGATGTTCTTTTACGTTTTATTTGGTGTGTGGAAGGGGGTAGTCTTATACGGCGAGTATATAACAAACTCTATATTGCACATGTTATATCTGCCTCCCCTGCAGTGCACATGGTTTTGCCCAACTGCTAACAAAAATCCTGCTGCGATCAACTCAGAATTACCCCCTAAGTACTTACTAAAAGTAAATCTGGTTGCATACTAACCATGATCAATGGGACTCTGATTGGTAGTACCCTGTATAGGAAAGGTGTTCCACTAAGTAAAATCAGATTGCTAACATAGAATTTTATATGGGAAGAAGAAAGCAGAGGGGCCATATCACATACCAACAGCGTTTTGCATACTTCTATAAATTAATGGGGCCAGAGGAATCCACCTAACACGGTATCTCACGCAACAGATTACTGCAAAAATTGGAAGAGAAGCTGAGCTAATGTGATGTCCAGGAATTTGGGAAAGTATTTTAGGTTCAAGGTGAAGATTATAGGCAACCTCCAGCTGTGGGGGAGCATCACGAGAGAAGTTCACTTACAGCTGGAATGTAGAAAAATGCCCATCATGACTATAAATGATCCATAATATTATTAATTTTATCCTCCTTAGTGTACTTAAGATAATTTGTCTCCGGTTCAATAGTATAGTTTAAAACATAACTTAATTTAATAAAAAACATATGTGAAAAGACTTCGTCACATGATACAAGTCGACATCACTATCACAGATATTTGATGACACCGTAAAGGTGGGTGCACACTAGGCGATGTGCTCTATGAGCGACATCGCCTATTGTTTCCCCCTCCCGGGCTAACGGTATCGCACAGTGACGTTATGTCACAGCCGGGCGAAGCATGCAGCTTTGGATGATGAGCCCAAATTCAGATCCATGTACGAGACAAAATCGTTAACAGCCCGCGGCCTGCGCATCGCTTGTCGTCGGCTACATACAAACTGAGCAATAATAAGATTTTACTTACCGATAAATCTATTTCTCGTAGTCCGTAGTGGATGCTGGGGACTCCGTCAGGACCATGGGGAATAGCGGCTCCGCAGGAGACAGGGCACAAAAGTAAAAGCTTTAGGATCAGGTGGTGTGCACTGGCTCCTCCCCCTATGACCCTCCTCCAAGCCTCAGTTAGGATACTGTGCCCGGACGAGCGTACACAATAAGGAAGGATTTTGAATCCCGGGTAAGACTCATACCAGCCACACCAATCACACTGTACAACCTGTGATCTGAACCCAGTTAACAGCATGATAACAGCGGAGCCTCTGAAAAGATGGCTCACAACAATAATAACCCGATTTTTGTACCAATAACTATGTACAAGTATTGCAGACAATCCGCACTTGGGATGGGCGCCCGGCATCCACTACGGACTACGAGAAATAGATTTATCGGTAAGTAAAATCTTATTTTCTCTAACGTCCTAGTGGATGCTGGGGACTCCGTCAGGACCATGGGGATTATACCAAAGCTCCCAAACGGGCGGGAGAGTGCGGATGACTCTGCAGCACCGAATGAGAGAACTCCAGGTCCTCTTTAGCCAGGGTATCAAATTTGTAGAATTTTACAAACGTGTTCTCCCCCCGACCACGTAGCTGCTCGGCAGAGTTGTAATGCCGAGACCCCTCGGGCAGCCGCCCAGGATGAGCCCACCTTCCTTGTGGAATGGGCATTTACATATTTTGGCTGTGGCAGGCCTGCCACAGAATGTGCAAGCTGAATTGTACTACACATCCAACTAGCAATCGTCTGCTTAGAAGCAAGAGCACCCAGTTTGTTGGGTGCATACAGGATAACAGCAAGTCAGTTTTCCTGACTCCAGCCGTCCTGGAAACCGATATTTTCAGGGCCCTGACAACATCTAGCAACTTGGAGTCCTCCAAGTCCCTAGTAGCCGCAGGTACCACAATAAGCTGGTTCAGGTGAAACGCTGACACCACCTTAGGGAGAAACTGGGGACGAGTCCGCAGCTCTGCCCTGTCCGAATGGACAATCAGATATGGGCTTTTGTGAGACAAAGCCGCCAATTCTGACACTCGTCTGGCCGAGGCCAGGGCCAACATCATGGTCACTTTCCATGTGAGATATTTCAAATCCACAGATTTGAGCGGTTTAAACCAATGTGATTTGAGGAATCCCAGCACTACGTTGAGATCCCACAGTGCCACTGGAGGCACAAAAGGGGGTTGTATATGCAGTACTCCCTTGACAAACTTCTGGACTTCAGGAACTGAAGCCAATTCTTTCTGGAAGAAAATCGACAGGGCCGAAATTTGAACCTTAATGGACCCCAATCTGAGGCCCATAGACACTCATGTTTGCAGGAAATGCAGGAATCGACCGAGTTGAAATTTCTTCGTGGAGCCTTCCTGGCCTCACACCACGCAACATATTTTCGCCACATGTGGTGATAATGTTGTGCGGTAACGTCCTTCCTGGCTTTGACCAGGGTAGGAATGACCTCTTCCGGAATGCCTTTTTCCCTTAGGATCCGGCGTTCAACCGCCATGCCATCAAACGCAGCCGCGGTAAGTCTTGGAACAGACATGGTACGTGCTGAAGCAAGTCCCTTCTTAGCGGCAGAGGTCATGAGTCCTCTGTGAGTATCTCTTGAAGTTCCGGGTACCAAGTCCTTCTTGGCCAATCCGGAGCCACGAGTATAGTTCTTACTCCTCTACGTCTTATAATTCTCAATACCTTGGGTATGAGAAGCAGAGGAGGAAACACATACACCGACTGGTACGCCCACGGTGTTACCAGAACGTCCACAGCTATTGCCTGAAAGTCTCTTGACCTGGCGCAATACCTGTCCAGTTTTTTGTTCAGGCGGGACGCCATCATGTACACCTTTGGTCTTTCCCAACGGTTCACAATCATGTGGAAAACTTCCCGATGAAGTCCCCACTCTCCCGGGTGGAGGTCGTGCCTGCTGAGGAAGTCTGCTTCCCAGTTGTCCACTCCCGGAATGAACACTGCTGACAGTGCTATCACATGATTTTCCGCCCAGCGAAAAATCCTTGCAGTTTTTGCCATTGCCCTCCTGCTTCTTGTGCCGCCCTGTCTGTTTACGTGGGCGACTGCCGTGATGTTGTCCCACTGGATCAATACCGGCTGACCTTGAAGCAGAGGTCTTGCTAAGCTTAGAGCATTATAAATTGCCCTTAGCTCCAGTATATTTATGTGGAGAAAAGTCTCCAGACTTGATCACACTCCCTGGAAAAAAAAAATTTTTCCTGTGTGACTGCTCCCCAGCCTCTCAGGCTGGCCTCCGTGGTCACCAGCATCCAATCCTGAATGCCGAATCTGCGGCCCTCTAGAAGATGAGCACTCTGTAACCACCACAGGAGAGACACCCTTGTCCTTGGAGATAGGGTTATCCGCTGATGCATCTGAAGATGCGATCCGGACCATTTGTCCAGCAGATCCCACTGAAAAGTTCTTGCGTGGAATCTGCCGAATGGTATCGCTTCATAATAAGCCACCATTTTTCCCAGGACTCTTGTGCAATGATGCACTGACACTTTTCCTGGTTTTAGGAGGTTCCTGACTAGCTCGGATAACTCCCTGGCTTTCTCCTCCGGGAGAAACACCTTTTTCTGGACTGTGTCCAGAATCATCCCTAGGAACAGCAGACGTGTCGTCGGAAACAACTGCGGTTTTGGAATATTTAGAATCCACCCGTGCTGTCGTAGAACTACTTGAGATAGTGCTACTCCGACCTCCAACTGTTCTCTGGACCTTGCTCTTATTAGGAGGTCGTCCATTTTCTTCGAAGAAGAATCATCATTTCGGGCATTACCTTGGTAAAGACCCGGAGTGCCGTGGACAATCCAAACGGCAGCGTCTGAAACTGATAGTGACAGTTCTGTACCACGAACCTGAGATACCCTTGGTGAGAAGGGCAAATTGGGACATGGAGGTAAGCATCCCTGATGTCCCGGGACACCATATAGTCCCCTTCTTCCTGGTTCGCTATCACTGCTCTGAGTGACTCCATCTTGATTTGAACCTTTGTAAGTGTTCAAATATTTCAGATTTAGAATAGGTCTCACCGAGCCTTCTGGTTTCAGTACCACAATATAGTGTGGAATAATACCCCTTTCCTTGTTGTAGGAGGGGTACTTTGATTATCACCTGCTGGGAATACAGCTTGTGAATTGTTTCCAATACTGCCTCCCTGTCGGAGGGAGACGTTGGTAAAGCAGACTTCAGGAAACTGCGAGGGGAAACGTCTCGACTTTCCAATCTGTACCCCTTGGATACTACTTGTAGGATCCAGGGGTCCTGTACGGCTCCAGCGTCATGCTGAGAACTTGGCAGAAGCGGTGGAAGGCTTCTGTTCCTGGGAATGGGCTGCCTGCTGCAGTCTTCTTCCCTTTCCTCTATCCCTGGGCAGATATGCTTATGGGGACGAAAGGACTGAGGCTGAAAAGACGGTGTCTTTTTCTGCATAGATGTGACTTAGGGTAAAAACGGTGGATTTCCCAGCAGTTGCCGTGGCCACCAGGTCCGATGGACCGACCCCAAATAACTCCTCCCCTTTATACGGCAATACATCTTTGTGCCATTTGGAATCTGCATCACCTGACCACTGTCGTGTCCATAAACATCTTCTGGCAGATATGGACATCGCACTTACTCTTGATGCCAGAGTGCAAATATCCCTCTGTGCATCTCGCATATATAGAAATGCATTCTTTAAATGCTCTATAGTAAATAAAATACTGTCCCTGTCAAGGGTATCAATATTTTCAGTCAGGGAATCCGACCAAGCCACCCCCGCGCTGCACATCCAGGCTGAGGCGATCGCTGGTCGCAGTATAACACCAGTATGTGTGTATATACTTTTTAGGATATTTTCCAGCCTCCTATCAGCTGGCTCCTTGAGGGCGGCCGTATCTGGAGACGGTACCGCCACTTGTTTTGATAAGCGTGTGAGCGCCTTATCCACCCTAAGGGGTGTTTCCCAACGCGCCCTAACTTCTGGCGGGAAAGGGTATACCGCCAATAATTTTCTATCGGGGGAACCCCGCGCCTCATCACACACTTCATTTAATTTATCTGATTCAGGAAAAACTATAGGTAGTTTTTCCACACCCCACATAATACCCTTTTTTGTGGTACTTGTAGTATCAGAAATATGTAACACCTCCTTCATTGCCCTTAACAAGTAACGTGTGGCCCTAAAGGAAAATACGTTTGTTTCTTCACCGTCGACACTGGAGTCAGTGTCCGTGTCTGTGTCGACCGACTGAGGTAAAATGGGCATTATAACGTCCCTGACGGTGTTTTAGACGCCTGGACAGATACTAATATGTTTGCCGGCCGTCTCATGTCGTCAACCGATTTGCAGCGTGTTGACATTATCACGTAATTCCTTAAATA
Source organism: Pseudophryne corroboree (assembly GCF_028390025.1). Lineage (NCBI taxonomy): Eukaryota > Metazoa > Chordata > Amphibia > Anura > Myobatrachidae > Pseudophryne > Pseudophryne corroboree. The sequence goes on along the minus strand of NC_086445.1, from coordinate 115,464,833 downwards.
AGCCATCTATTCCGGTGTCGACTCCCTAGAGAGTGACATCACCATTACAGGCAATTTGCTCCGCCTCCCAACATCGTCCTCATACATGTCGACACACACGTACCGACACACAGCACACACACAGGGAATGCTCTGATAGAGGACTGGACCCACTAGCCCTTTGGGGAGACAGAGGGAGAGTTTGCCAGCACACACCAAAAACGCTATAATTATACAGGGACAACCTTTATATAAGTGCTTTTCCCTTATAGCATTTTAATATATGTAGTCATATCGCCAAATCAGTGCCCCCCCTCTCTGTTTTAACCCTGTTTCTGTAGTGCAGTGCAGGGGAGAGCCTGGGAGCCTTCCCACCAGCATTTCTGTGAGGGAAAATGGCGCTGTGTGCTGAGGAGAATAGGCCCCGCACCCTTTTCGGCGGGCTTCTTCTCCCGTTGTTCTGAGACCTGGCAGGGGTTAAATACATCCATATAGCCCCCAGGGGCTATATGTGATGTATTTTTAGCCAGAATAAGGTACTATCATTGCTGCCCAGGGCGCCCCCCCCAGCACCCTGCACCCTCAGTGACCGCTGTTATGAAGTGTGCTGACAACAATGGCGCACAGCTGCAGTGCTGTGCGCTACCTTATGAAGACTGAAAAGTCTTCTGCCGCCGGTTTCTGGACCTCTTCATTTTTCGGCATCTGCAAGGGGGTCGGCGGCGCGGCTCCGGGACGAACCCCAGGGTGAGACCTGTGTTCCGACTCCCTCTGGAGCTAATGGTGTCCAGTAGCCTAAGAAGCCAATCCATCCTGCACGCAGGTGAGTTCACTTCTCTCCCCTAAGTCCCTCGATGCAGTGAGCCTGTTGCCAGCAGGACTCACTGAAAATAAAAAACCTAACAAAACTTTTACTCTAAGCAGCTCTTTAGGAGAGCCACCTAGATTGCACCCTTCTCGGCCGGGCACAAAAATCTAACTGAGGCTTGGAGGAGGGTCATAGGGGGAGGAGCCAGTGCACACCACCTGATCCTAAAGCTTTTACTTTTGTGCCCTGTCTCCTGCGGAGCCGCTATTCCCCATGGTCCTGACGGAGTCCCCAGCATCCACTAGGACGTTAGAGAAAATAATAATACATTTTATATAGTAAACTATATTGCTCAGGAGGGTAAAAATTAGCGATATAGTTTCTATATCGCTAAGTGTGTATTCACCTTTAGTAGGGCAAATCTTGTGCTGACCAGTCTGTTGCACTTTATGCAATATTTTGTGTCACCCAACACTGTATATGTATGAGTGTGTATATATATATATATATATATATATATATATATATATATATATATACACACACACACACACATACATACATATAAGTTATCAACCCAGATTGAGGCATACCGCACGGAGTTAATCAAGTTCAAAAAGGATAAATTAAAAAAGGTGCAGGCTGACTATGAGCAACACCGTGTCTATACATGGTTATCAAACATCCCGGCTCCCTCTGGACAGCACAGAGGTAGAGGTTTCCGCAGACCACGCACCCAGCAGTCACAACGCAGCACATCGGCCAGTGAAACCGATGAAGCATCTACCGCTGACCACACCCCTTCTTCACAGGGGGCCCCTTTAGGGGCTATCACCCGTGCAGTAGCCTCCGGCAGAAGAAAACGCCCACCCGCAGGGGCGGCCAGTCGAGGCGGCAAAAGGGGCGGCCGACCCCAAAGGTAGATACAGATGCCATCTTCAATTTGTCCTCGAGGCCTCTATCCCAGGCGGAGACGTCTGTTCTAGCCAAAGGACTGGCATATGTTCCTACCAAGTCCCCTGACAAATTTAAGTGGAAAGTAGAGACCTACAAGTTCAATAGAACTCTCAAACTGCGAGAACATTTTGACAAATCCACCGTACTTTCAACTATACCTAGTTTGCCACCACAGATTATGAAACTTGGCACGGCCTCTAAGTTTGATCCTATTTCCACGAACCCGTCCATTAAGACTTTTTCTCGGATTATGGATGGTTTTCAGGATGAACCCGCCCCCCGAGTCAACAAAAATCTTACACAAGAAGAACAGTTGGCACTTAAGTCCCTTCAGGGACGACGGGACATAGTCATAAGGGGAGCCGATAAAGGCGGCGGGATTGTCATTCTGGACACAGATTTCTATATTGCAGAATGTGACCGCCTATTGTCAGATAGTGAGACATACAGTGCATTGTCGGGTGACCCGACTGCTGAGTTTAAATCCGAGCTAGATGATCTCCTTAGTTTAGCTTTGTCTGAAGGGCTCATTTCGCAAAATATATTTAACAAGCTATGCTGCAGGGTCCCAGTCACCCCCATATTTTATGCCATCCCCAAGCTACATAAAAACGCTCAACACCCCCCTGGCCGGCCCATCATTTCCGCCAGGGGCTCATTATGTGAGGGATTGGCCATTTTTCTGGATGCATATCTTCAGCCCTGCATCCAGGCCACCTTCACCCATTTGAAGGACACCAACACGCTATTGAGGAGGCTGGTTGAATTTGGGCTGGTTGACCCAGATACCACATTACACACGCTAGACGTTACAAGCCTATATACGTGCATTCCGCACCAAGCTGGTCTCACGGCAGTAAGAAACCTTATTACCAACAACCCCCTCTACACCGGGCCTGACATAAATTTTTTTATCACGTTACTTGAGTTCACACTTACACACAATTATTTTTTGTTTAATGGCCGGTTTTTTATACAGAGGAAAGGCTGTGCTATGGGGTCAGCGGTGGCTCCGTCACTGGCCAATTCCTACATGTGGGAAATAGAACGTGCATTGTTTTTTGAACATACAGCCATCTCTGTTCATATTCCTCTATATTTTCGTTATATAGATGATTTATTTTTACTTTGGACTCACGACCCTTCTGTATTGCACACTTTAATAGACGAACACAATGGATCAACCAGCCCGGTCAAATTCACACTCACTTCACACGCCACAGAAATTTGCTTTCTGGATATTAAAATCACTGTGAAAAATGGCACGATCCATACATCACTTTATAGTAAACCCACTGATCGAAATTCTTTGCTTCGTTATGACAGTTTTCACCCTAGATCATTGGTCAGAGGTCTGCCGTTTTCGCAGTTCCTCAGGGTTCGCAGAATCACCAGCGACCCTGAGGAGCTTGAACACCAGCTAGACCAGATGTTCGACAAATTTCGCCAGAGGGGCTACCCTAATGATATCTTAAAGCAGGCACGTTCAAAGGCCATGGCCCTCAGCAGGTGTGAGGCTCTAAAAGAGAAAAACCCTAAAGTTAACACCGATAGAATTACATGGGTTAATGAGTTCAACACTAATAGCTCCAGGACCAATAAGAGGGTCAAACAGATGTGGCCCATCATTAACTCTGACCCAAGCTTACCATCCTTGAAACATTCAAGAATTATGCCGTGCTACACTCGTAGCGCCAACATCAAGGACCTTGTGGTCAAGAATGATATTTCGGGATTTCACACAGTCAAGACAGCCAAACATTTCTTAAGCCGGAAACCCGGCTGTTTCAAATGTTTAGGCTGTACGACCTGCAGCTACATGCTCACGGGGGACTCCATTCAGCACCCCCACACAGGCAAAAAAATCAATATCCGTTGGCCATTGACCTGTAGTTCTTCCTATGTGGTATATGTGCTGGTTTGCCCTTGCAGCCTATACTACGTCGGTAAGACACAATGCCTCTTTAAGGAACGTATGGCCCTGCATAGGTCGGCAATCAGGGCTGCCCTCAACACTGGCAAAAGCGACCAACCAGTCGCACGCCATTTTGTCCAAATGCGGCACAGTCTGGCCGCAGTTAGATACAAGATAGTGGATCAGGTCCCGGCCTCTATCCGAGGAGGAGATAGAGCGGCCCAATTATTACAATTAGAGGCCCGCTGGATTTATAAATTAGACACCATCTATCCCAGGGGCCTCAATGAACAATTGAACCTACAATGCTTTCTGTAGGCAGATGTGATTTCTATAAGCTCGTGCCCAGATGCCACCTTGCCCTTTAGAATATGGGATAAGCCGACCCAATCTTTTAAGGAACAATACAGATAGTTTGGCAGCAGTGAAGAGAAGGGCTAGGCATGAGCCGTGTAGTGCATGCCTGCGGCTCAATGATGATTGAAATTATTAACATTATGTACTTGTTTATTTGAATGCTAGATTGAACAGTTCTGTGGTGACAGGACCAAACATGATCCCATACGGATCATGCTTGGTTATTAACAGTTTTTCAGCTTGCATAATTTTACTGATCTTACTCATATAGTCGGCACGTGTGTTTGTTTTAACACTGATGTTTTATTTATTCGCCATGTTTTAACTAATTGTTATATATACCACTGTATTACTTTTGTTTTACATGCACCACTTTGATGTATTTATGCACAACAGTTTTGGCAGGCTTTAATGCCCATAATGTATGTCACTATCAGCTGGCGAGGCAGCTCAGCGTTGCGACGCTGAGTTGCATCTCCATGGTTACCGTTTGCCTGTCGTCAGCAGCCACGTCACGGGGAGGGCCAAGACATGGGATGACGCGACTTCCGGGTATCGCATGCCACACGCTGCCGGAAACGCGGGCTCCGTGCACCGGACGACTGGGACGTGGAGGCGGACGCTGGTTCACGGTACAGGTAAGGTATTTAAGTTGTTTTCTTTACACAGTCACTAGTTTGCAGTGTCCTGAAGAAGAGGGTCCAACCCTCGAAACGTTGACCAATAAAATGCACTTTTTGCTTTAATCATCTGAAAGTGAAAGTCTCCGAGTGCCGCCGTCTTCCTCTAACTGTATATATATATATATATATATATATATATATATATATATATATATATATATATATATACACACACACACACACACACACACACACACACACACACACACACACACACACATACATGGGTTCACTATGGTATGCCGGCGGTCGGGCTCCCGGCGACCAGCATACCGGCGCCGGGAGCCCGACCGGCGGCTTACCGACAGTGTGGCGAGCGCAAATGAGCCCCTTGCGGGCTCGCTACGGTGGCTATTTTATTCTCCCTCCAGGGGGGTTGTGGACCCCCATGAGGGAGAATAAGTGTCGGTATGCCGGCTGTCGAGATTCCGGCGCCGGTATAATGTGCGCCGGGATCCCGTCAGTCGACATACTGGAGACCACCCACATACATACATATACACACAGTACTGTTTAAAAGTTTTAGGCGGGTGTGAAAAAATTACTACACAAAGTAAGTATGCTGTCAAAAATAGTGTTTGTAGTTTATTTTTATCAATTAACAAAATGCAAAGTGAATGAACAGAAGAGAAATCTAAATCAAATCAATATTTGTTGTGACCACCCTTTGCCTGCAAAACAGCATCAATTCTTCTAGGTACACTTGCACTCAGTTTTTGAAGGAACTTGGCAGGGAAGTTGTTCCAAACATCTTGGAGAACTAACCACAGATATTCTGTGGATCTATAAACAGGTACTTATTCATCATGCAATACCATCAGGGAGGCGTCTGACAGGCTCCAAATTTATTCTGCAGCAGGACAACGACTCCAAACATACAGCCAATGTCATTAAGAACTACCTTCGGTGTAAAAAATAACAAGGAGTCCTGGAAGTGATGATATGGCCCCCACAGAGGTATACGGTTAAATTACCGGCTGTCAGGATGCCGGCGGTCAGGATACCAACCCCGAAACCAGACTGCCGGGGAAATGCAGACGGACGGAATCCCGACCAAACCCGGTATTCCAACTTGGGTGGTGGAATAGAATAGTGTGGTGACCTAAGGTCAGCAGCACGCCCAAAGCGTGACTAGCGTAGTGAGCCTGCGCAGGGACACACTGCGCACGCTGCCGGGATTTTTGCTGTCTGGTTCCCGGCATTGGTCTTCTGACCTCCAGGATCCTATACCGATACCCCACAGAGCCCTGATCTCAACATCATCAAGTCAGCCTGAGATTACATGAAGAGACAAAAGGATTAGAGTAAGTTTACATCCACAAAAGATCTGCAGTTAGTTTGGAACAACCTCCTTTCCAAGTTCCTTCAAAAACTGTGTGCAAGTGTACCTTGAAAAAGTGATGCTGTTTTGAACGCAAAGGGCCTTATTCAGCTTCAGTTACAAAATCGGACGACTGTGCATATGGTGCGACCACAACGTGTGTGCGCGAAGCTTAAAATGCGTTTGCAATGCCACTGCAGGCCCAAAGTGCGATTGCCAGGAAGTAACCGTTAGCGAGAGGTTACATGGCGTTTGGAGTGGTTGGGATAACGCAGCCGTGTCATGGCCGTTTTCGGGGTGTACGTCCGTCAGCTGCGATTGGAAACATGGCGCCGCATATATACTGTGTGGGCTTGGGTCAACTGGTATTGTCGATGGTGGCCAATGGTTCTCGGTTTCTGCGTATGCATGACACTTATGAGAATGCATACGCAAATTTGCTAATGCATTGGTGGACTTCTTTTTCCTTTATCGGCGGCTCTTCACATGCGTTTTAGCAGAAGCGGGATTGAGAAAACCGCAATTTCTGTCTCAATGCCGATCCAATCTGAATTCGGCCCAAAGGCTGGTCAACCAAATATTGATTTTAGATTTCTCTTCCGTTCATTCACTTTGCGTTTTGTTAATTTATAAAAACAAACTATTAATACTTCTATTTTTGAAAGCCTTCTTACTTTGCAGCAATGTTTCCACACCTGCCTAAAACTTTTGCACAGTACTATAAAAGTCCCATGGCATCAATTTCAGAATGTACAGCTAATTCCAATCTTGGCAAAGTACGGTTACAAAGCAGGCCTGAGCACAATTACAAGCCATCTACACTTCCACTATACCTGCAGGTATTTTTAAACTTCTCCCATTTTAGCTTGTCAGCAGTTTTAATGCAGGGTTAGGCTGTCATGTTGGGGTGGGATAAACTTACAGTAGTGTTTTTTTTTTGTTTTTTTTAATTACTACTAGCAAATCCAATTGGTTACCAAATTGCAGACACATCCATAGGAACGAAAACAATAAATAAATTAAAACTCCCTAATAACTAATAAATATATAATAATAATAATAATAATAATAATAATAATAATAATAATAATACTATTATCCATTCTGCCCACTTGGGTGCTGTAAAAACATTAGACAGAAAAGGTGTATTCATAACTGAGATAAGAAGGTGTCTGTAAGATAACATGCGACTCATCCTAACAAGGAATGTATGATGCAGAATGATATCACCACCTTCTAAGAATACGTATACCCTTATTACTATAACAGTCAGGAATTATTCTACGGATTACAATATGGCTACAACATTTGCTGGTATAGAAGGTATACAGTCATTCTACTGCTACGAATAAGACTGGTAACACTGGAGCTAATTCAGACCTGATCGTAGCAGCAAATTTGTTAGCAGCGGGGCAAAACTATGGGGATCATTCAGAGTTGATCGTAGCTGTGCAAAATTTTGCACAGCTACGATCAACTTTCCTGACATGCGGGGGAACGCCCAGCACGGGGCTAGTCCGCCCCGCATGTCAGTCCGGCCCCCGTCGCAGAAGTGCTAAGGCATCGCACAGCGGCGATGCCTTTGCACTTCAGGAGTAACTCCCGGCCAGCGCAGCTTTAGCGAGCTGGCCGGGAGCTACTCCTCGCTCCCTGGCCTGCAGCGGCTGCATATGACGTCACGCAGCCGCTGCGGCCCGCCCTCTGTTCGGTCCGGCCACGTCTGCGTTGGCCGGACCGCGCCTACGAAACGGCGGCCAAACGCCGCCGTTTCGCCCCCTCCCACCCATCGATCGCCTCTGCCTGTCACACAGGCAGAGGCGATCGCTGTCCTGCCACGGCCGTCCCGCATGCGCCGGCGCACAAAGGTGCCGGCGCATGCGCAGCAGGGACCCGTTCGCTCTGCTGCGTGAAAACGCAGCGAGCGAACGGGTCGGAATGAACCCCCCATGTGTACTGCAGGGGGGGCAGGTATAACACATGCAGAGAGAGTTAGATTTGGGTGGGTTATATTGTTTCTGTGCAGAGTAAATACTGCCTGCTTTATTTTTACATTCTAGATTTCAGTTTGAACACACCACACCCAAATCTAAAGGCCCATACACACTAGAAGACTTGAACAATGTGGAAGATGAGCAATTTCCCTTGAACTCCCTTACAAAACGAGGTTGAGTGTACACACTGAGCTTTGTTACAAACGATCTGAACGATCTGATTAAACCAGGTTAATCTGCGCATGCACCGCAATGCGCAGGCGCATCGTACGAGTACACAGTGGTTCGTTACCCAGCGATGGCTTCTACGACGATTGCGTTTGCACAGCCGGTCGCAAGGAGATTGACAGAAAGAGGGCGTTTGTGGGTGTCAACTGACTGTTTTCTGGGAGTGTTTGGCAAAACACAGGCGTGTCCAGGCGTTTGCAGGGTGGGTGTCTGACGTCAATTCCGGGAACAAAAACACTGAAGTGATCGCAAGGACTGAATAAGTCCAGACCTACTCTGAAACTGCACAAAATATTTTTGCAGAGCTCCGCTGCAAAGACGTTCGCACACTTGCAAAGCGAAAATACACTCCCCCGTGGGCGACGACTATGCGTTTGCACAGCTGCTAAAAGTAGCTAGCGAGCGATCAACTCTGAATAAGGGCCAATGAACGATCTGTTCTGCTGGGATTGAGCTGCATGCATGGACAACTGGCAACCTGCTTCCAATGACCACGGATGCGCGCATCGTTGATCATTTGCTGTGTACACACTAGAATGATTTGAACGATCTGAAAGATTTGTTAGTTCACAACCGTCGTTATCGCTCATATATTTAGAAAATATCTTCTAGTGTGTATGGGTCTCAACTCCCTCTGCCCCCCCTGCATGCACATGGTTTGGCCCAACTGCTAACAAATTTGTTGCTGCGATCAGGTCTGAATTACCCCCATTATACTTAGGGCTACTTTGAATCCCGTGGGAAGGCAGAGAAGAAAGGTTCAGATAATAGCATAAGTAACAGGTTAGGGTGTAATTCATGTATGTGGAATGTGCTCTTAGGAACTCACCATTCCTGCCATATTTTAGTGAGAATGTAAACATTTCATACCTGCTTATTAAAGACTGATTTCTAAGAAATGCTGCAGGTGACAATGGTTCACCAACTGCTTTACTACCTAGGAGATATGAAACTCATACTTTGCCTTTTCCTTAGGTTTCCATGGCGCTGCAGAAAAACAACATACACTTGTAAATGCACATTTATATAGGGGTCTTCTGGTTGGCCATGCTGCATGGTCAATCAGAAGATATCGTGTGCGACCTGATGCAGTTTAGTGAAGGATGGAATGAGAGATCGCTCTGTCGCTATTAAATCATATAGTGTGTACCGGGAATCTGTGACGGTACCGGGGTGAAGGGTATTTGCCCCAACCAACGGCACGACTGCCAGAGATGTGTACCTAGCCTTAGATTAGAAGCTCTCACGTACAGAGATTATTTATGCTATAACTGTCTGTTGACCGCAAGCGACAAGTGGCACTGAACCTTTGGATTCAGGCGGCGCTACCTTTGTGGGCGTTATGAATTCATGAGCAGCAATGGTTATATAGCTTGTATCACATGTTCTGCAATGTTTTGTACTAAGTCTTTTGCACTTTTTGCTTTTGTTTTCACTATTTTTGTTTATGTACCTTATAAGGCGGGGTGGACAATAAGCGGCCCTCCAGCAGCTGTGGGACTAAATGTCCCAGCATGCCCTGCCATAGTTTTGCTATCAGGACATACATACACTGTGGCGGGGCATGCTGGGATGTGTAGTTCATCAGCAGTTTACAGTGCATCACAACGCCCTTTAGGGGCCATACAAAAAAGTATAATAGTCAAAATAATTATTTTTAAAAATTGCATCCAATATGCTGAAAAGAAATTAACTGAAAATAGGGACAACAAAAATTTTCAGGGATACATCTTAATAACGGATATTGTCCCTAGAATGCAGCAGATGGAGGTGCTTCTCTCTGAGGACTGGTGGAATCATACACAGGGGCAGGAACACAGAGGTCACAGCAGCTAAATGGATCCACAGATCTTTATCCTCTATCAGGTGAAGGGTATACTGTAGGCATAAGTTCCTCTATCTATAGTATAATCCTTTTATCCACTGCTGCCTGCATATAGTGAAGCAGAGCAGCATGCCGTATTTCCATGTCCACAAGGGTAACTGGGTGGTGGTAACAAAAAAAACTCACCATAAAAACATCATTTTGACCATTTATTTGGCTACAACAAGTATAATATGATTTTTACTATAAGCAATAGCATATTTTCCTTTGTATCGGTTATAATTAATACGCCACCATTATCTTTATCTAAACATAAGTATTTTAGGTGTTTACTGTGAAGCCAGAAAGAATATCCCTTCCAGCTTTTACCAGTGAAACAACTGGTAGTGTTAACCCAGAAAATCAGATATTATCAGTGGAGGAAAACCTTGTGTTACAACTGGTGGAGATGGGAGTAACGTATTCAGGGGGTCATTCCGAGTTGATCGCTCGCTTGCAGTTTTTAGCAGCCGTGCAAACGCTATGCCGCCTCCCACTGGGAGTGTATTTTAGCTTAGCAGAAGTGTGAACGAAAGGATCGCAGAGCGGCTGCAAAAAAATTTTGTGCAGTTTCAGACCTACTCAGCGCTTGCGATCACTTCAGACTATTTAGTTCCTGTTTTGACGTCACGAACACGCCCTGCGTTCACCCAGCCACGCCTGCGTTTTTCCTGGCACGCCTGCGTTTTTCCGAACACTCCCTGAAAACAGTCAGTTGACACCCAGAAACGCCCTCTTCCTGTCAATCACTCCGTGGCCAGCAGTGCGACTGAAAAGCTTCGCTAGACCTTGTGTGAAACGGCATCGTTCGTTGTAATAGTATGACGCGCATGCGCATTGCGCCGCATACGCATGCGCAGAAGTGCCGTTTTTTTGCCTGATCGCGAACTAAAGCAGCTAGCGATCAACTCGGAATGACCCCCTCAGAGCGGGGCTCTCCTATATAGCCTAAACAATTGGCAGCACATCCTGGATGAGGCTTAATAGAATTACTGTATCTTTCAACAGTTGTGGTCCATACGAGTTTGTGGAATTCCATCTTATGCTTGTTTAAGTTCTCTCTAGAAATCCACCTGTTTACTTGTGCGGTTTCTATAAAGGATCACCTATTATGTCAGGAATCTCTTCTCTGTAGTCTGGCTTCACAAATTTGGCTGCTTTGGCTTTCCAGCTATGCAGACTATGTGTCAAACCAGCTATGTTTATAACTAATTCTGCAAAAGCATCCAGGCTCCAAAAATAATGCGTCTGCCCTGCGTGACTTACGGGCATCCCAAGAAGGACATTCAGCTTAGCCGTGCCAACCCGAGGGCCAAAAATAAAGGGAGCACACTAGAGATGACATTTAGGAAAATGTGTCCAGTACAAACATTCATAAATCTGACTGCATGATAGGGTATGTGATGATAAGTTGCTGCATGGCTTCATTTGATCATACATGATGCTTTGAAAGTGTACCATGCATATCCTTCCAAATCAAGATAAATGTGGATACATCTGTATGTAATGCTTTGATTTACTATTTCAAATCTCACACTGAAGGAAGTGCACAAGCAATTATTATTAACGTCGTTGTTATGTAAAGCTGGGAACACACTACCCGATGTGTGTATCCAGCAACATCGCACACGACGGGACCAGGCGCCGGTAACCTGCGGGCAGCATGGTCCTCGCTAGCGATGTCTTCCTTCAGCCCTGCATGTAGGGCGACAGAGGATGTGCCGTTGCCAGCGACATAGTGGGTACACACTAGATGTGCCCGATATGTCGGTCCAATCCGCTGAATCGGTCAACATATCTTCTAGCGTGTATTTAGTTTAAGACACCAAAGGAAAAAAGGGCTAAAGACGCTAGACAGAATAAAGGACAATGAAAGGGTGAACAAATAAAAGATGTGCCATTGTGAGTAGTATGGTAGATGTGAGTGTGTATTAGAGTAAGTAGTATAGATGTATATAGGGTAAGTGTGTAGGTTTATTAGTGTTTATAGTACAGGTGAACATTAGGTAGGTTGCGAGGGTGTTTTAGCATTGATAGTATAGATGGGTGTAGGGCAAGTGTATGGGTGTACTAGTGTCCATAGTATAGATGGGTATATGGTAAGTGTGTTGCGTATTGGTGTGAGTAGTATAGATGGCTATAGGGTAAGTGTGTGGATGTATTAATGAGTAGTACAGATGGCTATAGGGTAAGTGTGTGGGTGTATTAGTGAGTAGTATAGATGGCTATAGGGTAAGTGTGTGGGTGTATTAGTGAGTAGCATAGATGGCTTTAGGGTAAGTGTGTGGGTGTATCAGTGTGAGTAGTATAGATGGCTATAGGGTACGTGTGTGGGTGTATTAGTGAGTAGTATAGATGGCTATAGGGTAAGTGTGTGGGTGTACTAGTGTGAGTAGTATAGATGGCTATAGGGTAAGTGTGGATATAATAGTGTGAGTAGTATAGATGGCTATAGCAGAGCTGGCCAAACCAGTCCTCGAGATCTACCAACAGTTCACATTTTCCAGACCACCTAGCTGGTGCACAGGTGTAGTCATTACTAATTAAAATGTGCTGCATTCATTCCTAAATGACAGTTCTACAGATCTCCAGGAGGCCTGGAAAACATGAACTGTTGATAGATCTTGAGGACCGGTTTGGCCAGCCCTGGACTATAGGGTAAGTGTGTGGGTGTATTAGTGTGAGTAGTATAGATGGCTATTGGGTAAGTGTGTGGGTGTATTAGTGTCAGTAGTATAGTTGGGTATAGGGTAAGTGTGTGGGTGTATTAGTGTCAGTATTATAGATGGGTATAGGGTAAGTGTATGGATATATTAGTGTGAGTAGTATAGGTGGCTATAGGGTGTGTGAGTGTATTAGTGTGATAAGTACAGAATAACTGTGAGGATATAGTTGTGTGAGTAGTATAGATGGGTGTAGGGTAAGTGTGTTGGTGTATCAGTGTTAGTAGTACAGGTGACCGTCAGGTAGTCAGGGTGTTTTAGCATTGATAGTATAGGAGGGATAGGTAACTGTAACGGTGTATTAGTGTGTCAGACTAGGCAGAGAGTAAGAGATAGCCAGTCTGGATAATTTGTTAAAATTATTTAAAATAAGAATTTTTACTTACCGATAATTCTATTTCTCATAGTCCGTAGTGGATGCTGGGGACTCCGAAAGGACCATGGGGAATAGCGGCTCCGCAGGAGACTGGGCACAAAAGTAAAAGCTTTAAGACTACCTGGTGTGCACTGGCTCCTCCCCCTATGACCCTCCTCCAAGCCTCAGTTAGGATACTGTGCCCGGACGAGCGTACACAATAAGGAAGGATTTTGAATCCCGGGTAAGACTCATACCAGCCACACCAATCACACCGTACAACTTGTGATCTGAACCCAGTTAACAGCATGATAACAGAGGAGCCTCTGAAAAGATGGCTCACAACAATAATAACCCGATTTTTTTGTAACAATAACTATGTACAAGTATTGCAGACAATCCGCACTTGGGATGGGCGCCCAGCATCCACTACGGACTATGAGAAATAGAATTATCGGTAAGTAAATTCTTATTTTCTCTGACGTCCTAGTGGATGCTGGGGACTCCGAAAGGACCATGGGGATTATACCAAAGCTCCCAAACGGGCGGGAGAGTGCGGATGACTCTGCAGCACCGAATGAGAGAACTCCAGGTCCTCCTCAGCCAGGGTATCAAATTTGTAGAATTTAGCAAACATGTTTGCCCCTGACCAAGTAGCTGCTCGGCAAAGTTGTAAAGCCGAGACCCCTCGGGCAGCCGCCCAAGATGAGCCCACTTTCCGTGTGGAATGGGCTTTTACAGATTTTGGCTGTGGCAGGCCTGCCACAGAATGAGCAAGCTGAATTGTACTACAAATCCAACGAGCAATAGTCTGCTTAGAAGCAGGAGCACCCAGCTTGTTGGGTGCATACAGGATAAACAGCGAGTCAGATTTTCTGACTCCAGCCGTCCTGGAAACATATATTTTCAGGGCCCTGACTACGTCCAGCAACTTGGAATCCTCCAAGTCCCTAGTAGCCGCAGGCACCACAATAGGCTGGTTTAAGTGAAATGCTGAAACCACCTTAGGGAGAAATTGAGGACGAGTCCTCAATTCTGCCCTGTCCGTATGAAAAATTAGGTAAGGGCTTTTATAGGATAAAGCCGCTAATTCTGAGACACGCCTGGCTGAGGCCAGGGCTAACAGCATTACCACTTTCCATGTGAGATATTTTAAGTCCACAGTGGTGAGTGGTTCAAACCAATGTGATTTTAGGAACCCCAAAACTACATTGAGATCCCAAGGTGCCACTGGAGGCACAAAAGGAGGCTGTATATGCAGTACTCCCTTGACAAACGTCTGAACTTCAGGAACTGAAGCTAGTTCCTTTTGGAAGAATATTGACAGGGCCGAAATTTGAACCTTAATGGACCTTAATTTTAGGCCCATAGACAGTCCTGTTTGCAGGAAATGCAGGAAACGACCCAGTTGAAATTCCTCTGTAGGGGCCTTCCTGGCCTCACACCACGCAACATATTTACGCCAAATACGGTGATAATGTTGCACAGTTACATCCTTCCTGGCTTTGATCAGGGTAGGGATGACTTCATCCGGAATGCCTTTTTCCTTCAGGATCCGGCGTTCAACCGCCATGCCGTCAAACGCAGCCGCGGTAAGTCTTGGAACAGACATGGTCCCTGCTGGAGCTGGTCCTTTCTTAGAGGTAGAGGCCACGGGTCTTCCGTGAGTTTCTCTTGAAGTTCCGGGTACCAAGTCCTTCTTGGCCAATCCGGAGCTACGAGTATAGTCCTTACTCCTCTCCTTCTTATGATTCTCAGTACCTTGGGTATGAGAGGCAGAGGAGGGAACACATACACTGACTGGTACACCCACGGTGTTACCAGAGCGTCCACAGCTATTGCCTGAGGGTCCCTTGACCTGGCGCAATATCTGTCCAGTTTTTTGTTGAGGCTGGACGCCATCATGTCCACCTTTGGTTTTTCCCAACGGTTCACAATCATGTGGAAGACTTCTGGGTGAAGTCCCCACTCCCCCGGGTGGAGATCGTGTCTGCTGAGGAAATCTGCTTCCCAGTTGTCCACTCCCGGAATGAACACTGCTGACAGTGCTATCACATGATTTTCCGCCCAGCGAAGAATCCTTGCAACTTCCGTCATTGCCCTCCTGCTTCTTGTGCCGCCCTGTCTGTTTACGTGGGCGACTGCCGTGATGTTGTCCGACTGGATCAGCACCGGCTGACCCTGAAGCAGAGGCCTTGCCTGACTTAGGGCATTGTAAATGGCCCTTAGTTCCAGGATATTTATGTGAAGTGACGTTTCCATGCTTGACCACAAGCCCTGGAAATTTCTTCCCTGTGTGACTGATCCGTGGTCACCAGGACCCAGTCCTGAATGCCGAATCTGCGGCCCTCTAGAAGATGAGCACTCTGCAACCACCACAGGAGAGACACCCTTGTCCTTGGAGACAGGGTTATCCGCTGATGCATTTGAAGATGCGATCCGGACCATTTGTCCAGCAGATCCCACTGAAAAGTTCTTGCGTGGAATCTGCCGAATGGAATCGCTTCGTAAGAAGCCACCATTTTTCCCAGGACCCTTGTGCATTGATGCACTGACACTTGGCCTGGTTTTAGGAGGTTCCTGACTAGGTCGGATAACTCCCTGGCTTTCTCCTCCGGGAGAAACACCTTTTTCTGTACTGTGTCCAGAATCATCCCTAGGAACAGCAGACGTGTCGTCGGAATCAGCTGCGATTTTGGAATATTTAGAATCCATCCGTGCTGTCGTAGTACTACTTGAGATAGTGCTACTCCGACCTCTAACTGTTCTCTGGACCTTGCCCTTATCAGGAGATCGTCCAAGTAAGGGATAATTAAGACGCCTCTTCTTCGAAGAAGAATCATCATTTCGGCCATTACCTTGGTAAAGACCCGGGGTGCCGTGGACAATCCAAACGGCAGCGTCTGAAACTGATAGTGACAGTTCTGTACCACAAACCTGAGGTACCCTTGGTGAGAAGGGCAAATTGGGACATGGAGGTAAGCATCCTTGATGTCCAGAGACACCATATAGTCCCCTTCTTCCAGGTTCGCTATCACTGCTCTGAGTGATTCCATCTTGAATTTTAACCTTTGTATGTAAGTGTTCAAGGATTTCAGATTTAAAATAGGTCTCACCGAGCCGTCCGGCTTCGGTACCACAAACAGCGTGGAATAATACCCCTTTCCCTGTTGTAGGAGGGGTACCTTGATTATCACCTGCTGGGAATACAGCTTGTGAATGGCTTCCAATACCGCCTCCCTGTCGGGGGGAGACGTTGGTAAAGCAGACTTCAGGAACCGGCGAGGGGGAGACGTCTCGAATTCCAATTTGTACCCCTGAGATACTACCTGCAGGATCCAGGGGTCCACTTGCGAGTGAGCCCACTGCGCGCTGAAATTCTTGAGACGGGCCCCCACCGTGCCTGAGTCCGCTTGTAAGGCCCCAGCGTCATGCTGAGGACTTGGCAGAAGCGGGGGAGGGCTTCTGTTCCTGGGAAGAGGCTGTCTGCTGCAGTCTTTTTCCCCTTCCTCTGCCCCGGGGCAGATACGAGTGGCCTTTTGCCCGCTTGCCCTTATGGGGACGAAAGGACTGAGCCTGAAAAGACGGTGTCTTTTTCTGCTGAGAGGTGACCTGGGGTAAAAAGGTGGATTTCCCAGCCGTTGCCACCAGGTCCGATAGACCGACCCCAAATAACTCCTCCCCTTTATACGGCAATACTTCCATATGCCGTTTGGAATCCGCATCACCTGACCATTGTCGCGTCCATAACCCTCTTCTGGCAGAAATGGACAGCGCACTTACTCTTGATGCCAGAGTGCAAATATCCCTCTGTGCATCTCTCATATATAGAAATGCATCCTTTAAATGCTCTATAGTCAATAATATATTGTCCCTGTCCAGGGTATCAATATTTTCAGTCAGGGAATCTGACCAAGCCACCCCAGCACTGCACATCCAGGCTGAGGCGATTGCTGGTCGCAGTATAATACCAGTATGTGTGTATATACTTTTTAGGATATTTTCCAGCTTCCTATCAGCTGGTTCCTTGAGGGCGGCCGTATCAGGAGACGGTAACGCCACTTGTTTTGATAAGCGTGTGAGCGCCTTATCTACCCTAGGGGGTGTTTCCCAACGCGCCCTAACCTCTGGCGGGAAAGGGTATAATGCCAATAATTTTCTAGAAATTAGCAGTTTATCGGGGGAAACCCACGCTTCATCACACACCTCATTTAATTCATCTGATTCAGGAAAAACTACGGGTAGTTTTTTCACACCCCACATAATACCCTTTTTTGTGGTACTTGTAGTATCAGAAATGTTCAAAACCTCCTTCATTGCCGTGATCATGTAACGTGTGGCCCTACTGGAAAATACGTTTGTTTCCTCACCGTCGACACTGGAGTCAGTGTCCGTGTCTGGGTCTGTGTCGACCACCTGAGGTAACGGGCGCTTTAGAGCCCCTGACGGTGTTTGAGACGCCTGTACAGGTATTAACTGATTTGCCGGCTGTCTCATGTCGTTGTAAAGTGCTGACACTATCACGTAATTCTTCCATAAGACCATCCAGTCAGGTGTCGACTCCCTAGGGGGTGACATCACTAATACAGGCAATTGCTCCGCCTCCATACCATTTTCCTCCTCATACATGTCGACACAACGTACCGACACACAGCACACACACAGGGAATGCTCTGATAGAGGACAGGACCCCACTAGCCCTTTGGGGAGACAGAGGGAGAGTTTGCCAGCACACACCAGAGCGCTATATATATATATATACAGGGATAACCTTATATAAGTGTTTTTCCCTTATATAGCTGCTGTATAGATTTATCTGCCAAATTAGTGCCCCCCCTCTCTTGTTTTACCCTGTTTCTGTAGTGCAGGACTGCAGGGGAGAGTAAGGGAGCTTCCCTCCAACGGAGCTGTGAGGAAAAATGGCGCCAGTGTGCTGAGGAGATAGGCTCCGCCCCCTTCTCGGCGGCCGTTCTTTCGCTTTTTTATGGAAAAACAGGCATGAGTTAAATGCATCCATATAGCCCAGGAGCTATATGGGATGCATTTTTTGCCCCCTAAGGTGTTTATATTGCGTCTCAGGGCGCCCCCACCCAGCGCCCTGCACCCTCAGTGACCGGAGTGTGAAGTGTGCTGAGAGCAATGGCGCACAGCTGCGGTGCTGTGCGCTACCTTATTGAAGACAGGACGTCTTCTGCCGCCGATTTTTCCGGACCTCTTCTGCTCTTCTGGCTCTGTAAGGGGGGCGGCGGCGCGGCTCTGGGACCCATCCATGGCTGGGCCTGTGATCGTCCCTCTGGAGCTAATGTCCAGTAGCCTAAGAAGCCCAATCCACTCTGCACGCAAGTGAGTTCGCTTCTTCTCCCCTTAGTCCCTCGATGCAGTGAGCCTGTTGCCAGCAGGTCTCACTGAAAATAAAAAACCTAAAACTAAACTTTTTTCTAAGCAGCTCAGGAGAGCCACCTAGACTGCACCCTTCTCGTTCGGGCACAAAAATCTAACTGAGGCTTGGAGGAGGGTCATAGGGGGAGGAGCCAGTGCACACCAGGTAGTCTTAAAGCTTTTACTTTTGTGCCCAGTCTCCTGCGGAGCCGCTATTCCCCATGGTCCTTTCGGAGTCCCCAGCATCCACTAGGACGTCAGAGAAATAAAGATAATTTACTTTAAACAAAGCTTATGCTAAACATGGCAACGCTTATGCTAAAGATGGCCATCCGCACAACTGCACTGGACATGCTGTTTAAGGTCCATACACACTGGGCGTTTTTGCCCAGCGTGTATAAACAGCGATGATCGCTGACATTGCTGGGCTGAAAAGCGCTCAGTGCGTACACACTGAGCGCTTTTCCACGCTGCCCAGCGATGTCAGCGGGGGTGAGCGGCTTTCCATAGCAGGACGCTATGGAAAGCCGCTCAACCCACCATTCATCTACTGGTAATACCAGTAGATGAACGGCCGCCGCCAGCGATGAAGCGGAAGCGGCATCAGCGCTCACCACTCGTTCATACACATTGGACAGCTTTGAACTGAAAGCAGCTCAACACACCAAAAGTGAGCTGCTTTCAGCTCAAATTCGCCCACAGTGTATGGGCCTTTACCCCTATGATAAAAACAATGTACAGAACTACTGTGTGGCCGGAGACCTGTCCCACGTGATTGCCACTTTAAAAGAAAAAAAAAAAAGAAAAAAAAGGGAGAATTCTCCAAAAATCTCTCACTTTCTGATTTTTACACCCTATTACATTCCCCTTGTATGTTTAATAATGTGTTTTAACATGTTATATGTAGTGCTCTGCGTTAAATGTAGAATTGTACATTTAAAAGCACTTATGAGAAATGTATAAATGTATTATGGTTTTGACATTTGGAAACTGTTCATGGGACATTCTCTCATAGGAAGTCCTATGCTATTTAACATCTTAGTGTTATAGTGAGACCTTTTTAATGTTGGTCAGTGTACTCCAGGCGATGTCCTGGATCTTGGCAGTATCCTGTTGAAAGGTGTTCATGAAAGACTTCTGTGTTTCTCTATGTAAAGTGTCAAGTAGATTTGGAATCAATGTTTTCCTGTACATTTGTACAGATATACTTTACGAGGGGAGGAAGGAAATTGTGTTTCCCCTTTTGAATTGTAATCAGTATTTAGTTATGTGTTGTAACATAGCTGGTCTGATTGATATACAAATCCTTAATGGTATAAGGGGGAGGATTTAACCATGGTATTTTGTCTTCTGATTATATAAAGGGGGCTGTGAGCCGTGGGTTAGAGAGAGAGATCTCTATGCTGCTGTAAACATCTTGAATGCTGTACCCTCTAAGCAATGCTTGTAAAGAGGAAGGGTCTTCTTTTAGACTATTTGAGCAATAAACATCTTGCGACCAAGAGGAATGCAACATTCACAGTCCCGTTCTCTGCCTGTTCTGGGCTGAGCCCAGCATCTCCAAGCTCCACCCTTTGCAAGTTATTATGCAGGGCTGGTCCAGGTCAGCGACCAGTGGGGGTCAACCATCAGGTGGTGTATCAGCAGCATGTAGACGCAGTCACAGCAGTAAGCGGTTCTAGGTGCCGGGGTTAGGAGGCTGGTGGTGGCAGCAAAATACTCGCCCACTACGCAGTGGGTGGTGTCAGTAGCAGGTGGTTACTGATGGTAAAAGGGCATCCCCTATTGGTCAGGTCCCATGAGACCCAAAACCAATCTCTTATCACTAGGTTTGGGCAGCGAGGCGTATCCAGTAACATACTTTATGATTGCATCTCTTTGGCAATTAATAAGTCTTCCTTTATAATCAGCTCAAGTTTAGAGACAGTGGAACAAATCCAAAAGGGCCAGTTAGCAAATGACAGTGGAAGGACATCTTTCCTGACATAGTGTAACTGTCTGGCTCATGTGATTATGGGGGTAAATGTAATAGGGTCCAAGATGCTGGAGGTCTGGGATTTTGTCCGAGAATGGCCATATTTTTAAAGCGGCAATCATTTATAAGGCAAAACTTGGTTATTTTGCCTTGCAAATGATTGCCGGTTTAAAAATATAGCCATTCTCGGACGAAATCCCGGACCTCCGGCAACTCGGATCCTTTTACCCCTTGAACTCCATACACATAGAACTGCAGATATCATGTATCAGTAACTGTTGTGTAACTGCCAATCCCTCATAGTAAGCTCTGCCTGCCACAAACTTGCCCACAGCATCTGGGTACATCATGGTGCCTGAGCAAGGTTCAGCAAAGGCACTGTAGACCGGTAGTAATATGCTGAGCAAATACCTAAAAAAAAAAAATCTGAAGGATGTGCTATCACCTAGGAAAATATTTCTACCATGGTGCATTTACCCTTTAGTCAATGCCCTGAGGCCAGCTCTGTACAGACTGTTTTCCCATGGCTCCTTTGTACAATGCACCCCCCACCAAGTGTATGAATAGCTTATTCAAGATCCTGCACCCATGCTTTGTTACTTCACTTCCCTAAATGATGGCCTCTCTGCTCCTGTGACTACAACACAAGTGGTAGGTCCTACTACTTGCCTTTTGGCTGGTGTTGGTGGCACAGTAGGCTCCTATGTGGTTTTTTTCATGCTGACGCAGAGTATCTAATTAAACATAGCTGTGGTGTCCTGCTCAAAGACATTATTAGGAGAAATGTGTGTATTGGTACTAATGTGTTTGTATTAATTGTTTTATATAATAGTGCGCCATTTGGGAATTTGACAACTGTCTTATGTTTATGTGAAACCAGCGATGAGATACCAAAAATGTTTATGTCTTAAAGAAAACCAAATTAAAATAAATAAAAATACTATATTTAATGAATCTGCCAGCGCTATCTGTATTCTGTTTCTGTAGTGTTTGGATTGAAATGGTTGACTGGTCTCTTTAATGGTGGAAAGCTGCAGGCGAATTACTGTTTAAATAAGTAAATAAAGAAATAATAAGATTTTACTCACCGGTAAATCTATTTCTCGTAGTCCGTAGTGGATGCTGGGAACTCCGTAAGGACCATGGGGAATAGCGGGCTCCGAAGGAGGCTGGGCACTCTAGAAAGATTTATGACTACCTGGTGTGCACTGGCTCCTCCCACTATGACCCTCCTCCAAGCCTCAGTTAGGACACTGTGCCCGGACGAGCTGACATAATAAGGAAGGATTTTGAATCCCGGGTAAGACTCATACCAGCCACACCAATCACACCGTATAACTCGTGATACTATACCCAGTTAACAGTATGAATATAACTGAGCCTCTCAACAGATGGCTCAACAATAACCCTTTAGTTAGGCAATAACTATATACAAGTATTGCAGACAATCCGCACTTGGGATGGGCGCCCAGCATCCACTACGGACTACGAGAAATAGATTTACCGGTGAGTAAAATCTTATTTTCTCTGACGTCCTAGTGGATGCTGGGAACTCCGTAAGGACCATGGGGATTATACCAAAGCTCCCAAACGGGCGGGAGAGTGCGGGTGACTCTGCAGCACCGAATGAGAGAACTCCAGGTCCTCCTCAGCCAGGGTATCAATTTTGTAGAATTTTGCAAACGTGTTTGCCCCTGACCAAGTAACAGCTCGGCAAAGTTGTAAAGCCGAGACCCCTCGGGCAGCCGCCCAAGATGAGCCCACCTTCCCTGTGGAATGGGCTTTCACTGATTTAAGATGCGGCAGTCCAGCCGCAGAATGCGCCTGCTGAATCGTGTCACAGATCCAGCGAGCGATAGTCTGCTTAGAAGCAGGAGCACCCAGCCTGTTGGGTGCATACAGGATAAATAGCGAGTCAATTTTTCTGACTCTAGCCGTCCTGGAAACATAATTTTTCAAGGCCCTGACTACGTCCAGTAACTTGGAATCCTCCAAGTCCCTAGTAGCCGCAGGCACCACAATAGGTTGGTTCAAGTGAAAAGCTGATACCACCTTAGGGAGAAACTGGGGACGAGTCCTCAATTCTGCCCTATCCATATGGAAAATCAGATAAGGACTTTTATATGACAAAGCCGCCAATTCTGATACACGCCTGGCCGAAACCAAGGCCAATAACATGACCACTTTCAACGTGAGATATTTTAGATCCACGGTTTTTAGTGGTTCAAACCAATGTGATTTTAAGAAACTCAACACCACGTTGAGATCCCAAGGTGCCACTGGAGGCACAACCGGGGGCTGAATATGCAGCACTCCTTTTACAATGTCTGAACTTCAGGTACTGAAGCTAATGCTTTCTGGAAGAAAATCGACAGAGCCGAGATCTGTATCTTAATGGAGCCTAATTTTAGGCCCATAGACACTCCTGCTTGTAGGAAATGCAGAAATCGACCTAGTTGAAATTCCTCTGTTGTGTTGGGGCCTTTTTTGGCCTCACACCAAGAAACATATTTCCGCCATATGCGGTGATAATGTTTTGCAGTTACATCTTTCCTGGCTTGAATCAGCGTAGGAATGACTTCCTCCGGAATGCCCTTTTCCTTTAGGATCCGGCGGCAAACCGCCATGCCATCAAAACGTAGCCGCGGTAAGTCTTGGAACAGACAGGGCCCCTGCTGCAGCAGGTCCTGTCTGAGCGGCAGAGGCCATGGGTCCTCTGATATATTTTCTTGAAGTTCTGGGTACCAGGCTCTTCTTGGCCAATCCGGAACCACGAGTATCGTTCTTACTCCTCGCCTTCTTATTATTCTCAGTACCTTTGGTATGAGAGGCAGAGGGGGGAACACATAAAACGACTGGTACACCCACGGTGTTACCAGAACGTCCACAGCTATCGCCTGAAGGTCCCTTGACCTGGCGCAATATCTTTTATAGCTTTTTGTTGAGGCGGGACGCCTTTATGTCCACCTGTGGCCTTTCCCAATGGTGTACAATACTTTGGAAGACTTCTGGATGAAGTCCCCACACTCTCGGGTGGAAGTCGTGTCTGCTGAGAAGATCTGCTTCCCAGTTGTCCACTCCGGGAATGAACACTGCTGACAGTGCTAACACATGATTTTCCGCCCATCGGAGAATCCTTGTGGCTTCTGCCATCGCCATCCTGCTTCTTGTGCCGCCCTGTTGGTTTACATGGGCGACTGCCGTGATGTTGCCTGATTGGATCAGGACCGGCTGGTTTTGAAGCAGAGGCCTTGCCTGACTCAGGGCATTGTAAATGGCCCTCTGTTCCAGAATATTTATGTAGGGAAGTCACCTGACTTGACCAAAGTCCCTGGAAGTTTCTTCCCTGTGTGACTGCCCCCCAGCCTCAAAGGCTGGCATCCATGGTCACTAGGACCTAGTCCTGTATGTCGAACCTGCGGCCCTCTTGAAGATGGGCACTCTGCAGCCACTACAGTAGAGATACCCTGGTCCTTGGAGACAGGGTTATCAGCCTAATGCATCTGAAGATGCGACCCGGACCACTTGTCTAACAGGTCCCCCTGAAAAGTTCTTGCATGGAACCTGCCGAATGGGATTGCTTCGTAGGAAGCTAACATTTTTCCCAGGACTCGCGTGCAATGATGCACCGATAACTGTTTTGGCTTCAGGAGGTCTCCGACTAGAGATGACAGCTCCTTGGCTATCTCCACCGGGAGAAACACTTATTTCTGGTCTGTGTCCAGAACCATCCCCAGGAACAGTAGACGTGTCGTAGGAACCAGCTGTGACTCTGGACTGTTTAGAATCCAACCGTGCTGTTGTAGCACTTTCCAAAATAGTGCTACCCCGACTAGCAACTGCTCCTTGGACCTCGCCCTTATAAGGAGATTGTCCAAGTACGGGATAATTAAAACTCCCCTTTTTCGAAGGAGTATCATCATTCCGGCCATTACCTTGGTAACACCCTCGGTGCCATGTACAGTCCAAACGGCAGAGTCTGGACTTGGTAATGGTAATCCTGTACCACAATCTGAGGTACTCCTGACGAGGATAGTAAATAGGGACATGCAGGTAAGCATCCTTGATGTCTCGGGATACCATGTAATCCCCCTCGTCCAGGCTTGCAATAACCGCCCTGAGCGATTCCATCTTGAACTTGAATTTTTTTATGCATGTGTTCAAGGATTTTAAATATAAAGAAGGGTCACACCGAACCATGCGGTTTCGGTACCCCAACCGTGTGGAATAGTAACCCCGTCCTTGTTGAAGTAGGGGCACCTTAAGTATTACCTGCTGGGAATACAGCTTATTAATTGCCTCTAGCACAGCCTCCCTGCCTGAGGGAGTTGTCGGCAAGGCATATTTGAGGAAACGGCGGGGGGAAGACATCTCGAATTCCAGCTTGTACCCCTGAAATACTACTTGAATGAAACAGGGATCCACCTGTGAGTGAGCCCACTGATCGCTGAAACTTTTGAGACGGCCCCCCACCGTACCTGGCTACACCTGTGGAGCCCCCGCGTCATGCTGTGGACTCAGAGGAAGCGAGAGAAGAATTATGATTCTGGGAACAGGCTGACTGGTGCAGCTTTTTACCTCTTCCCTTGTCTTCGTACAGAAAGGAAGCGCCTTTGACCCGCTTGCTTTTCTGAAGCCGAAAGGACTGTACCTGATAATACAGTGCTTTCTTAGTCTGTGAGGAAAACTGAGGTAAAAATATTTCTTCCCAGCTGTTGCTGCGGATACGAGGTCCCAGAGACCATCCCCAAATAATTCCTCACCCTTATAAGGCAGAATCTCTATGCGCCTTTTAAGGTCAGCATCACCTGTCCAGGGACAGGTCTCTAATACCCTCCTGACAGAATGGACATTACATTCATTTTGGATGCCAGCCGGCAAAATATCCCTCTGGGCATCCCTCATATATAAGACGACGTCTTTAATATGTTCTCATGTTCGCAAACTAGTATGTTTGACAGGGTCACCGACCACGCTGCAGCAGCACGCTCTGCAGGTTTCAGTCTAGTACCTGAGTGTGTAAATACAGACTTCAGGATAGCCTCCTGCTTTTTATCAACAGGTACATTCAAAGTGGCCGTTCCTAAAACGGTAGTGCCACCTATTTTGACAACCGTGTGAGCGCCTTATCCACCCTAGGGGATATCTCCCAGCGTAACTTATCCTCTGGCGGGAAAAGGTACGCCATCAGTAACTTTTTAGAAATTACCAGTTTCTTATCAGGGGGAACCCACGCTTTTCACACACTTCATTCATTCATCTGATGGGGGAACAAAACACTGCCTGCTTTTTCTCCCCAAACATAAAAACCCCCTTTTTAGAGGTTAATGTCAGAAATGTGTAACACATTATTTTTATTGCCGGGATCAAGTCACGGATGTTCCTAGTGGATTGTGTATATGTCTCAACCTTGTCGACACTGGAGTCAGACTCCGTGTCGACATCTGTGTCTGCCATCTGAATGAGCGGGCGTTTTTGAGCCCCTGATGGCCTTTGAGACGCCTGGGCAGGCACGGGCTGAGAAGCCGGCTGTCCCACAGCTGTTACGTCATCCACCCTTTTATGTAAGGAGTTGACACTGTCGGTTAATACCTTTTACCTAACCATCCACTCTGGTGTCGGCCCCACAGGGGGCGACATCACATTTATCGGCATCTGCTCCGTCACTATATAAGCCTCCTCCTCAAACATGTCGACACAGCTGTACCGACACACCGCACACACTACAGGGAATGCTCTGACTGAGGACAGGACCCACAAAGCCCTTTGGGGAGACAGAGAGAGAGTATGCCAGCACACACCAGAGCGCTATATAATGAGGGGATTAACACTATAACTGAGTGAATTTTCCCCCATAGCTGCTTGTATATACAATATTGCGCCTAAATTTAGTGCCCCCCCTCTCTTTTTTACCCTTTGAGCCTAAAAACTACAGGGGAGAGCCTGGGGAGCTTTCTTCCAGTTGCACTGTGAAGAGAAAATGGCGCCAGTGTGTCTGAGGGAGATAGCTCCGCCCCTTTTCCGCTGCCTATTCTCCCGCTTTTTTCTGGATTCTGGCAGGGGTATTTACCACATATATAGCCTCTGGGGCTATATATTGTGGTATTTTTGCCAGCCAAGGTGTTTTTATTGCTGCTCAGGGCGCCCCCCCCAAGCGCCCTGCACCCTCAGTGACCGGAGTGTGAAGTGTGTATGAGGAGCAATGGCGCACAGCTGCAGTGCTGTGCGCTACCTTGGTGAAGACTGATGTCTTCTGCCGCCGATTTTCCGGACCTCTTCTTGCTTCTGGCTCTGTAAGGGGGACGGCGGCGCGGCTCCGGGACCGAACACCAAGGACTGGGCCTGCGGTCGATCCCTCTGGAGCTAATGGTGTCCAGTAGCCTAAGAAGCCCAATCCGGCTGCAAGCAGGCGAGTTCGCTTCTTCTCCCCTTAGTCCCTCGCTGCAGTGAGCCTGTTGCCAGCAGGTCTCACTGAAAATAAAAAACCTAAATCTATACTTTCTTTCTAAGGGCTCAGGAGAGCCCCTAGTGTGCATCCAACCTCGGCCGGGCACAAGATCTAACTGGGGCTTGGAGGAGGGTCATAGTGGGAGGAGCCAGTGCACACCAGGTAGTCATAAATCTTTCTAGAGTGCCCAGCCTCCTTCGGAGCCCGCTATTCCCCATGGTCCTTACGGAGTTCCCAGCATCCACTAGGACGTCAGAGAAATTTAAGTTACTGAGCTTTTTATCATCAACTGGCACCGGGATACACGTGGGGTACCTTTCTTGTTTCCTATGTGGAGTATTCATAATGCAAAAAGGAGCTGGCTGGTCTATGGGGTCGATTCAATTCACAGACAGTTGAATAGCGCTGGGAATTAGCTCCCGGCGCTATTCAATTCAGCTCCAGTTAAGTCGGCGAATGCCCGTTGTCGCGGACTTAACAGTGTGATTTGTCGGGAGAACGGGCATTCTCCGACTTAACTCCCCACCGCAATGCTGATTCCTGACAGAATCAGCCTTGTGCCGGCCGCGCGGCAGCACTTTAGTCGGATTTCCTCTCTCATCCCCCGGGGGTGAGAGAAGAATTCCCGACAATTGAGTGTCACTTAGCGCTGTATTGAATAGCGCCGGGAGCGAATTCCCGGTGCTATTGAACTGTCGCCGAATTGAATCGACCCCTTTGTGTATAAATGTATGTGTGTATTAATGAGTATGCACAAGGGAAAGGATGCGTGCATGCGCTAGTCACAAGGTGTTTGTATGGGAAGTAAACTGTGCTCCTTCTCTATGTATGGATATACAATGTTCTGTCTTTATGCCACCTAATATAACATATCCATCACTTACCTCCACATATAGTTTATGTAAATGTTCCTTAAAATAAGAGTAAATTCTCAATCCTCTCTAAAACTCCACTCTTAAAGGCCCATACACACTTGACGATAAAATGAACGACGTCGTTCATTTCAGCCCTCATCAACGACGTCGCTCATTATATCGTCAAGTGTGTATGCATCCGACGACCACCGATGCGCGGCCCCGCGGGACATTAACGACCCTCGCTTATCTGTGGAGCATGTATGCTCAATTTCCACTATGGTCGTTACCGACCAGAGACGTCGTTAAATGTGTATGGTGTGAAAGACCAACGACCAAGCCACTGTTCACCAGCTCATTATTTTAATAAACTGTTCAGCTTGGATGCTTTAACGATGAATGGTCTATGGTCTTTGGTCGTTGGTAGTGTGTATGCTCATGTCGTTTGCTCAGCTGTTCAAGGGAAGTTCAAGGGAAGTCGTTAACGACGGTCGTTAACGATGTGTGCATCGTCAAGTGTGTATGGGCCTTAACTAGATAGTTGCCTAGACGCCTGAAATGTCAAACTTTGGTTACGCTCCTGAACTTCAGCGAGAGTAGACCAAACTCCTGTATCCAGCACCGCACACTTTCCTAGTGGGTTGGTTCAGGGGCTAGATTACGCAGCATTGTACATCAGGAGGCAAGGATGCAGCAACGCATTTTGCAGTACAACAGCCCAACCTCCCACCTTGTCATCAAAACCCAGGAACTTAAAGAGGAAAACATGAAAAGTCATCAAGCGTGCCTGGATGTAGGTGGTCATTCCGAGTTGATCACAGCAGCAATTTTGTTGCAGTGCACATGGTTTTGCCCAAATGCTAAAAAAAATTCCTGCTGCGATCAACTCAGAATTAGGCCCTGTAAGCCTTTGGCTTCACCTTTATTCAATTTTCATTGCACAATGGATTCTTTGCACCTTAGATTTCACAATGTCGCTAACACACCTGAAACATTTGCTCAAAGAAACACATTTTTATACATGTTACAAAGTTTAGGAATGTAACATAAAAAAAAAAAAAAATCATGTCTGGTCAAAGCCAGTGCGTGATTTAAATGTAGACAGGAATGCATAACATATACATACTGCTCACACTAGCACTGGAGGGAAATATATACCAGAATAAATAACTTGCTCTAGTACCTTAAAGCATGTAAGCTCTAACGAGAAGGGATTCTAACCTTTAGTTTCGACGCTTGTCAAAACAATTAATAATGTTTAATTTTGTTTTTCCATCAGATTGCACAGAGCTCGGGAATATGTTGGCGCTACAGAAACAATGGAGCTAACCATTACCATGCTATCAGGTTACATTACTTCACCTGTGAGACACGTTATCAGCAATCCCACCAGGTTTGGCACCAACTTTATTCTCACGTTAAATATTTGTGGATTTTAACTTTATGGTTTTCAAATTCCACAAACAGGGAATACCTATATTTATTTATTAACAGTTTCCTATATAGCGCAGCAATTTCTGTTGCGCTTTACAACTGGACACAATTAGAAGACAAAACTGGGTAAAAACAAACAGTCATAGAGGGAGGAGGGCCCTGCTTGCAAGCTTACAATCTATGGGGAAATAGGCATTTATACACAAGGATAGGTACTATAGTTGTTCACCAGATTGTAAAGGTTCTTGGTGGGCTGTGTGATATCACATCACAGCAGTGATGAACCAGGTTCAGGGGAAAGGAGAGTGAAGAAAGAAAATATGTGGGGGATGTGTGGACTGTACTGTGAGGATATAGTTGGATAGGAGAGCTATGAAGGTAATGTGAGTGGTTCTGGAATTTGATAAGCTTGTCTGAATAGGTGATATTTCAGGGAACGCTTGAAGGTTAGAGGAGAGTCTTATTGTACGTGGAAGGGCATTTCACAGAGTGGGTGCAGCACGAAGGAAGTCCTGTAATCGTGCATGGGAACAAGTAATGAGTGTGGATGAGACACGTAGATCTTGTGAAGAGCGAAGGGGCCGGGTTGGGAGATATTTTGAGATAAGTGAAGAGATGTATGTTGGTGTAGTATGGTTAATAGCCTTGTGTGTAAGTAACAGTATTTTATATTGAATACGGTAGAATACAAGTAGCCAATGGAGGGACTGACAAAGTGGGTCTGCAGACGATGAACGTCTAACGAGGAATATTAGCTGCATTCAGAATGTATTGTAATGGTGAGAGTCTCTTCTTAGTAAGACCAGTAAGAAGACTATTGCAATAATCAATGCGGGAGATAATGAGCATGGATTAGGGTTTTAGCAGTGTCTTGTGTAAGGTATGATCGTATTTTGGATATGTTTCTTAGATGTATGTAACATGATTTTGAGACAGATTGAATGTGGGGAACAAAGGACAGTTCTGAGTCAAGTATGACACCTAGGCAGCGAGCTTGTGGTGTAGGGTTGATCGTACAGTACTCAACAGTGATAGAAATATTAGAAACATAGAAACATAGAATTTGTCGGCAGATAAGAACCACTTGGCCCATCTAGTCTGCCCCCTTTTTTTTTTTTTAATATTATTTTTATCTCTAACCTTATTTGATCCTTATTTCTTTGTAAGGATATCCTTAGGTCTATCCCATGCATGTTTAAATTGCTCTACTGTCTTAGCCTCTACCACCTCTGATGGGAGGCTATTCCACTTGTCCACTACCCTTTCTGTGAAATAATTAGGTTGATAATTGCTATTGGCTGGTGGAAATATAATTAACTCTGTTTTTGGAAATATTAAGTTTGAGGTGGCGAGATGACATCCAAGATGAAATGACAGAGAGGCATTCAGTGACCCGGCTCAATACAGATGGTGACAAATCAGGGGAGGATAGGTAGATTTGAGTATCATCTGCGTACAGATGATACAGAAATCCAAAAGAGCTGATTAGTTTACCAAGAGATGAGGTATAGATAGAGAAAAGCAGAGGACTTAAGATTGAGCCTTGCGGTACTCCAACTGATAGAGGTAGAGAAGAGGAGGTGGAATCAGAGAAACGGACACTGAAAGAGCTATTAGATAGGTAGGATAGGAACCAAGAGAGGGCGGTGTCCTGTAGACCTAGGAATTGTAGTGTTTCTATGAGAAGAGAGTGTTCAACAGTGTCAAAAGCAGCAGAGAGATCTAGAAGAATAAGTAGTGAGTAATGGCCTTTAGATACCTATAGAATGTAGGTAGATGCTACAACCTACTGGGCTAAAGGACCTCTGACGTTAGGGGGAGGAGCAAGGTCGGTGGGTTAGAACGTTCACTATCCACATCACCATCTCTTCCCTTTAGTAACAGAGCCGAAATGTGGCAAGCGCTGCGAGCCCGTGAGGGTAAATACAGGGTCCCATGTTCCAACCTTACTCCTCCCCCTCTTGTCGCCGGTCACGTGGAACGGACGTCCGGGGTCCTTTAGCCTTGTAAAATTTAGCCATAACCATAGACTAAGCATGCGAGCAGGGCCCTCTTACCTCTTTATCTGACTGATCTTACCCAGTCTTGTTTAATTACGGTTTTGTTCCCAATTGCAAAGTGCAATGGACTATGCTGCACTACATAAGTTACTGTTATTGATAGTAATTAACACAAAGGGCTAAAACAAGCATCTCTCCTAGTAGCCCCTTGTTTCAAAGGGGGAGTTTTCTTATGTAGCCCATACACTTGTGAGATATGGCATACAATCCTTCGATTTCGCAGCATCTGTGGGAGAAATCAAAGGATTGTATGCACATTTAAGGTACCATGTGGAGCGATGCGCGGGCACGCTGCTCTAATATCGCGTCTCATGATAGTATGTGCTGCGCTCTCACTCGGCGGTGACTTGCCCATCACGTGATTACCATGCGATCGATTTCATAGCACCTGAACCGCCGATGCGATGCCCCGAGATGTCGCCTCGCAGGGCATCACACAAGTGTATGGGCACCATTACTTCAAGTTTCTTGACCAGATCTTTTCAGTTTACAAAGAAATAGAAAATACTAAATTTAACCTTAGCCTTTACAGCAGGGGTGGGGAACCTGCGGCCCTCCAGCTGTTGTTGAACTACACATCCCAGCATGCCCTGCAACAGTTTTAGCATCGCCAAATAGCAAAATAGTAGCAGGGCATGCTGGTACGTGTAGTTCAACAACAGCTGGAGGGCCAAAGGTTCCCCACCCTGACTTCCCATAGCATAGCCTATCACTCGTCAATAAGATTATCAGGAGTAGTGTGGGAGGACAAAAAGGGACTTTGCAACCAATAGTGTGTGTAGTAACTTGCTGTATGCGATTTCGCAAATTATATTCATCATTGCAACAGACAAGTAAATTTAATGCCAATCTCAGGCTAGGTCAGCTATAAATAAAAATCGCCTGACAGTCATAGTCAGATCTTCATGAGGTAAGGCGCGCAGCGGTAAGCTGCGCGCCATTGCTCCCAGTCACACACACACAGAGCAGCACTGAAGGGTGCAGGGCGCAGGGGGGGGGGCGCCCTGGGCAGCAATAAACCTCACATTTTGGCCAAGTACAGTTTGATTAGGCTGCGGAGGCAGTAAATCTATGATCCCCCGCCATTTTATTGAAAAATCACTGGGACCGAAGCCCGCCGTCGGGTGGGCGGGGCTTGATCCTCAGCACTAACCAGCGCCATTTTCTCCACAGAAGCTGCATGAGGAAAACGCTGGCTCCCTGTTCTCTCCCCTGCTGAACTTCACAGGCTTGAAAAAGAGGAGGGGGGCACATTGGCGACGCAGTGAGTGGGAATTGGCATATTATATAAAAAAGCGCTATCTGGTCATATTTTTTCCAGTGTTTTTAAGCGCTGGTGTCTGCTGGCATACTCCCTCTCTGTCTCTCCTTAGGGCCTGGTTGGGGTTTTGTCCCCTTATAGGTTAATCCCTGTGTGTGTGGGGTGTCGGTACGTGTGTGTCGACATGTCTGAGGCGGAAGGCTTCTCCAAGGAGGAGGTGGAGCAAATGAGTGGTGTGTCCCCGTCGGTTGTGCCGACTCCAGATTGGATGGACATGTGGCATATGTTGAATGCAAGTGTGGCATCTTTACATAAAAGGCTTGATAAGGCTGATTTAGGGGGGACATCAGGGGGTCAATCCTCGGATTGGACCGACTCACAGGGCCCGTCGGGGTCTCAAAAGCGTCCCTTAACACAAGACACTACTACCGACACGGATTCTGATTCCAGTGTCGACTATGACGAAGTAAAATTGCACCCTAGGGTGACTAAAACCATTCAGGGTATGATTGTGGCAATAAGGGATGTGTTGCATATTGTGGATGAACCCTCGGTCCCCGACACAAGGGTACACATGTTTAAGGAAAAGAAACAGATTATTAATTTTCCCACATCTCATGAATTAAATGAATTCTTTGGCAGAATTCACATATCTTTGAGGATTATCGCCCACTGTGTAGGGCCTATAACTGTACCCTCCCACAGCTTAACCCTAACTGCCCCCAACCCGTTCCCTGCAACCTATCCAGCCCCCCCTAGTGCCTAACCCCAGTACTTGCTGTCAGGTTTCTGGCCGTCAGTATTCCGCTGCCGGGATCCCAATTGCCGTGTAGATAAATGTATACATACAGGGGGAAACATTTCAGTGCACCTTTCTGAAAAGAAAGGAACACCGCTAAATATCTATCCTCTCTGTCATTCTCACTTCAATAACCTTGTTTCCGGAAATGTAATGTAATTTTTGCAGTGCTACTCCTCCTATCAGCTAGTGCAAACAACTGTTCTGCCGCAA
Source organism: Pseudophryne corroboree (assembly GCF_028390025.1). Taxonomy (NCBI): domain Eukaryota; kingdom Metazoa; phylum Chordata; class Amphibia; order Anura; family Myobatrachidae; genus Pseudophryne; species Pseudophryne corroboree. The sequence goes on along the minus strand of NC_086445.1, from coordinate 115,431,229 downwards.
ACGCCATCTTGTTCCAGACCCAAAATCAACAACTGTGCAAGGCATGTGATGTCACCACAATGAATTGTGTTACATAAAGTGTTGACATGTTTTTCAAACATTGGACTCATTTTATCACGTTCTCCCGGCACCGATGAGATTGCAAGCTGATTTGGGCATGGCTGTCTTTACCTTATGTTTCATGTAATTCTGCCTAGTTTGATGGTACCATTGTCACCTCAATGTACATCGTTACATGTTGCCAAATCATAAAGAAAGGACATTACTAATGTTACATTCCACCACTAGCTCCCAGAACTACTGATGGCTAGATGTATTCTTCTTGGTTACAGACACATGATTATACTGTATGATAATATATATACAGAATAAGTGAACATTGCGCCATGGACATGAAAAAGGCAGATCAGGGATTGTTAGGAAGGTGTTCGCCATACACAAAACTTCATGGTATCAATGAGCCACATTTGTGATGACGCCTTTGACTGGACATAAGAGCTATAACTAGATTATCAAGAGGTTTCCTTTGTTCCCTCCCATCTTGTACACTTTCCAAGGAAAGATTATCTTCCTGTGCACACAACGCAAGGCATGTGCAAGTAGCTTCTGTGGCTGTGCTTGTGAAAACACTGACACAAATATACTTCACTATGTACAGTATGTGGAATCTAAACATAGTTAAAACCTGAATTCACAGACACTTGTCCTTCAGATCTGGAAGACATCCAGCAGGAAGTTAACACTACAAAAGAAGAATGGCTCGTCTGGGTTTTTCCCATTAATTCCAGGTAACACAGGGTTTACACCTGATGTGGAGGAGCATCCGGCTTATCATGGCAGTAGACTGTGCACTTTGCCAAACCTATCATGAATGTTGCCTGAACACCCTCAGCAGTTATTGGGCAGTGATGTGATATCTACACCCAAATAAAAATTGCTGGTGTTATATAAATACTTTATTAATAGAACACCCATAAAGTTTGAGTCTTAAAGAAACATTTTTCCTGGCACAAATTCTTGCATGCATATCTGCAAATTTTACAGATGTAAAGTGTTACAATTAGTAAGTTTACATTGAGGTGCCACAAAGGTGACCCTGTCCGGGTGTAGTATGGTATGCCGATGGCCGGGCTCCCGGCGGCCAACATACTGGCACCGGAATCCCGACCGCCAGCATACCGACACCTGGGCGAGCGCAAATGAGTCCCTTGCGGGCACGGTGGCGCGCCATGCTATCTATTCTCCCTCCGGGGGGTCGTGGACCCCCAAGAGGGAGAAAAGGTGTCGGTATGCCGGGTGTCAGGATTCCGGCACCAGTATACTGTGCGCCGGGATCCCAACAGCCGGCAAACTAAATATCGCACCCCTGTCCTATGGCTTTAAAGTGACGTTGCAATCGGAAATTCTAGAAACTGCATTTAAATACAGTGAAACCCAGAAGTTCAGCATGATGGTGAGTCACGGAGAGAGTGCGGCTTTCCTAAGCTGGTATGTTGCCCTTTGGGATGCTATGTGTTTGCACTGGGGAGAATGACAGGAGTACAGTATCGGGTACATTGGTGGCCTCAGGAATTCATTTTTAAGAAGAATTTTCTATTTATACAAACGCGTTCACAAACACCTGTCGTAAAATCATGCCTCTTGCCATACACTTTTTACAAAATACGCGTCTTATTCGGATCGCTACTGCGACAAAATGACAATGCCTGCAGCTGCTACTTGCAATTCCGATGCTAACCTGAAAAGATGCAAAAGATGGCAGTCCCACACATATGAGCCGTGCCGCATCGATGTGTATTTAATCTGCAACTTTATACCAATTCCTTTGTGACAAAAGTCGATGATGCAAATAAAACGCTAAGTTTATAAAATAAAGAAAGTCCAAGAAAGCTACCTGTGGTGGAGCGTCTAAGTCGCGCCATGCATCTCACACCACATAAAAGACAGGTGTATGAGAACACATATGCATACAGAGAATCCAAAACCAAGAACTGCCAGATCGGTAACACAGCTTGTTCAGTGCCCTGAAATCAAACCATATTTGCATGCAAATTCTTTTAACCGATTCTCAACCAAATTAAGAGCTTTTACCAATCAAATATCTAAGAACAGGAAGGTTTTCAGAGACGAATGAATTCAAAGATCAGCTTTATGCAACGCAAGCTAGTACTGTAGACTAGTTATATTCAGAAGTAAATAAGTTCTAATGTAACCTAAAGACTAAGTTACCTGTCACTCCAGTACAAGATGAATACACATCTGTACACGCCAATAATCTTTTGTATTTACTGTGTGTTAAAGCTGCATCCGGCCAGTTAGTCGACATTCAGAAGATTGACAGATTCTAAATGGCAGTAGTCAGAATGTCAACACGGGTGTTAGTCAACATGGTTAAAATGCCAACATTTAAACATGTTGACACCACATTGCGGCTATATTGTTTGTTCATTTTTAGGGCTAAAGTAAGCAAAAACACATGTCCACATTCTGGTGTTCACCTGTTAAATGTTGACATTCTGAATGTGTCAATGTTTTAACCTTGTCGACCTAAGTACATTGGCCCTCAGAGTTGATCGCTATCTACTTTTGGCAGCCGTGTAAACGCATAGTCGCCACCTATGGGGGAGTGTATTTTCGCTTTGCAAGTGTGCGAACGCCTGTGCAGCCGAGTGGTACAAACACATTTTGTGCAGAACAAGACCAGCCCTGTAGTTACTTACTCTGTGTGATGATTGCAGCGACGAAGGTCCCAGAATTGACGTCAGACAACCGCCCAGCAAATGCCTGGACACGCCTGCGTTTTACCAAACACTCCCAGAAAACGGTCAGTTGACACCGATAAACTCCCACTTCCTGTCAATCTCCTTGCGATCGGCTGTGCGAATGGAATAGTCACTAGAAGCAGTGCAAAACAACGATGCTCTTTGTACCCGTATGCCACGCGTGCGCATTGCGCCCCAAGTATATGCATAGTTTTGCCATTTTTTTTTTAAATGATCGCTACGCAGCGAACATCGGCAGCTAGCGATCAACTCGGAATGACCCCCATTGACATAATGGTTGTCGACCTTACGTCCAAGTACGATCAGTCATACCTCACCTGTTAAAGCTGCTGTATAGTCTCTTTTCTGCTCACCTTTTACCACGCCATCACGTTACACATCGTGTAAAAACGGTTAGAGGGAAATGCTACTTGTAAACCTCAGTGAGCAATTCGCTGCCATGTAGAGACAACTTTTTGTATAGTTTGTGAGCTCTCAAGGGCAAAGTTTTTAATTTCATTGTTGCCGAACTCCAATTTTTGGACCATTTGTCTAAGCCTGACATGTAAAAGTAAAAAATAAAATAAAAACGTCTATGTAATACAATAAACACATTTTTCCCCTATGATAAAGTATACATTTTTACAACCCTGTGTTTTCTGTTTTTACTTTATAGTCTAGGTTACTGCATTGATGCAGACAGCCTGCTTGGAGTCACACGAGTACAGATGCATAGAGCTATTTCATTTGTGTTCCCATTTTATCATTGTAATAAAGACTTCCATTTGCTGTAATAGGACTATTGTCACCTGCCCAGCACAGATAAACAACCCTGTACTCAGCGAAACTTCTTTGTTCCTCATTCCTGAAACAAAGCTCTATACATACAAGACAAAAAAAGCCACATAATAAAATGCAGACACACATAACATAAGAATCCAGATAAAATTCCCAAGACGTTTTATCATTTAGGCCGCTCCACATACTAAGCCAATTAGCATTCGGAAACTGTTTGATATTTAGTTGAATCTTTTTTTAAAAGGACATGGAAATCCTTAAATCTAGTGACATTGAGTGCAATTGTAATAACGCATTAAAAATAATACATATGGCCCCTCTGTTTAATATTGAAGTACACTATAGAAAGCATACAGAGGGCAATTCAATTGTTTTAACATGCCAGATCTCCCATCTAAAGTGACGAGCGCCCCAAATAAACCACGTAAAGCGGCTAAATTAATGGACCCAGTGTGAATAGTGCCATTGGGCACCCAAACTTGTCACTTTTCGCATATTTCAGCTCACTACCGCCAGGGGCTGCAAGCTGAAATGTGTCTCCTGGCGGTTAATTGTGCCCGAACGGAGCAACAATTGAATTGCTCCATGAGGCTCCAACTAGTGGTGGCCACGTGGAAAAATTTAATTCCTCCTTTAAAGATGAACAAAATGATGTTTCCCCACCAAGCAAAAACAGAAAATAAAACTCCAGACGAGTCTAAATGTATCTGGAGATACTAACCTTCCCCCCCTAGATCTTCATTAATAGGATGTACTGTAATGGCCCTAAATACGGGATGCGGTTATGTTACCGGCGCTCGGGATCCCGAACGTTAAAAATGCTGGTAGTCGGAAAGCCAACCTGCAGGGTTGATTCCCACTCGTGCGTGTACACGACACCCATAGAGTGGGAATAGGACCTGTGGTGAGCGTAGCGAGCAAACTGCGTAGGCGTGCGCAGCAAACCCGCAAGGGGTTTTCTTGCAACCCGCCCCCCAGCCGGCATTTTGCTGCCGGGAACCCAGTGCCTGTATGCTGACTGCCGGGACCCCAGCAGCCGACGTAACATACCCAACCCCTAAATACAATATGTAATTTCTACATTAGGTGTAAAGCCATCCCATGAGTGGATAAGGAGCAGGAAGAGAAGGATATTTCCATTCCCTCCCCTGCCCTTACCATACACAGCTACTAGTTCAGTGAATAGCAAGAGGAAGTGCAGATGATTGGTGTGTCGTGCTGAGCTTCTTCCATGCATTAACTATTGTCCACTGCGGTGACTAGCGTTACCGGGAAATCAGCGGAAGCAGGATGGTGCCGGGGGTGAGAGGAGAACCTCTTCACGTCATACCTAGTACTGTGAAGCCTAATAGCAGGTTCTCACCTGTAATCTATAAATAATCTACATCAGACACAATGTTATAAAAATGCAGTATAACATACAAACAGATGTGATAGTAAAGCTTGAAGGTTCTGTAGCGTGGTGCATGGAACATTTCCAACTGCGGACTTAACCCAGCAGGATCTAGCAATCACCACTCACTGCAGGTGGACAGGGAGATTGGGCGTTTGGCTTGCACAATCCTGTGATCAAGATTCTTCCTTATAGGCACGTCAATGAGTCAGCATTAAGAAGGAAGATTGCAGGACTGCTCTGGTTTCGGGTCTACTACTGAACAGATGGAAGAAAAAGGAAAAGGTGCTTCACGTACTATAAGCAGCCATATACAGCACCTGCATTTCCTATGAACAGGAAGAAGATAATAAGATTTTACTTACCGATAAATCTATTTCTCGGAGTCCGTAGTGGATGCTGGGGTTCCTGAAAGGACCATGGGGAATAGCGGCTCCGCAGGAGACAGGGCACAAAAAGTAAAGCTTTTTCAGATCAGGTGGTGTGCACTGGCTCCTCCCCCTATGACCCTCCTCCAGACTCCAGTTAGGTACTGTGCCCGGACGAGCGTACACAATAAGGGAGGATTTTGAATCCCGGGTAAGACTCATACCAGCCACACCAATCACACCGTACAACTTGTGATCTAAACCCAGTTAACAGTATGATAACAGCGGAGCCTCTGAAAGATGGCTTCCTTCAACAATAACCCGAATTAGTTAACAATAACTATGTACAATTTATGCAGATAATCCGCACTTGGGATGGGCGCCCAGCATCCACTACGGACTCCGAGAAATAGAATTATCGGTAAGTAAATTCTTATTTTCTCTATCGTCCTAGTGGATGCTGGGGTTCCTGAAAGGACCATGGGGATTATACCAAAGCTCCCAAACGGGCGGGAGAGTGCGGATGACTCTGCAGCACCGAATGAGAGAACTCCAGGTCCTCCTTAGCCAGAGTATCAAATTTGTAAAATTTTACAAACGTGTTCTCCCCTGACCACGTAGCTGCTCGGCAAAGTTGTAATGCCGAGACCCCTCGGGCAGCCGCCCAAGATGAGCCCACCTTCCTTGTGGAGTGGGCCTTTACAGATTTAGGCTGTGGCAGGCCTGCCACAGAATGTGCAAGTTGGATTGTGCTACAGATCCAACGAGCAATCGTCTGCTTAGACGCAGGAGCACCCATCTTGTTGGGTGCATACAATATAAACAACGAGTCAGATTTTCTGACTCCAGCTGTCCTTGCAATATATATTTTTAATGCTCTGACAACGTCCAGTAACTTGGAGTCCTCCAAGTCACTTGTAGCCGCAGGCACTACAATAGGCTGGTTCAGATGAAATGCTGACACCACCTTAGGGAGAAAATGCGGACGAGTCCGCAGTTCTGCCCTGTCCGAATGGAAAATCAGATATGGGCTTTTGTAAGATAAAGCTGCCAATTCTGATACTCTCCTGGCAGAAGCCAGGGCTAGAAGCATGGTCACTTTCCAAGTGAGATATTTCAAATCCACCTTATTTAGTGGTTCAAACCAATGAGATTTTAGAAAGTCCAAAACCACATTGAGATCCCACGGTGCCACTGGAGGCACCACAGGAGGCTGTATATGCAGCACTCCCTTAACAAAGGTCTGGACTTCAGGGACTGAAGCCAATTCTTTTTGAAAGAAAATCGACAGGGCCGAAATTTGAACCTTAATAGATCCCAATTTGAGACCCATAGACAATCCTGATTGCAGGAAATGTAGGAATCGACCCAGTTGAAATTCCTCCGTCGGAGCACTCCGATCTTCGCACCACGCAACATATTTTCGCCAAATTCGGTGATAATGTTGCACGGTTACTTCCTTCCTTGCTTTAATCAAAGTAGGAATGACTTCTTCCGGCATGCCTTTTTCCTTTAGGATCCGGCGTTCAACCGCCATGCCGTCAAACGCAGCCGCGGTAAGTCTTGAAACAGACAGGGACCCTGCTGAAGCAAGTCCCTCCTTAGAGGTAGAGGCCACGGATCTTCCGTGATCATCTCTTGAAGTTCCGGGTACCAAGTCCTTCTTGGCCAATCCGGAACCACTAGTATCGTTCTTACGCCTCTTTGCCGTATAATTCTCAATACTTTTGGTATGAGAGGCAGAGGAGGAAACACATACACCGACTGGTACACCCAAGGCGTTACCAGCGCGTCCACAGCTATTGCCTGCGGATCTCTTGACCTGGCGCAATACCTGTCCAGTTTTTTGTTGAGGCGAGACGCCATCATGTCCACCATTGGTCTTTCCCAACGGGTAACCAGCATGTGGAAGACTTCTGGATGAAGTCCCCACTCTCCCGGGTGAAGATCGTGTCTGCTGAGGAAGTCTGCTTCCCAGTTGTCCACTCCCGGGATGAACACTGCTGACAGTGCTATCACATGATTCTCTGCCCAGCGAAGAATCCTTGCAGCTTCTGCCATTGCACTCCTGCTTCTTGTGCCGCCCTGTCTGTTCACATGGGCGACTGCCGTGATGTTGTCCGACTGGATCAATACCGGTTTTCCCTGAAGCAGAGGTTCTGCCTGGCTTAGAGCATTGTATATTGCTCTTAGTTCCAGAATGTTTATGTGAAGAGACGTTTCCAGGCTCGTCCATACTCCCTGGAAGTTTCTTCCTTGTGTGACTGCTCCCCAGCCTCTCAGGCTGGCGTCCGTGGTCACCAGGATCCAATCCTGTATGCCGAATCTGCGGCCCTCCAATAGATGAGGACTCTGCAACCACCACAGAAGAGACACCCTTGTCCTTGGAGACAGGGTTATCCGTAGGTGCATCTGAAGATGCGACCCTGACCATTTGTCCAACAGATCCCTTTGGAAAATTCTTGCGTGGAATCTGCCGAATGGAATTGCTTCGTAAGAAGCCACCATTTTTCCCAGGACTCTTGTGCATTGATGTACAGACACCTTTCCTGGTTTTAGGAGGTCCCTGACAAGGTCGGATAACTCCTTGGCTTTTTCCTCCGGGAGAAAAACCTTTTTCTGAACCGTGTCCAGAATCATCCCTAGGAACAGCAGACGAGTTGTCGGCATTAACTGGGATTTTGGAATATTCAGAATCCACCCGTGCTGTTTTAGCACTTCTTGAGACAGTGCTAATCCCATCTCTAGCTGTTCTCTGGACCTCGCCCTTATTAGGAGATCGTCCAAGTATGGGATAATTAATATGCCTTTTCTTCGAAGAAGAATCATCATCTCGGCCATTACCTTTGTAAAGATCCGAGGTGCCGTGGACAATCCGAACGGCAGCGTCTGAAACTGATAGTGACAGTTTTGTACAACGAACCTGAGGTACCCCTGGTGTGAGGGGTAAATTGGAACGTGGAGATACGCATCCTTGATGTCCAAGGATACCATAAAGTCCCCCTCTTCCAGGTTCGCTATCACTGCTCTGAGTGACTCCATCTTGAACTTGAACTTCTTTATGTACAGGTTCAAGGACTTCAAATTTAGAATAGGCCTTACCGAGCCATCCGGCTTCGGTACCACAAAAAGAGTGGAATAATACCCCTTTCCCTGTTGTAGAAGAGGTACCTTGACTATCACCTGCTGAGAGTACAGCTTGTGAATGGCTTCCAAAACCGTCTCCCTTTCGGAGGGGGACGTTGGTAAAGCAGACTTCAGGAAACGGCGAGGTGGATCTGTCTCTAATTCCAACCTGTACCCTTGAGATATTATCTGCAGGATCCAGGGATCTACCTGCGAGTGAGCCCACTGCGCGCTGTAATTTTTGAGACGACCGCCCACCGTCCCCGAGTCCGCTTGAGAAGCCCCAGCGTCATGCTGAGGCTTTTGTAGAAGCCGGGGAGGGCTTCTGTTCCTGGGAAGGAGCTGCGTGTTGCTGTCTCTTCCCTCGACCTCTGCCTCGTGGCAGATATGAATAGCCCTTTGCTCTCTTATTTTTAAAGGAACGAAAGGGCTGCGGTTGAAAAGTCGGTGCCTTTTTCTGTGGGGGAGTGACTTGAGGTAGAAAGGTGGATTTCCCGGCTGTAGCCGTGGCCACCAAATCTGATAGACCGACTCCAAATAACTCCTCCCCTTTATACGGCAAAACTTCCATATGCCGTTTTGAATCCGCATCGCCTGTCCACTGTCGCGTCCATAAAGCTCTTCTGGCCGAAATGGACATAGCACTTACCCGTGATGCCAGTGTGCAGATATCCCTCTGTGCATCACGCATATAAAGAAATGCATCCTTTATTTGTTCTAACGACAGTAAAATATTGTCCCTGTCCAGGGTATCAATATTTTCAATCAGGGACTCTGACCAAACTACCCCAGCACTGCCCATCCAGGCAGTCGCTACAGCTGGTCGTAGTATAACACCTGCATGTGTGTATATACTTTTTTGGATATTTTCCATCCTCCTATCTGATGGATCTTTAAGTGCGGCCGTCTCAGGAGAGGGTAACGCCACTTGTTTAGATAAGCGTGTTAGCGCCTTGTCCACCCTAGGAGGTGTTTCCCAGCGCTCCCTAACCTCTGGCGGGAAAGGGTATAATGCCAATAATTTCTTTGAAATTATCAGCTTTTTATCAGGGGCAACCCACGCTTCATTACACACGTCATTTAATTCTTCTGATTCAGGAAAAACTATAGGTAGTTTTTTCACACCCCACATAATACCCTGTTTAGTGGTACCTGTAGTATCAGCTAAATGTAACGCCTCCTTCATTGCCAAAATCATATAACGTGTGGCCCTACTGGAAAATACGGTTGAATCGTCACCGTCACCACTGGAGTCAGTGCCTGCGTCTGGGTCTGTGTCGACCGACTGAGGCAAAGGGCGTTTCACAGCCCCTGACGGTGTTTGAGTCGCCTGGACAGGCACTAATTGATTGTCCGGCCGCCTCATGTCGTCAAACGACTGCTTTAGCGTGTTGACACTATCCCGTAGTTCCATAAATAAAGGCATCCATTCTGGTGTCGACTCCCTAGGGGGTGACATCCTCATATTTGGCAATTGCTCCGCCTCCACACCAATATCGTCCTCATACATGTCGACACACACGTACCGACACACAGCAGACACACAGGGAATGCTCCTAACGAAGACAGGACCCACTAGCCCTTTGGGGAGACAGAGGGAGAGTTTGCCAGCACACACCAAAAGCGCTATATATATATCAGGGATAGCCTTATAATAAGTGCTCCCTTATAGCTGCTTTGTTATATCAAAATATCGCCATAAATTTGCCCCCCCCTCTCTGTTTTACCCTGTTTCTGTAGTGCAGTGCAGGGGAGAGACTTGGGAGCCGTCCTGACCAGCGGAGCTGTGAGAGGAAATGGCGCCGTGTGCTGAGGAGATAGGCCCCGCCCCTTTTCTGGCGGGCTCGTCTCCCGCTATTTAGAAAAATCAGGCAGGGGTTAAATATCTCCATATAGCCTCTAGGGGCTATATGGGAGGTATTTTTAGCCTTTATAGGTATTCATTTGCCTCCCAGGGCGCCCCCCTCCCAGCGCCCTGCACCCTCAGTGACTGCCGTGTGAAGTGTGCTGAGAGGAAAATGGCGCACAGCTGCAGTGCTGTGCGCTACCTTTAGAAGACTGCAGGAGTCTTCAGCCGCCGATTCTGGACCTCTTCTGACTTCAGCATCTGCAAGGGGGCCGGCGGCGCGGCTCCGGTGACCATCCAGGCTGTACCTGTGATCGTCCCTCTGGAGCTTGATGTCCAGTAGCCAAGAAGCCAATCCATCCTGCACGCAGGTGAGTTGACTCCTTCTCCCCTCAGTCCCTCGCTGCAGTGATCCTGTTGCCAGCAGGAATCACTGTAAAATAAAAAACCTAGCTAAACTTTTTCTAAGCAGCTCTTTAGGAGAGCCACCTAGATTGCACCCTTCTCGGCCGGGCACAAAAATCTAACTGGAGTCTGGAGGAGGGTCATAGGGGGAGGAGCCAGTGCACACCACCTGATCTGAAAAAGCTTTACTTTTTGTGCCCTGTCTCCTGCGGAGCCGCTATTCCCCATGGTCCTTTCAGGAACCCCAGCATCCACTAGGACGATAGAGAAAACATCTTATAGGTAAGGCCGCTCATTATAAGGGTTTAAACACATTCTTACATGCATGCTGATGCAGGGCTTCAAAAACATAATGTCACTGTATGGACCTGCTCCCACACTTTCTAACAAGAAATGCCTAGAGGGGAATTCAAATGTCGGCAGGAAATTCCAAAAACCCTGCAGTGCGGGGATTTTCCTGCAGCCGCAGGGTTTTACTATTCAGGTTAGAGGACTGAAAATGAGATGCAGTAATTTCTATGGAAATCACCACATCTTTTTCCAAACACCTTCAGGGTCTGAGTTGCTGAGGGTCCGGGATTTTGTCTGAGAACGGATGCATTTTTAAAGCGGCAATCATTTGCAAGGCAATACCAGGTTGGTTTTGCCTTGTAAATGACTGCTGCTTTAAAAATACGGCCATTCTTGGACGAAATCCCAAACCTTGAAGAACTCTGATCTTATTACATTTACCCCAAAAGTTTGATGTTTCTTAAAATCGTTAATTGTAGGAAAAATCATTGTGACTTGCTCTGGGCCCCCGGCGGCACCAACTAGATCTATGCACGCATTAAGGGCCTGGTTCTGATTTGTATGCAAAAGCCTGCGACTGTTCAGGCTACGGACTTGAGAAACAACGCAACTGAAGCAGCTACCCAGAAACGACTACAGATGCCCACCGGAGCAATCGTATAATCTCAGCAACTGCGCATATATTCGCAACATTGGCATAAATCCTAGGTGCACTAATCCCTCGAGTGAGTCCAGGGTCTCGCAGAATGGAAGAGAGCTGCAATGCTGGTGTCATATTTTCGACTGCCGATGTAAGCAGAGACACGCCTTCAAAACGGTAATGACATGCCAACGTTTCTGACCGTTTCCTCCCTCAAAAAAGTCTCTCACTGTCTATCACTCCAAGAATAAATCCTCACTGGGAGCGCATAGTGCTATCATCGTAACTAGACTCTAGACTGTAACTACCTGTTGCTGCGATGGAATCTAGAATAACTTTCATTGGATTTTATGCTGGCTTTCGGCAGAGCACTTTTATAAAATGTCATTTTTTTTTTTTCTAACAACAAATTAGTTTTATTGTGTTACAATCCCCAGCGTATGTAGCCGGACATTCCCAAAGATCGCAGTTTATGTTTTAGCAGTGTTTGCAGACAGTTTTGATTCTCTTTGCACGCTTTGTTCTGATCAAGCAATTCAATGGTAAGGAAGAGACAACGCCCCCCTGGAAAAACCCTGGAATGCTGGTAATTCGCCTGACACATTTCCTCTCCCAGTCACTAGCTGGAGAAAAATCAGGCCACCCCCCACCCAAGACCACACTTCACCACCAGTACTTCCGCGCTGGAATGTGGGCTCTATTTAACCAGTTTCATTCTATATCGGTATATGCAGCCAGCCATTCAACATAACAAAGGATATTTTTGATGCACAGAAAAAAACAACTGCTGTAACCCATAACTACATTCCGTCATTTATTATTTATTACCAGTTATTTATATAGCGCACACATATTCCGCAGCGCTTTACAGAGAACATTTGCCCATTCACATCAGTCCCTGCCCCAGTGGAGCTTACAATCTATATTCCCTATCACATGTACACACACACATTCACTCTAGGGTTAATATTGTTGGGAGCCAATTAACCTACCAGAATGTTTTTGGGATTGTGGGAGGAAACAGAAGTACCCAGAGGAAACCCACGCAAGTACGGGGAGAATATACAAACTCCACACAGTTAGGGCCATGGTGGGAATCGAACCCATGACCTCAGTGCTGTGAGGCAGTAATGCTATCCATTAAACCATCCATACTGCCCTTTGTTATCTACTAGTATTTGAAGATACAGTTGAATATCTGACTGGCTGTCATGAGCTGCATCTCATACCTGTATACTCTCCTACATCGCCCAGGATACTCCCAAATTTCAGGCAGCTCTGCCAGCCACCAGATCCAAACCTCTTCCCCAATACATTGGGCAGCCCTTCAGCTTTATAACGCAGTTCATCACTCCGGCTGCTCAATGGCACAATGACAGCATTCATAAATACATGTTTTTATTGTAACAAACAGGGGGTTCAGATTTTAATTGCGTATGGCAGTGCAGGGGTCAAAGGACCAAGGAGTGCAGTCACATGTAAGTTATGTGTACAATGATGCACCAGGAAAAGTTAAGACGTGAGTTGCAGTGGGGAATAGTAGAAGCCCAGTGCTCGGTGTGAAATGTATATAATAAATATTTCCTATAAAGAACTGCAGCTGGGAATGTTAGATACTGGGCTGCGTTGCAGTGTTGGTGAGAGAACGGCGCAGCACAGTGACACGTGATTAGTTTTAAAGTTTAAAAATGTATGTATTTATATAGATATGTGTGCGTCTGTATCCCTATTGGTCTAGGGGGTCCTGGAAGCCTCTGGGAGTTGGTTGTCTGTTGCTACTGTTCCGGTCAGGTCCATTCCACGTTCCTTGTAGCGCACTGTGGGGAAATGCTTGTTGAAATGGTGGCCATAGCCAGCACAAAGCAGTAGATGTGCAGAGTTTGAGCTCATTGCTGGTAAATCAACCACTTTCGACAAGTCGATGAATTCGGCTTGTCGAAAAGCACGTGGATCGGTGGAATAGCTGCCGATCCACGTGCTTGTGTCGAGGGCGGCTGTGACGGGGACGGAGCGGTGGCTGTGAGACAGGAGGGACGGGGGAGAGCCGCGGTCAGACGGGGGAGAGCAGCGCTACAGCAGCGGCTATGTAACTGCTGCTCTCCCCCGTCTGCCCGCGGCTCTCACCCCCCCCCCCCCCCCCCATCTCAATTCGACTTTTGTAAAAGTGGAATTGAGATGTCCATTGAATAGGCCAGGTCGGATCCATTCCGACTAATGAATGTGGGAATGGATCAGACTTCAATTGAATATACCCCTTAGTATTGATTTATTTGAATAAATAAATATACCACTAATGAGAAATGGTGTGGATACGGCCTATCAGTGATTGCTATACCTTCCTACTTGTAAAGTTCTTTGGGTGGGGAGAGGTTATTGAAATTAGAGGAGGCTTACATTGAAGAAAAACTTACAGAGGAACTGGTCCACCCTTACACTATTGTGACTGAGCTTCCTGTCACATAGCATGCACTGCTGATTCTTTCCTCACTAGCACAGCATGCACTGCTGATTCTTTCCTCACTAGCACAGCATGCACTGCTGATTCTTTCCTCACTAGCACAGCATGCACTGCTGATTCTTTCCTCACTAGCACAGCATGCACTGCTGATTCTTTCCTCACTAGCACAGCATGCACTGCTGATTCTTGTAGTTACACGTGTGAGCGCACATATAGTTAAAATATGGTTAATTAGGCTGCTGGTTTAATAATAAAAAATCTTTTTATTTCTTAAAAACAGACTAAATAAACATTAACAAAATTAAAAGAACATCACAATGGAAATCACAGAGTGAAATTAAGCATATATCCCCGCTATGGCCAATTGGACTTTATGTAATTAGTATTTTGCATGCATGCCAATAGATTTGATGATTAGTTAGAACAAGACATGGTCCTTAGATGCAGTCTTAATTATTTAAAGCGGTTTTAATCCCTCCAGGGGATTTTTGTTAGTAGTGTTAGTATTTAGTTGATTAAGCAGAAGAACCAAAAACGTCCCTTAATACATATTGATGGCACAGTCCATTCATGTGTAACAGCTTTCCTCAAATGATATTATATGGTGCCAGCTTATACTGGTTAAAAGTGTGATGCTGATAGATTTTGTAATCAGTTAGTCCCCCGTCGTGACACTCATATGGGCAATGCTTACCCTCCCACTCAGCGGCGGTTCTCGTGTCTGCGGCTGGGCTAAATCACACTGGAGGAATGTAGCTTTGTCCAGCTGAGTGGTGGCACGCTCAAAGCGTGTAGTATGGCAGAGAGCGCTCGGCCGCGTACCGCGGCTTCCGGGTTAGGAGGGGCTTCCGGCTTCCGATGCGCTCCACCTGACATCAGGTGGAACGCAGGTGGAGTGCATCGGAAGACTGAAGCCCCGCCTAACCCGGAAGCCGCGGTACGCGGCCGAGCGCTCCCTGCCATACTACACGCTTTGAGCGTGCCACCGCTCAGCTGGACAAAGCTACATGCCTCCAGTGTGATTTAGCCCAGCCGCAGACACGAGAACCGCCGCTGAGTGGGAGGGTAAGCATTGCCCATATGAGTGTCACGACGGGGGACTAACTGATTACAAAATCTATCAGCATCACACTTTTAACCAGTATAAGCTGGCACCATATAATATCATTTGAGGAAAGCTGTTACACATGAATGGACTGTGCCATCAATATGTATTAAGGGACGTTTTTGGTTCTTCTGCTTAATCAACTAAATACTAACACTACTAACAAAAATCCCCTGGAGGGATTAAAACAGCTTTAAATGATTAAGACTGCACCTAAGGACCATGTCTTGTTCTAACTAATCATCAAATCTATTGGCATGCATGCAAAATACTAATTACATAAAGTCCAATTGGCCATAGCGGGAATATATGCTTAATTTCGCTCTGTGATTTCCATTGTGATGTTCTTTTAATTTTGTTAATGTTTATTTACCCTGTTTTTAAGAAATAAAAAGATTTTTTACTATTAAACCAGCAGCCTAATTAACCATATTTTAACTATATGTGCGCTCACACGTGTAACTACATTCTTTAGGTGCAGTGTCTCCTTATTCAGGAGGACATCCAGATCCTCCTTGTGTGAGCAGCCATTTAATATTCTAATTTGACAATATAACAAATTTAGCGCCCATCGTATATTGTTTATTATTACTGCTGATTCTTTCCTCACTAGCACAGCATGCACTGCTGATTCTTTCCTCACTAGCACAGCATGCACTGCTGATTCTTTCCTCACTAGCACAGCATGCACTGCTGATTCTTTCCTCACTAGCACAGCATGCACTGCTGATTCTTTCCTCACTAGCACAGCATGCACTGCTGATTCTTTCCTCACTAGCACAGCATGCACTGCTGATTCTTTCCTCACTAGCACAGCATGCACTGCTGATTCTTTCCTCACTAGCACAGCATGCATTGCTGATTCTTTCCTCACTAGCACAGCATGCATTGCTGATTCTTTCCTCACTAGCACCTATTCATATGGCTCAAGGGGCTCTGGTATGATCTATACCAAAAAGCCTTTAAAATGTTACAATTCTAAATGATCACAGCCACGATACAAAACTACATACTACAAAAGTCATTACTCGGCCACTGTAGCAAATCATAAATTGTAAGCGTGAAATTGCTCCATTCAGGCTTCCACAGGTCACGGCTGGTGTAATGGGAAATAGGATGGTGGCCGTCAGGATCTGCGGTCATGGCAATCTACCGGCTACTTACAGGGACACCCTTTATTGTGAAAAGGAGAGAACCTTAATATGTGAGCTGTAGCAAGCTGGACATAAGTGTAAACACACCTGTTTCTATGTGTATCATGTGCATAGGCTGGTGCCATACTGCAGTAATGAGCAGTAGCAAAGCAGGTGTACGGAGAGGGGCAGGCGCACCACAAGATGTGCACGACTCTGCCCAGGGAGAATTTATAGAATTTACCTCAAATTACTAACACTGAATTATACATACAACATCTGCAGTGAACCCCCTGCAATTGGTTGTGATGAACGAGCACAAATTTGCACCTACTGTAAATGCAGTAACTGAGCAATAGTGATTGAACATAGAGAATTTTGTGCAAATGTACATTCCAATATGACCTCCCTGATGCTGGCCCCACACCCATCAAGATCACCAAGACATAACAGCAAATCTAGGTAGGCATTGCCATGTGCATGGTTTCTGAGAATGATCTGATCTGTATGTGGTCGCTTGCCCAAAATGCAAACAAGTTCACTAGTAGCCTGAACACTCAACGCCAGGCTCTGTCCTATGTGGCCACAATGAAAACGGATTCCTGTAACCCGCATAAAATCTGGCCACACACAGTTGTGATCAAATAAACCAAAGTTGTGATGTAAGTGTTCCCTAATGACCAATTCTCTTGATTACAAACCCCCTCAGCATAAACCTGTGATGTTCTGTACATGCCCAAATGCAACCCCACACCCATCAGAAAAGGCCTACCATACTCCTTTCTACAGGCCAAGTACAACTATATTATTTATCAGCTATTTATAGATACATTGGGGGTCATTCCGAGTTGATCGCTAGATAAAAATGTTCGCAGTGCAGCGAAAAAGCGGCACTTCTGCGCATGCATATGCGGCGCAATGCGCGCGACGTACTTTCACAACAGCTGATGTCGTTTTACACAAGATCTAGCGAGGCTTTTCATTCGCAATGTCCGCCGCAGAGTGACTGACATAAAGTGGGCATTTCTGGGTGTGAACTGACCGTTTTCAGGGAGCGTTCGGAAAAACACAGGCGTGGCCGGGAGAACGCAGGGCGTGTTTGGGACGTCAAATCCTTAACGGAAAAGTCTGAAGTGATCGCAAGCGCTGAGTAGGTCTGGAGCTACTCTGAAACTGCACAATTTTTTTTTTGTAGCCGCTCTGCGATCCTTTCGTTCGCACTTCTGCTAAGCTAAAATACACTCCCCGAGGGCGGGGGCATAGCGTTTGCACGGCTGCTAAAAACTGCTAGCGAGTTATCAACTCGGAATGACCCCCATATTCTGCAGTGCTTTACCAAAAATATTTGTCCATTCACATCAGTCCCTACCCCAGTGGAGCTTACCCTACCACATGTACACACATTCACGCTACCGTTAATTTTCTTGGGAGCTAATTAACCTACCAGTATATTTTTGGATTGTGAGAAGAAATCAGAGTACCCAGAAGAAACCCACGCAAGCACGGGGAGAATATACAAACTCCACACAGTAAGGGCCATGGTGGGAATTGAACCCATGACCTTAGTGCTGTGAGGCAGTAATGCTAACCATTACACCATCCGTGCTGCCCTGGACTGGTGTGTACTTTACAAGGATTCTAAATGAAAAGGAAATCTTAAAAAGGTAATTCCACTTACAAAGTGGGCATAAAATATGAATATTTCACAGCACTTACTAGATGTAAGCAAAGAGTGAAAATAAAAAGGTCTATGCCCCACTTGACATTACACAACAAAAAAATGAGATCCCCAAATACTTTTCACTGTGCCTTCAGATAAATATATAAATACTGCTTAAGGCGCATTATACGGACATACTGTAAGTCAGCTGTATGTATCTGTATCAGCATGTCATGTTGTATATCAAGGGGGGGGGGCTACAAGATCTTGTAACAATAGTCAAGCAAATGTGGGCATCATTAGTAAGAAAACACAATGGGAGGAATTCAATTGTTTTGCGAGCTCCCTGCTCTATGAATAGAAGCCCCTGACACAGCAATTCAATTGTTTCTCCGTTTAGGCACCCAAACAATGGACACGCGTTTCTTCTTGCACCTCAGGAGGCTGCAAGAAGAAATGTCTCCCCCACATTCAACAGGCGTCTAAATGGAGCAAAAATTGAATTGCTCAGTTTTGTGCGCCTAGGGGAAGCAGTGGGAGAATCGCCCCAATGAATAGTTCTTTCCCTATTTACCTTGGCCTGAAAACAGATGGCTACTTTAAATAATGTATTTCCTATTTGTATTCTACAGTGGGGAAAGAAAAAAAAAAAAAAGATACAGCACAGAATGTCTGCCAAAGCCATTCTAACCTAACCCGTTTGCTACCAGCCCAGACCTGAACGTTTAGGAAACAACAAAGAACTACCCATCGAGCGACATGAACTAAAGACAGTCACTTTCTTTATTATCCAGCTGCTCGGTCTCATCAATGACCACCATGCACATACGGTCACTTGGCCATTGTGTTAAATGACCTCACCCTTTTAAGCCCCATTACCATACGCATGGGCGGATTGGGAACAAAAAGCAGCCCTGGAAAAATTTGTACTACTGGCCCCACATGGGCAGCACCAGAGGTGTAAGGTCTAGCCATGCGCCATGGCAGCAGCACCCTCCCTCAAGACTTTCCAGATAGTGGGCATGTCCAGCATCAAGGGGGAAGTTAAAAAGAAATAAAATTAAATATTATGAGCACATTATATGATACACCTTCAGAATTTAGGAAACTGTATAATTCTTTAGAAAGATATATTTTCTTGCTTATTACACCAACCGTATCCCAATCACTATTCACTCAATCTTATATGTCGGCCAAGCAGGCAGACAGAGCATACACAAGAACATCTGCAATCACAGGCTAAGTGGCAAAGTAATTTTCATATATGCAAATTATTTTGCATCCTTATTCATTATGTCTATAAAAAGGACCACATGTCCTCAAACAAAACAGGCCCCACGGGTGCGCCGGCCCACCGGGAATCTTCCCTGTAAACCCTATGCCCAATCCGCCTCTGACCATACGTGGGTAAAGATCACACAAACAAAATAATCAGGCTCAATGGCCAGTCACACCTAGTCAGGTTTATAAAAGTTACCATTTGGCCAAGTTGATTCAAATTGGTGAAAGAAATGGCCATGCAACATTGCCGCCTTAACTCCTAAACAACCTTTAATGGTCATGCAAATTCTTAGCATGTCACCGTTATGATGCCACAATAAGGGACAGAGAAGGATGCAAGGTGATGTTATCACTTATTTCAGACAGGGGACCTTATTCAGTAAGGACTGCAGTTTCAGATAAAAAGCAGCTGCTGCGATCAAATAGTTGCCGCCCAGAAATAGAGAAAAAAACACTCACCGCAGAAATTTCAAATGCGTCGCAATATGCGGGTTGATCGCAAAACAATACGCAATTACCGGAACATCGAAGATTTTGTGTCATCCACAATTCTTGCGACACAAAAGGCTGGAAGTGGTTAGCGCTGATGTCAGACGCTCCTTAAAAACGCATGGGCACTCATGCGTTTTTTTCCAGACACACCCAGATAACGGCAGAAATGCCGGCTTCCTGTCAGTCAAACATCGGCTGCATTGCGATCACGATGTGTGCGCAATTTCTGTCGCTATTTTTACCCTTGCGTGCGCAATGCGAATGCTGCGCATGCGCAGTCGAACAATAATCGGCCGGATTGCGATTTGCTAATTTTGCAATCCTTACTGAATGAGATCCAGAGTCCGTGTTTACTAATTAGCTCATATGTACTTTGAGACTCCGAATGATCAAACTTCTAAAACAAATAATTTAACCCACGACACTAGGATCAAAGGGACGGTGGAATGCAATCCATAAAAGTAAAGATAACCCGACACTTGAATTCCAAGACCAATATGTAATACAAATGACAAGATCTACTAGGTGCAGACCTTGCATGAAAACATCCTGTCCATTCTGGATCCTGCCTGAAGACCCGTGTCAAGACCTCAGACTTTAAATACACTGCACTCTGGAATGCGGAGGGATTAGCCTGGCTAGAAGGGAGACTGTTTTTATCTTTGGAAGAGAATTTCTACAATCTGGTCAATATATATTTATATACCCTCAAGTAGCCGTCAGACAAGTGAATTTAGCTGACCCACAGAGGCATTTTCCATTGGATACTATTGCCCTGCGACAGGTTTTGCCAGTCTACGGCTTGCAGCAGACCGCGTGTCTCTGCACAAGTTTACATCTGGATATGGTCCCAGCAGCTGGCCACTGATGCCAGTAACCAGCACATGCCGACATTCTATTTCTCTATCATGATGACTGTTGTAGTGTTAGTACAGAGGTTATTCTGTGGTACCAACTCACAGGGAACAAGCATTCTCTAGTCCATATGAGAACTGCCAGTCCAGATAAATATTAAGCAGACACCAGTGCTGGAGAGGACTATCACTTGGTAACAGAGGAGATGCTGGAAATTGCTTAAACTACACTGGAAAGGGACAGGGGCCACACAATATTGCTTCACTGAATAATTTGCCACAACATACCTGATCACAGCCCACTTTCACCAGATCCTGTAGCATCTGCCGGTTCACCTCCACAGCAGCCATGTTTCCAGATTCATTGGCAAAGGGGAGGAGAGAATAGCGTATTTCCCGCAGGGCCTTTTGGTATGGTGCGAACTTGGCAGGCTGCCGCAGCTGCTGCTGTTGTTGTTGTTGCTGCTGTCTGCCTGCATCTTTGACATGCAGAACCTTGAGGTCCAGTAGACCATCACCAGCAGGTCCAACTGATAAACCCTGAGCCGGAGGTTTTGATGGCTGTTTTAATCCTTCACGAATTTCCTGCAGTCTTTGCCTGCTGTTCCCAGAATAAGTAGTTGCAGGGAAAGTTTTTGGCCTCATAGTTAATCCAGTTTATGAAGCTCAGCATAGAGTTGTTATGTAGATCAGGGTAACCATAGGATTATTAGCGATTATGGGGTAACCAGTCATACATATCCCAAACAATGAGGAGATCCGCATTCTCAACCTGAAAGACAGGATAGGTACTTTAATAATATATTACAGGCAAGGCATTTCTTTTTTGTTGGAACTCTAAACCACATGTGTTGAAGAGAAGTAATACAACTGCACTCAATTATCAGCCACTTGTGACAAACTCACCCAGACGGCACTTTGGTAACGATTCATTCTACCACAGGTGCCAGGAGAACTTTGAGAGAGAATTGAGAACCTCTGCAGTAATGCGAGTTAGAGTGAGGGTATTACTGGTTATACCGTTTCAAACCATTAGTATGAAGGACATAAATATATTCAAAAGTATGAATGGTCTGTCCTTGGCATCTCACATGTTTCACCAGCAAGGCCCCTGCAACTTGCAGGTCAGCCATAACTAGCAGCTCTATCCAAATTGTGCCCTCTGCGTAATAATTAAAATGAACATTATGCCAGCTCAACTATTGCGCATAGGCACGCTCAACAATACAGATAATATTAAACTACATCCCCATGATCCTCAGCCAGCAGCTATTTAGCAGCAGATGAACGGGTTTATTCTGAGTTGTTAGCAAACCAAAAAAGTTAGCAATTGGGCAAAACCATGCTGCACTGCAGGTGGGGCAGATATAACATGTGTAGAGAGAGTTACATTTGGGTGGGGTGTGTTACACTAAAATCTAAATTGCAGTGCAAATATAAAACACCCAGTACTTATCCTGCACAGAAACAATTTAACCCACCCAAATCGAAATCTCTCTGCACATGTTACATCATTATTATTATTATTATCCTTTATATGGCGCCACAAGGGTTCCGCAGAGCCCAATTACAGAGCACATAAACAAATAATCAAAACAGGAAAACAGCAACTTACAGTTGATGACAGTATAGGACAAGTACAGGGTAAATAAACATAGCTACATCAGCAGATGACACTGGAATAAGTATCAGGTGGCAGAAGACTGCTGGATTCGGTGCAGTTGAAGATTATTAAAGTAAGAGAAAGGATAAGCACGTGAGGGAAAAGGGCCCTGCTCGTGAGAGCTTACATTCTAAAGGTGAGGGGTAGACAGACAGGGGTGACACAGACGGGGGAAAATAGAGAGCGTGGAACAGAGGGTTAGGATGAGATTTGGCTAGGCTTGGTGAATAAGTGGGTCTTGAGAGCCCGTTTACATCTGCCCCACCTGCAGTGCAACATGGTTTTGCCCAGTTGCTAACTTTTTTGGTTTGCCAACAATTCTGAATAACCCTCTAAGTGTTGAAGGAGCTGCCCAGAAGCTTGGCCTGACGGACAGATAAAATGACATCTGACTTCAGGTCCCATCAGGCACCAGATTTCCTTTCATTCACTCATTCAGTGCACCTTTATCAATCTCTTATACAATGGTCTTAGAACAAGTGGGTGTAGGACATAGCAGCATGGCACAAATATTGGAGATGCAAGCTGAGGAATTATCATAGATGTACAACCAAGGATACTCGGGGTTGCCTATTTAACACTGCAAGGAACAGTAAATAACTCAGGACATTCCAAACAATTGCCGTGTTTCTTACTGCAGCTGTGGCCGGGTACAATTGTCATGCAGACAAGATGGCTGCCACTGCATAATCTTTTATGTTGTGGTGCCATCAATGGGAAATATTGGCACTATGCGCTTGATGTGAGCTACATATGTAATCACGTAACATATTAATGTTGCATCTGGCAGTGTTCCACACCCTCCAACTGTACCGTTTTAGCAGGTACAGTACCTTTTTTATAGTCTGTACCGGCAAAACAGGGTCTGGGCGTCAGGATTTCTATAGCAGCGCTGCAGAGACACGGACTCCTGCGCTTCTCAGTGACAGGTGTCTCCCTCCATCCTTCTCTGGTTCTCCTGCCAGTGCTGGCTGCCCCCAGACCCCAAGAACAGCCGCCAGTATCATAGAAGGTGTAGTGCTGACTTGTTGCACGCCCCCTTTACCCGTGGCTACTCCCCTTGTACCAGTTTTTAACTGTAAAATGTTGCAGAGTATGGTGTTCCTGGAATGGTGGCTGCAACACAAAGGGAGATTATACGCAGCGCTGGTCGCCGATACTGGAGCTACATTGTTTTGAAACGATTTCAACCTGTTGGGATATGTTTTAATGTGCGCAGTTGTAGAAATGCAGGTTTAAATGTATGGGCTGTGCACTTATAGGAATGTATTTCAAAGGTATTTTGTTTTATAAGGCTTTGACATTTCAGAACAGATTGTTCATGGGACATTCTCACTTAAGAAGTGTTAATGATTGTATCTTGAGATCAGCAAAAGGCCATATGTAAATTTAAAGCACTTTTTTTTTAAATGCACACTAGGAGGTCTCCAGTGTAAAATGTGTAAAATGCACAGCAGGTATTCGGGGAAAAAGCGGCTTGCTGTTTTTAAGAATTTCCTACACATTTGTGGAAGTCACATGCTAATTCTATTACTGTTTAAACCACATATTTTATTATGTGTGGTAAATATATTAATGGACTAACACAAATAACCAGTTCCACTGAAAAGTAAGTTGCATTTCTATTTCGAAAGATTGTTGCCTAATTTGTGTACTTGCCTTAAACCGGGTACACATGACGGCCAATCGTCCCTACTGCCGTTGATAATGGGCTCTATCATTACCGACGACTAATACCCCTTTTACACCGCCAATGCCGGTTCCCACCCGGGAACTGGAAACGGGTCCTTCCCGGGAGGGAT
The DNA here is from genome assembly GCF_028390025.1 of Pseudophryne corroboree. Taxonomy (NCBI): domain Eukaryota; kingdom Metazoa; phylum Chordata; class Amphibia; order Anura; family Myobatrachidae; genus Pseudophryne; species Pseudophryne corroboree. The sequence continues at coordinate 115,407,152 of NC_086445.1, read as the reverse complement.
CCGGCATTGGCCGCTGTTGCTGGCTTCCCCGACCCGGCAATATGCCGGGCGGGTCGCCATAGCAGCGGGGGGCAGAGCCGGCAGCGGGGTGCAGGCGGCGCTGGGAGATGAGATCATCTCCGCGCCGCCTCTCCCTGCTGTAGTAAACGGGTCGGGAGCCCGTTTACGCTGCCATTGACCGGTATTCAACCCGGGTATAACAATGCTTTATTCCCGGGTTGACTTCCCGGGTCAGGCGACCCGAGATTTCGGCTATGCCCCTTTCACACTGCAAGTTGACCCGTGTCGACCCGGCAATATGCCGGGTCAATACCGGGTTATTTGTGCGGTGTGAAAGGGGTATTAGTGACTACTTCCTGTACATTCTCTAAAATGACAGTGAGAATATGAGCAGTTGTTGTTATTAGCTACTTCTATACCTGTGCTCTTTAGGTTTGATACATGTCACCTTTGTCACCTTTGTGAACGTATTTAGAAATATAGTCACAACTTGTAAAGACAAGATTAAGAAATAAAGCATCCCCCACTTTAAATAACTTCTTACTTTATACTCTGTGGGGGGAATTCAATTGTTTAGACCCCCCCACCCCCCACCCCCGTGCTGCAGAGAAGAAATGTGCAACAATAAACCTGGTGTGTCTGGGCACGATCAGCGCGTTAAAAAAAATTAAATCAATCACCCCCCCCCCCCGGGATCTTCTCTTCTGCCACTATAGACAGATAATTGGGTGCACTAAAACAATTGAATCACCCCTGGTAATTGGAAATATCATTGTAATGGTAGTCAAAATGTCAGCATTTAGAGGGAAGGAATCAATTGTTCTTTAGGAGCCCGTCACTAGATGGCAGTAATTAAATGGTTCTGCTGTTTGGGTGCGATTACCGCTGATGCAGACGTTTCTCCTCCTGAGGTGGCGATCAGAAATATACGAATAGTCCTGCTTGGGCGCCACATTTGGTACTACAACCATTGTAACGTACAGTGGTGACTACATTTGATCACTTATACATCACATTGTGCAGCGTCACAATAACTGTTGCAGGCAAAAAAAAAAAAAAAAATTCCTAGTATATGATGTAAGCAACGTTAAAGCCCCTTGTCGTCGGATACAAGAGAGTGCAGCACTATAGATATTGATATAGGAAGGAGATTCACCTGTGTCACCGCACCTGAAATACACGTTCCCATAAATAATAAGCATTCATGAGACTTCCCAGTCACAGAGCATATAACCAGTATGGATACAAACATCAGAAAGCGGTTACAAAACACTGAGGATAAGTCTCTGACACATCTTCTTTCAATTACATGCATGCAAGGCATTTCACAGGCTCATTAAAGGGTCAGTGAAACAGGTTAGAAACACATCTGGGTAGGAATATGATGCAAACTGGATTACATTCCCCCACACGGACAGCACAGCGTACATAAAGAGAAAGGGACAGAGTACATGGCTTTTGTTCTATCCTTCATAGTGTCAAATACCCATCAAATCCAAGGATTAAATGGCTAATCAGCACAGCAGCATCCAGCGGGGTCAGGAACAGTACACATATCTGTGGTCACAACGAGATCGCCACACTCCTAAGAGATGTGTGATTAACATCTTATTGCCATGACTCATTGGTCTTTTTGAGCAAAAAAAAACCCCAAAACACTTCTAAATAACTCCAACCAGGATCAGTGTCAGTCTGACACAAATGTAATAAACACGTGAACCTCCTGCCGTTGTAGAACCACAAATCCCAGCAAGGTGGGTCTGGTCATTCTACAACACCACATAAAAATTCCACAACCAGACCTACAGCAAAAGCCTTACACCACCCCAAAGTCTTTACACTTCCGCACATAGAAGAGGCCCCACAGCATCACTCTGCTAGAGGGAGCCAGGAGGTTAGAAGACTCGTCCAACATGTTGACAAATTGGTTTTACACACTAGATCCAAACAGTCCTCGGTGCAAGAAGGCTAAACTGCTTCATACGTTACCTTGGCCAGTCTCCCACTCACAGCCGTGCCCCGTTCTAGTTAACCGCATGGTATTTTCATAGAGGAACGGTGTTTAGAGACTTCTATGTAAAAAGAAAGAACAAAAATCGAGGAATAGGACGTCTCCTCACTCCTAGGGAAGTTACTTAGAGTTCCTCCTTCACCTCCTCCTCTTTCCTCTTGGCGTCAGCTCCACAGTCACAGAGGCACATTCCAAGCTGGGGAGAATTTACAGTCCGATCAGAGCGTCTTAGTAGAAGGGGGGGAAAAAAAATTCCCCGTGTGCCTCTCATGCAGCAGGAATGATCCGGGTCCAACCAAACACAGTGGCTTATTATGTTTTACTTTCGAACTGCAAGCCGTGCATAGAAGACAAAATCAAGGCAAGAAAGAAAGAAGAAAAAAAAAAGAAAAGAAAAAACAAATACAATAATTAAAACCAATCTTTTATTAAGGTTGATGCCTTTCTTCAGAATTGCTAGCATAGGCAAACCATTGTTTAGACAGCAGAATTACAGTGACCCTTTTAGAATCAACCTGGATTGCCAACGATACAGAACGGCCGCCTCTGCGCCACTGCACGGCGGACACATCCGGGACAAGGGTGTATAACAAACTTAAATGTAAAGGGCATATTATAATTGAATCACTTCTTTCTGCGGCACAAAGGCAAACGTTTTTTTCCCGCCAGCTAGTAATGGTCATTTGATGGAATAAGAAGTACATACCAGTTTGGTAGGATTTTAGCACAACCCGTTATGGATGGCGGACGTTAAGCAGCTACAGTGGTGAACGTTGACAATAAAGAGGTTTCAATTCAAATTTTTCCCAGACAGGGATGCCAACATGACACCTGTACAGACTGTTTATGTAAAGATGACGCAACCAGCAATGACATGCAGCAAAAAGCTGTGTGACAATGACAGCAGTCACTTGTGTAACGAGACAGAGACTAGTTATGGATTTTACTATGGTTGTTGTTATCCACCGGCAAACTAAGCTGTCAGATTGTCACTGTCACTTGCAGAGGAGTCATTAGACCGGTATCTGACCCGCGCCATTATTCCCTGCCCTAAGGCACCCACATACTGTAAGAGCAACCACCATACCTGGGATGTTTGTCTCCGGAGACTTCAGGGTCACAGAATAGAGGATAGAAGCTGCTTGCAATATTGTCACGTCCATGTGGACAAAATCTAATGATCTTTTACACAAATATCTGCTCCTATTATTCCAAGTTGCTGGTTTCCACAAGTAAAGGGCCCCATACACTAGAACAATAATGCCCGATTCATCCAATTTCGGGCATTCGGGCCGATATATCGGGTGAAAGCGGGCATTTTGGAGGTGTTTCCGATCCGCGTTCCCGTGAGGGTCGGATCGGCTCCCCTAGATTGTTAGTGCTGCACTCGTGATATGTCGGTTCCCGCAGGCATGGCTGGGATCGCATACAATATATCGCATGCAAAATGTACCAAATTGTATGGAACCGCTCCCGGGAGAGTTCAAGGAAAATCGCCTCCGACTTCAGCCTCAGACATATCGTTGTAGTGTATGGGGCCCTTAAAATATTAGTTGAATTCACTGATACAACATGATGTAGGTGTCCAATTAAAATGTCATAACAAAATGCATATTTAGACACACAGGTATTGTAGTCTCTTTAAAATACAGATAGGACATTGCTACTGAGGCTTTAATGAGACTGGTTACAATGACTGAGCTTCTCCCTAGTGACAACCTGAATGTAATAACCACACAAGACACTGGAGAATTCAACTGTTTATGCTCGCCCAATCTCCCACCTAATGTGATAGGCGATTGGAGGGCGCAATTCAATTGTATTGTTATCTCACCCAGAAGTACCGGATTTATCCACATAAAATCGTTAAACCAGACTAAAGTTCTGGGCGTGATGCGAAAAAATGCAGTTCGGGCGCTCAAATGAGTCACTTTCGCACATTTCTTGTCACCAACATGAAGGGCTGCGAACAGAAATATGTCTCCCCGTGACTAAAGTGGAACAGAGCAACAATTAAATTGCTCCATTGGGCGCCATCTAGTGGCGGCCACAGAGAAAAACAACTGAATTCCCCACTAAGGGTCACTTGTGGGCAGCAAAATCTGCAGAAGCGTAATGCTTCTTCATGTAGCTGGTGCCGTGTATAATGCAGAAGCTGTAATTATTATTATTATACTGTACATGTGAGGGTCAGAGGACACTAAGGGGGGCATGTACTAAGCAGTGATAAAAGTGGAGAAGTGAGCCAGTGGAGAAGTTGCCCATGGCAACCAATCAGCATTGAAGTAACATTTATAATTTGCATACTTTCAGCCGATTAGTTGCCATGGGCAACTTCTCCACTGGCTCATTTCTCCAATTTTTCCACTGCTTAGTACATCTCCCCTTTATAGAGGGGAGCTTAGTTTCGCACACACCTCTCTAGTACAAGGGCCGTGAGATGTCTAGACGGTTCTGGTGATATCGGTCACGTTTGAGTGTTTTAAGCCTTTGATTACAATAAACAAAGTGCAATTAAAAGGTGCAAAGTGAGTCCCATAATGGGTACAGTGATGAGACCCTGTCTCCAGCATCTCAGAAGTAGTGGAGGATTACATTTCTTCTTAAAGGGAGAAAAATGCTGAGCGCCCTGCCACCAAGCGGGGAACTCCTCTGTAAATGTCCCAAATGGGGGAGCTGTATCAAGCCTTCTAAAGATGACCAATAGAGAAGTTGCCCATATCAACCAATCAGTTTGTAGCTGTCATTTCATAGTATATACTACATGAATGATAGCTATAATCTGATTGGTTGCTATTGGCAACGTCTCCACCTCTTTAGTTTTGATACATCTCCAGAATAACTCCGTCCCGTAAAATTAAATCTTATTTACGCTCTTTAGCCCCAAAAACACAGACACAATTTGCGTTTCTAAACCGCTCTTATTAAGAAAGGCCCCCAATGTGCCCAGGAGGGCAGACCGCCCGCTGGACCCAACGTGCCCGTTATTTTATGCCCCAAACCCACACTCTCCCTAGTAACAGGCGCACTTGTGCCACATTCCCCCACTTGTGCTGTTAGTGAATGATCCCTATATAGGGCACACACATCTCTGACATGACACTAGCAGCAGGCACCACAATGAGGCAGATCACAGGGTACAGCAGAGGGACAATGACATTGCCCAAAGTAACTTACTAACAACACTGGTGCCTTACGGGGGGGGTCCTCGGGTCCTGGAGGCTGTCACAGTGCAGGTCCCCTGCCCGCTCCGGCGCCGCACGCCCCCGGCTGGCCGGGCATCAGCGCAGACTGGCAGAGTGCGCCCGGCAGCAGGCAGCAGCGTTACGTGTCATGTTGATGTTACACATGTGCAGCGCAGGGTGCTCGCTCTGCGGCCGGGTTCCCGGGGGTCTCCCCGCTGCTCTCCCCTCTCTCACTCTCACACACAGGCTGTGCACGAAGCAGCAGCGCGGCAGCGGGATGGACTTGGACGCCCGCCCGCCGCATTGTTTGCATTCCATTGCGGTCACGTGCTCCGCTCCCCTGCGTCATCCGCCTCACTGCCGGCCCCGGGGAAACAGGGGGCGGAGTCAGAGGAGGGCCAGGGCGGAGTCAGGGGAGGGCCGGGGGCGTGGACACACGACCAGCCTGTACCTCGTCGTCTCTGTCTCCTCCTCCTCACACTCATTTCCATCTTATGAACCAGAGCGCAGAATTGTAGAACTACAACTCCCGAGTCCCAGTAGTAGCATGTCTGTCAGAGCATGCGTTCACTTGTAGTTCCACACTCCCACGCGAAAGTTATCCTCACAGACATGCTGCTGGGAGTTGTAGTTCCACAACATCCTGAAGCTTAAATAGGCTCAGTGCAGATCAGTAATTGAATGATGGGAGTCCACTAAAGTTAGTTTATTTTCTGGTTGTCCAATTTTCTACCAGTCTAACTAATCTGAGGTTGGAATTGGGGTAGATAATAACATCATCATGATAATACATCCTGGCTCCCCTATAAGACAACGGGATATGGTCATTAGGTCGACCACTATTGGTCAACATGCATTAGGCCGACATGGTCACTAGGTCGACATGGAAAAAGGTCAACATGCGTTTTTCACATTTTGTAAAAAATGTTTGAACTTTTTTAAATTTTCCAATCCACGTGGACTACGATTGGGAATAGTAACCTGCAGAGGCGGATTGGCCATAGGGCTTACAGGGAAGATCCCCGGTGGGCCGACGCACCCGCGAGGGCCTGTTTTGTTTGAGGACATGTGGTCCTATTTATAGACCTAATGAATAAGATGCAAAATAATTTGGTTATATGAAAATTTCTTTGCCACTTAGCCTGTGATTGCAGATGATCTAGTGTATGCTCTGTCTGCCTGCTTGGCTGACATATAAGATTGAGTGAATAGTGATTGGGATACGCGGTTGGTGTAATAAGCAAGAAAATATATCTTTCTAAAGAATTATATAGTTTCCTAAATGCTAAAGGTGTATCATATAATGTGCTCATAATGGGGGTAATTCCAAGTTGATTGCAGCAGGAAATTTTTTAGCAGTTGGGCAAAACCATGTGCACTGCAGGGGAGGCAGATATAACATGTGCAGAAAGAGTTAGATTTGGGTGGGTTATTTTATTTCTGTGCAGGGTAATACTGGCTGCTTTAATTTTACACTGCAAATTAGATTGCAGATTGAACACACCCCACCCAAATCTAACTCTCTCTGCACATGTTATATCTGCCTCCCCTGCAGTGCACATGGTTTTGCCCAACTGCTAAAAAAATTCCTGCTGCGATCAACTTGGAATTACCCCCAATATTTAATTTTATTTCCTTTTAACTTCCCCCTTGATGCTGGACATGCCCACTATCTGGAAAGTCTTGGGGGGAGGGTGCTGCTGCCATGGCCCATGGCTAGACCTTACACCTCTGGTGCTGCCCATGTGGGGCCATTAGTACAAATTTTTTCAGGGCCACTTTTTGTTCCAAATCCGCCCCTGGTAACCTGTGCCAAGTGCAGCGGTAGCGGAGCGAGGCAGGACGCGGTGCACTAATTGGGGTTCCCCGTCACTACACAAAGAAAACGACACCAAAAACAGTAAAAAACCTCATGTTGACCTAATGACCATGTCGACCTAGTGACAATGTTGACCTAGTGGCCATGTCGACCTAATGCATGTCGACCAATAGTGGTCGACCTAATGACTGTCGACCTAAGTGTGGTCGACCAAATTACCCATACCCGCTACTTCTTCAAGAAGGACAGCATCTTTCATTTTAATCCCAAAGGTGTGTACACACGGTGAGATCCTTGCTATGCCCGATTTTGACTATGCAATTTCCCTTGAACTCCCCCAGAGCCCAGAAGCACCGATTTTGACTATCTGTACTTTCCATTTTGACTATGGGGGTAATTCCAAGTTGATCGCAGCAAGAATTTTGTTAGCAGTTGGGCAAAACCATGTGCACTGCAGGGGAGGCAGATATAAATGTGCAGAGAGAGTTAGATTTGGGTGTTGTGTGTTCAATCTGCAATCTAAATTGCAGTGTAAAAATAAAGCAGCCAGTATTTACCCTGCACAGAAACAAAATAACCCACCCAAATCTAACTCTCTCTGCACATGTTATATCTGCCACACCTGCAGTGCACATGGTTTTGCCCAACTGCTAACAAACTTGCTGCTGCGATCAACTCAGAATTACCCCCACAGTGGCGCACGCAGGGGGGGTTTCCGAGTACCTGGAAATCCCCCTGATGAGACAATTTTTTTATTTTTGAGACGGAGACAGCAGTGTCTCCATCTCAGTAAAAGGTGCGATCGCGACCGCTTACTGTAGCTGCTGGCTGCTGCAGCAGCATAGAGCAGAGAACCACGGAGAGGGGGGAGCTGCTGGCGGTACATGCTTAGCCACAGCAGCTCCCTCTGTCCTCACACACACTGCCTCCATCTGCTCCTGCCTCTGTCCCAGCCCCAGCTCCTGCCTCTGTCCCAGCCCCTGGTATGTATAAAATATACAGCACTGTATGTACTGTATAATATATGAAGAGAGTGTGTGTGTGTGTGTGTGTGTGTGTGTGTGTGTGTGTGTGTGTGTGTGTGTGTGTGTGTGTGTGTGTGTGTGTGTGTGTAAGTATGTATGTATATATGTATGTAAGTGTGTGTGTGTGTGTGTGTGTATGTATGTATGTGTATATATATATATATATGTATGTATGTATGTATGCATGTATGTATGTATGTGTGTTTGGGTGGCCTTCAGTATGCCAAATGTCGGGAACTTTGTGTGTGTAGGTATGCACGTGTGTTTGGGGCCGACGCGATACGTCTGTGAACCATGGAGTTCACAGACGTATCGGCCGTACACACTGGCCGACGGACCCGCGCTATATATCGGCCGTTCAAGAGAGCGGCCGATAAATCGGCCAGTGTGTACGGGCCTTAACTGTCCTACTGTTATTAGTCTATTATATGGACTCTGTAATTACATGTGCAGTTCTCCAATAAAATATGTACAAAAAAAAAAAAAGAAGGGCACACGCTGCACTCGGGATCACGACAGCCGGGATATCATACTGAATCCATTGAGAGATATGAAGTGGCAATGAAAGAGATATGGAGGAGGCAGTGGGATATGTGTAGGTCAATAATAGATATGTGGAGGTGTCAGTGAGAGCTATAAAGGTGCAGCAAGAGCATTGGCGTATTTGCATATTTATATGCACACGGCCCGCGGGGTTCAGGCGGGCCCACACCACACACACTGCACCCATTATTTTCAATACTTACCCTCCGGAGTCCCACGTCGACAGCAGCAGCGCTGCAAAAATCACCAGGAAAATAGTGGATTGGACATTTTCCCAGCGTTACACTCATGCACACTACGGAAATCACTGAGGAAATGGCTGCCGTGCCATTTCCACGGAGATCTGCACATACGCAGTAGACTCTGGGACAGCGCTAGGGTCCCCTAGTGACTCTAGTGCCCAGAGTCTATTGCGCTATCGGCAACAGAGGAGGGGCCCAGATGAAGTCTACACACAGGCTTCCTCCTCTCTAGATGCACCCCTGAGTGAGAGAGAGATGAAAAAGGCAGTGCCGCAGTAATATATTGTTTCTGAAGTTGAAAAAAGACAATTTGTCCATCGATTTCAACCTACAGTATTTGTGGTCTCCTACACTGTATTATTCTTAGGACTAATTTTATCTGTTGTGTAAGTGGTCCGTTTTGTTTATTCCTTTTCTTTCTTTCTTTTTTTAAATCTAACTTTTTACAAAACTATAGTGCGTGATCTACCCACCATAACCCTGTATATCCATATCCATTAGGAATTTATCTAGCCCATTGTTAAAAGTATTGACCGAGTCCGCCATAACAACTCTATCTGGCAGGGAATTCTAAACACGTATTGTCCTTGCTGTGAAGAAACCTTTTTGATTCTGTGTGTGAAACTTCCTCTCTTCTAACCTAAGCTGCCTATGCTTCCAGTTTAAATAAGTCATTCTGAAGAGACACAGCATCTCCCTCCGAATTTATAACTTTATGCAGTTTGGTATTGTCTACAAAAATTGCCACCGTGCTCTCTAGACCTACTGCTAGGTCATTTATGAAAATGTTGAACAATAGTGGTCCAAGTACAGACCCTTGTGGCACACCACTTAGTACTTCAGTCCAATTGAAAAAGTTCCATTAACCACAACTCGCTTCTCCCTATTGTCTAACCAATTTCTAACCCAAGTGCATAGTGTGCTCCCTAGCCCCAGTTCTTGTAACTTATAGATAAGTCTCACGTGCGATACTGTGTCGAAAGCTTTAGCAAAGTCTAAAAACATTACATCCACCACCTTACCCTGAACTAGGTTCGTGCTAACTTCTTCACAAATCCATGTTGGTTCCTATTAATAATCATATTGGCTTCAAGGAACTTCTGTATACTATCCCTTATAATACCTTTCAGTACTTTCCCCACTACAGATGTAAGACTAACTGGTCTATAGTTACCCGGTTCAGATTTACTTCCCTTTTTGAATATCAGCACTACTTCTGCTATACGCCAGTCTTTGGGAACCATTCCTGATGTAAGTGAGTCTTTGAAGATCAAAAATAGCGGTCTTGCTAGTTCAGAGTGTAGCTCCCTGAGAACCCTTGGGTGAATTCCGTCTGTATCAGGTGACTTATTAATCTTAATATTTTTAAATCGGTCATAAAATACTTCCTCACTTAAATAAGCATTAAGCAGTGGGACATTATCATTGCTGAGATTGTGTGTTAATCCCAGCATCTGGTCCTCTCTTGTGAATACAGATGAGAAAAACTAATTTAATTTATCCGCTATGTCATTATCGTATTTGATTAAGACTCCCAGCTTGTACTTTAAAGGGTCTATGCTCTATTTCTTTAATTTTTTGCTGTTGATGTATTAAAAAAAAAATTTGGGGTTTGATTTACTTTCCCTTGCTATTAGCTTTTTTGTTTCTACTGTAGCCGCTCTTATTCCTTTTCTGCATATTTTGTTACAATACTTATAGTACTGGAAAGTCTCCGCCTTCCCATCTGATTTATACTTTTTGAATGCTCGCCTCTTTTTGGCCATTAATTCTTTAATCTGTTTGTTGAGCCACATTGGTTTGGAATTATTACTCCTTTGTTTGCTGCCCATGGTAATAAATGTAAGACTATAATTATCAAGCAGCGTTTTAAATACATCCCATTTCTCTGTAGTATTTTTTTCTTGCAACAAAATTTCCCATTCAATGTCCATTAAAGCTGATATTGAATGTGACCATATTGTGGTTGCTGTTTCCCATAGGCTCCCCTACTATAATATTTGATATCAAATCCCCATTGTTTCTTAATACCAGGTCCAAGATTGCATTGAACCTAAATAGATATGAGGGGGCAGCGGGAGATGTGAAGAGTCAGTGACATGTGGAGGGACAGTGAGAGATATGAATGTGCAATGAGAAAGATATGGAAGAGGCGGTGAGAGATATATGTGGATAGTCAGCGAGATATATGAGATATATGAAGGGGCAGAGAGAGAGAGAGATGGAATGGGAGGGGCAGTGAGATATATGAGGGTGCAGTGAGAGAGATACAGATGTGTCCTCATACCAGGGCCGAAACTAGGATTTTCATCACCCGGGGCAAGACAGTAATTTGCCCACGCCCCCGCCCCACACACACACAAAAAAAAAGAAACAAACCCTGTCAGACTAAAATAAGCAGATTATCAAACATTTTGAAAAAGGGGATAGTATTGAATATTATTCTCCTATGTGCCCCAAATGCCTTAATGCCCTAAATGTCACATGCCCCCCCCAGCAGCATGTTCCACTATATGCCCCCATGTGTGTCCCCACACATTGCACTATATCACTGTACTATATCATAACACTTCATCACTGCACTACATTCCCCTATCCACTGCACTACATCACTATACGTACTACATCCCCTACATGCTGAACTACAACACTACACTACATGCCCCTATACACTGCACTACATACCCTATATGCTACACCACATAAGTGCACTACATGCCCCTATATTCTGCAATACATTATTACACTACATACCCTATATGGTACACTACATCACTACACTACATGCCCCTATACACTGCACTACATACCCTATATACTACACTACATCATTACACTACATCCCCTTATATGATACACCACATCAGTGCACTACATGCCCCTATATACTGCAATACATTACTACGCTACATACCCTATATGGTACACTACATCACTACCCTACATCCCCTATAAGCTACACCAAATCCCCCCATCTGGGAGGCAAAGCGGGGGTTGATACTGCTAACTGGGAGCACAGTGCTGATAATAAAGTCTGTCTTTAAACTCACCACAAAGCTGCTGTAGTGATACTCAGTCAGAGTAGGAGGTTGTCCAGGCTCTTAGTTTCCACTGTCAAGTGAATAGCTAGCAAAGTGAGCCTTTGATTCCTGTAACATCGGTGACTGCACCTGTTAACAAGCAAAAGCCTGGGGCAGCGTGTCCTCTCAACGGTGTGTAGCCGGCAGCTTGTTATCAGTTGGTGCTGGGCAGGCAGCTGGAACCATAGCCTGCTGAAAAACATAGCAACAACAGCGCGCTTCTATAGTTTTCACAGTGCATCACACGCTAGTCACAGCACTACATGGCAAAGAAGAGAGTTTAAGACGTAGCTGGCATAGGAGAGATCCCAGGTACCAGAGCTCATCTGTACAGCGTTGGAGCCAGCTGCAGGCAGACAGGTGGGTCAAAGGCACTTACCCCGGGAGCAGGGCATACAGTGGTCCTGGAGAGGTGGAGGAACTCATTTACCCGCCCCCCCCCCATCTACCCCCCCCCCCCCACGCACGCACGCACGCACGCACGCACACACACACACACACACATATTAAGCGAAGTCAGGGTCAGTGCTAGCGTTTTCTATACCCCCCTGCAAACTATAAATTAGTGCCATACTTCCCAGACTTTATGAAGGGACATTGATCTCACAAAGAAGCAGCATGGTCACATAATAGTACCCCTAATTCAAATTGCACAACACAGAAGCACAATCTTATTTACATTACACTGCATGTAGTGGCCCTGATTCATGGTACACCACATAGTGATTCCTCTTATTCTGGTTACGTCACTTAGTAGTGCCCTTTATTTACATTGTGTTACACAATGGTACGCTTTATACATGTTATGCCACACAGCAGTGCCCCTTATATACAATGCCCACAATAGTGCCCCTTATACACAATTCTTACAGTAGTAGTGCCCCTTACACATAATGCCCACAGTTGTAGTGCCCCTTACACATAATTACCACAGTAGTGCCACTTATACATAAAATTCCCACAGAAGTGCCACTTATACACAAAATTTCTACAGTAGTAGTGCCACTTATGTGCAGGATGCCCACAGTAGTAGTGCCCCTTACACATAATGCCCACAATAGTAGTGCCCCATACATATGACCACAATAGTAGCGCCCCTTATACACATCTCTGCCTCTTACTCCAGCAGCTCACCACCTGTGTCCCTCCAGTAGCTTCATTCGCTGTATCCCCCCAGCAGATTCCCCACCTCTCTTGTCCCTCCAGCCCCTTCTCATATTGTCTTCAAGATGCACAGAGCCCGCTCCTCTTCATGGCTCTTCCTCACTGCAGTAGTGGTAACAACATGACATCACATACAGCGTGCCGGAAAAGGAAGCCACTGGGACCTGAGGAGGTGATAAATGCTGTCCAATAGACACAGCATGTGTGAGTACCAGGAGGGGTGGGCTGTAGATGGAAGAGGACCAGGACCTAAGGAAGGGAGAGGTGGCTGCAGCTCATCAGTAACACTAGCGCCACCTGCATCATTGATTGACATAGGTGATGGGGCGGGCTTTTCCGTTTGAATTACTGTGCAGAGCAATGAAGGAGGGGGAACTAGTTCCCTCTACCTTTACAGGGGGTGGACCTCAGTTCCTCCTTGTTCTCCCTCCCCCCCCCCCCCCCCCCACCCACACACACACACACACACGCTTTAACCCCTGCCTGGGAGCAATCTGCTGTCTCTCTGAAGCATCACAGCACTGCCAGTAAAAGAGAAAAAAACCTGCTCCCCTGTAACGCCTTGGCACCCCCTCAAATCCTGCACACAGGGCGCGCCCCGTGCACCCCCCCCTAGTTGTGGCCCTGCTCATACATCCAGCCTTAATACGCCTTGCAGCACAAGATGCCTGGCATAATGAGTGAGCCGCTAGGTCATGTGCAACTCTGCTAACTTAAGGCACCTTTTTGTTCCAACAATGCATCTAAATCGCAACGCAATGCGCCTTGGTCGAGGAGACTATGGGGGTCATTCCGAGTTGATCACTCACTAGCTATTTTTTGCAGAGCAGCGATCAGATAGTTGCCGCCTCTAGGGGAGTGTATTTTCGCTTTGCAAGTGTGCGGACGCTTGTGCAGCCGAGCGGGACGGAAACGTTTTTTGCAGTTTCTGAGTAGGTCTGAATTTACTCAGTCCTTGCAATCACTTCAGCCTGTCTGGTCCCGGAATTGACGTAATTTTAATTAGCCATTTTTTTAACTGATCGCTGCGCTGCAAAAATCGTCAGGGATAGGGGGGAGAGAACGATAGATGAAATGGAGCGGCAGAGAGAGAAATAGAGATGTGGAAGATGTAGAGATGAAATGGAAGGGGCAGAGAAAGAGTTGTGGAATGGGCAGAGAGAGAGAGAGAGAGAGAGAGAGAGAGATGTGGAAGGGGCAGTGAGAGTGTGAATGATACAAAATAACATTTGCATTTAAGGATTTGGGGGGTCATTCCGGGTTGATCGCTAGCTGCCATTGTTCGCAGCGCAGCGATCAGGCTAAAAATCGTCATTTCTGCGCATGCGTATGCAACGCAATGCGCACGCGTGACATACGGGTACAAAGGCCTTTGTGGTTTTGCACAGGTTATAGCAATATTTTCATTCACACTGGCGGCCGCAAGAAGATTGACAGGAAAGGGGCGTTTCAAGGTGTCAACTGACCGTTTTCAGGGAGTGCTTAGAAAAACGCAGGTGTGCCAGGGAAAACGTAGGTGTGGCTGGGCGAATGCTGGGCGGGTGTGTGACGTCAAAAGCCAACCCTCCAACGTTAGAATCAACGCACTTGAAGAGTAAGCAGGGCCGTTTCTATCCAATTTGGCTCCCAGTGCGAGATTTCAAAATGCGCCCCCCCCCCCCCCCCACCATTAACATAAAAAAAATGCGCCCCCCACCCATAGCTATAAAAATAAAAAGTATGCGGGGTGGTGCTCCCGGCAAGGGGCGTGGTCTTATTAAAATGGGTGTGGTCTCATTTAAGTGGGCGTGGCCTCATCTGATATCATCACGGCCACCACAGGGGAAAAAAAGAAACATTCAAAAGTCCCCATTTTACACAGTATGGCAGGCACGTGTCCCCATTTTACACATTACGCAGGCAAGACTCCCCATTTTACACATTACGGCAAGCAAGAGTCCCCATTTTACACAGTGCGGCAGGCAAGAGTCCCCATTTTACACAGTGCGGCAGGCAAGAGTCCCCATTTTACACATTACGGCAGGCAGGTGTCCCCATTTTACACATTACGGTAGGCAGGTGTCCCCATTTTACACAGTGCGGCAGGCAGGTGTCCCCATTTTACACAGTGCGGCAGGCAAGAGTCCCCATTTTACAAAGTGCGGCAGGCAAGAGTCCCCATTTTACACATTACAGCAGGCACGTGTCCCCATTTTACACAGTGCGGAAGGCAAGTGTCCCCATTTTACACATTACGGCAGGCAGGTGTCCCCATTTTACACATTACGGCAGGAAAGAGTCCTTATTTTACACATTACGGCAGGCACGTGTCCCCATTTTACACAGTGCGGCAGGCAAGTGTCCCCATTTTACACAGTGCGGCAGGCAAGTGTCCCTATTTTGCACAGTGCGGCAGGCAAGTGTCCCCATTCTATACAGTACGGCAGGCAAGTGTCCCCATTTTACACATTACGGCAGGCAGGTGTCCCCATTTTACACATTACGGCAGGCAGGTGTCCCCATTTTACACATTACGGCAGGCAGGTGTCCCCATTTTACACATTACGGTAGGCAGGTGTCCCCATTTTACACAGTGCGGCAGGCAAGAGTCCCCATTTTACACAGTACGGCAGGCACGTGTCCCCATTTTACACAGTGCGGCAGGCTGGTGCCCCCATTCTACACAGTGCGGCAGGCAGGTGTCCCCATTCTACACAGTGCGGAAGGCAGGTGTCCCCATTTTACACAGTGCAGCAGGCAGGTGTCCCCATTTTACACAGTGCGGCAGGCAGGTGTCCTCATTCTACGCAGTGCGGCAGGCAGGTGTCCCCATTTTACACAGTGCGGCAGGCAGGTGTCCCCATTTTACACAGTGTGGCAGGCAGGTGTCCCCATTCTACACAGTGCGGCAGGCAGGTGTCCCCATTTTACACAGTGCGGCAGGCAGGTGTCCCCATTTTACACAGCACGGCAGGCAGGTGTCAAGTGTGGGGGAAGGAAGGGAGAGAGACTACTTACATGTAGAGGATCTTCCCGCTCCTCGGGTCGGGCCGCCTCACCACCCTCGCCCCGGTCGCCTCCTCCTTCCAGCTTGTCTGCTCCTCCTCCCTGTTCCGGAGTACTCCTGCTGGGGGGCGGGGTTTCGTGGAATGACGCGATTGCGTCATGACGCCACGACGCAAATGCGTAATTCTGCGAAACCCCGCCCCCCGAGCAGGAGTACTCCGGAACAGGGAGGAGGAGCCGACAAGGACACGCAAAGTGCCGTGGTGGGCGCCCCGTGCAGTTGCACGGCTCGCCCGCCGCTAGAAACGGCACTGAGAGTAAGTACAGGGCTGGTCTTGTTTTGCACAAAATGTTTTTGCAGGCGCTCTGCTGCACAGGCGTTCACACTTCTGCAAAGCGAAAATACACTCCCCAGTGGGCGGTGACAATGCGTTTGCACGGCTGCTAAAAACTGCTAGCGAGCGATCAACTCGGAATGATCACCTTGGTTGGAATTAAGGGGACAATATGGGAAAAACTAGGCCACACAAGATCGTTATACACACACAAATTTTCAGTAAAAATGATGATATCCACGTGGGTGCTTCAACAAAACAAGATCATACAGTCCTGATGTCCTCTATAAAGCTAGTATAAATGCAAAAACTATGGCATGCCTGGAAGTGTCACCCACCTCTGTATAATGTAACTGCAGAAAAGAGTAAAGGCATATACACTATAAATGCTTTTGTTATTCTCCAGCCCACACTTGCTATTATATTGTGGAATTAATTGCTTACTATTTTTTGCTTTTACAAGCTAAAGCAGCTATGGACTATTACCATTTGCACATAGCATTCTAAAGTTGTGTAATATTTTTACTCCATGATCATTACAATGCCAGGGAGAAGAGCCAGTGGAAGGTTCCTTGCCAAGCTATTGCACAACTGATGTGTGGAAATCTATTTGGAACCATAGATAAAATCTACGTACGTATAATCACTGCATAATTGACACATTCCTGTGGAACACAGCAGAACGGGAACAATGAAGAGCCCACACTGGGAAAGGTTGAAACTATTGTTTCCCAGTTTGCCATACACACGTTGTTTAATATTAGAGGTGCAACCCTAGGGGGAAAATGCACACACAGAGCTCTGAAACTACTTGTTGGAGTAGTTATACCCGACAAACCACTCTATCATGCATATGAAGGCTTAGTTAGGTATTGCTTATGCTTGTTTTACAATACTGTCTATTATTAGAGTTCATCACATCTCTTGGATGTTTCTAATGATGGCATAAGTAAACGCAGGGATGGAGGTGGTGTAGGGATGACCATCAACCATCAATAGTTGCCAAACATCGATAGCTAACTCACATTAGCAAATTATAGTGAATCAGGCCTACCAGAAAGAGTTATGCTTTACACTAGCTACCAGGAAGAGGTATGCTTATACACTGACTACCAGGAAGAGGTATTCTTTATACACCGGCTACCAGGAAGAGGTATTCTTATACACTAGCTACCAGAAAGAGATATGCTTATACACTAGCTACCAGGAAGAGATATGTTTATACACTGACTACTAGGAAGAGGTATTCTTTTTACTCCGGCTACCAGGAAGAGGTATGCTTATACACTGACTACCAGGAAGAGGTATTCTAAATACACCGGCTACCAGGAAGAGGTATGCTTATACACTGACTACCAGGAAGAGGTATTCTAAATACACCGGCTACCAGGAAGAGATATGTTTATACACTGACTACTAGGAAGAGGTATTCTTTTTACATCGGCTACCAGGAAGAGATATGCTTATACACTAGCTACCAGAAAGAGATATGCTTATACACTAGCTACCAGGAAGTGGTATGCTTATACACTGACTACCAGGAAGAGGTATGCTTTATACACTTGCTACCAGGAAGAGATATGCTTATACACTAGCTACCAGGAAGAGATATGCTTATACACTGACTACCAGGAAGAGGTATGCTTTATACACCGGCTACCAGGAAGACATATGCTTATACACTAGCTACCAGGAAGAGGTATGTTTTATACACTGGCTACCAGGAAGAGGTATGCTTTATACACTGGCTACCAGGAAGAGATACTGTATGCTTAAACACTGACTACCAGGAAGAGGTATGCTTTATACACCGGCTACCAGGAAGAGGTATGCTTATACACTGACTACCAGGAAGAGGCATTCTTTATACACCGGCTACTAGGAAGAGATATGCTTATACACTAGCTACCAGGAAGAGGTGTGCTTTATACACTGGCTACCAGGAAGAGGTATGCTTTATACACTGGCTACCAGGAAGAGGTATGCTTTATACACCGGCTACCGGGAAGAGGTATGCTTATACACTGGCTAGCCAGGAAGAGATATACTTATACACTAGCTACCAGGAAGAGGTATGCTTTATACACCGGCTACCAGGAAGAGGTACGCTTTATACACTGGCTACCAGGAAGAGGTATGCTTTATACACTGGCTACCAGGAAGAGGTATGCTTTATACACTGGCTATCAGAAAGAGATATGCTGATACACTAGCTACCAGGAAGAGGTATGCTTTATACACTGGCTACCAGGAAGATATATGCTTATACACCAGCTACCAGGAAGAGGTATGCTTTATACACCGGCTACCAGGAAGAGGTATGCTTTATACACTGGCTATCAGGAAGATATATGCTTCTACTCTGGCTACCAGGAAGAGGTATGCTTTATACACTGGCTACCAGGAAGAGATATTCTTATACACTGGCTACCAGGAAGAGATATTCTTATACACTGGCTACCAGGAAGAGATATTCTTATACACTGGCTACCAGGAAGAGGTATTCTTATACACTGGCTACCAGGAAGAGGTATGCTTTATACACTGGCTACCAGGAAGAGATATGCTTATACACTGGCTACTAGGAAGAGGTATGCATTATACACTGACTACCAGGAAGAGATATGCTTACACACTAGCTACCAGGAAGAGGTATGCTTTACACACTGGCTACCAGGAAAACATATACTTTATACACTGGCTACCAGGAATAGGTATGCTTATACCTATCACTGGCTATCACGAAAAGGTATACTTTATACACTGGCTACCAGGAAGAGGTATGCTTTATACACTAGCTACCAGGAATAGGTATGCTTTATACACTGTCTACCAGGAATAGGTATGCTTTATACACTTGCTACCAGGAATAGGTATGCTTTATACACTGGCTACCAGGAATAGGTATGCTTTATACACTGGCTACCAGGAATAGGTATGGTTATACACTGGCTACCAGGAAAAGGTATGCTTTATACACTGACTACCAGAAAGAGCATACTTGCTTACTCTCAGTGGTGCAAGTGGGCGGGTACGGGTGGGTACGGCGTACCCGTAAGAATTTAGCCGTGGGTACGCCGTACCAACACCGACGGGCCGCCGCTCCTCTTCCCTCCCTCCCTCTGCTGCTCCACGCCGCACCCGCCGTCCCCGCCGCATCGCCGCACCGCCGCTGATGTGAGGGGAGGAGAGCGCAGCCTCCGCCTCTCCTTCCCCTCAGTCTCCGGCGGGTGTCATAGTTTAATTCAGTGCCGATCTGTGAGCCAATCAGAGCTCGCGGCGCGAGCTCTGATTGGCTCACGGATCGGCGCTGTATTAAACTGTGAGACACCCGCCGGAGACTGAGGGGAAGGAGAGGCGCAGGCTGCGCTCTCCTCCCCTCACACAGACAGGACGGCAGCGGCCAGCGGCAGCGGTGAGCAGGGAAGGGGGGGGGGGGGCATGTTATACCTGGCACTGGGGGATATCTGGCACTGGGGGGGGGGGCATTTCTATCTGGCACTGGGGGATATCTGGCACTGGGGGGGCATTTCTATCTGGCACTGGGGGATATCTGGCACTGGGGGCATATCTGGCACAGGGGGGCATATATACCTGGCACTGGGGGATATCTGGCACAGGGGGGGCATGTATACCTGGCACTGGGGGATATCTGGCACAGGGGGGGCATGTATACCTGGCACTGGGGGGGCATATATACCTGGCACTGGGGGATATCTGGCACAGGGGGGGCATGCATACCTGGCACTGGGGGATATCTGGCACTGGGGGCATATCTGGCACTGTAGGGGCATTTCTGTATCTGGCACGGGGGGGCAATGTATATCTGACACAGTGGGGGCATTTGTGTATCTGGCACTGTGGGGCAATGTGTATCTGACACTGAGGCAATGTATATCTGGCACTCTGGGGGCATTTCTGTATCTGGCACTGTGGAGCAATGTGTATCTGGCACTGTGAGGCAATGTGTATCTGGCACTGTGGGGCAATGTATATCTGGCACTGTGGGGCAACGTGTATCTGGCACTATTGGGGTCATACGTGTATCTGCCCCTCCCCCCATATGTGTATCACGCCCCCATGTTCATTGGCCACGCCCATGTGGCATTTGGGCCACACCCATTTTTTTTGCACGCGCGCCTTCGGCGCGCGCACACAGTACCGGTAAGACATTTTTTCTACTTGCACCACTGCTTACTCTCCTGGGATTTTGACTATCTCCCCTTCAGTGAATGTTGCCTCAGAGGGAATCAGACCACGTGAACCATGGGACATTCCATGTGAACCGCGATGGCAAGATGCAGAACATGGGACCCAAAGAGTAACATTGCAGGCTTGCTTTGCTCACCACACTTTGGGAACGGTGGCTCGCTTTGCTCACCACCAGGTTATTTAAGGGAATAGATGGTGATGTGGATAGTACAAAAACTGCTAGCCCACCAACTTTTTTCTTCCCCCTTCCATCGCTGGTGAAACGGTATGGGTGTAGCGAGGGTGGCTCCAGTGGAGCGCGAGCTCCGTGCGCCGAAAAAGTTAGAGGGCGCGCTGCCGCCCACCCCCACACTCTTCCTGCGGGCCACTCTACTGGCAGCCGCAGAACAGGAGAAGTAGGGGGCGCATACTGACTCGGATACTAGGTAGGGAACAGGGCAGGCCAGAGGCGACAGCAGGAGACACTGACAGCTGGCACATGCCGGAGCTCTGCCCGCCCTCTTTATATGTCTCACTGTCTGCTTGTAGCTGTGCAGCAGCGTTACTTCTGTCCTGCCCAGGCTGCTGTGGCATCTCTTTGCCCCGGCCGCTGCAGCACTTCTGTCTACATTGATGTTGCAGCACCTCTCTCTGCTCCAGCAACTCTCTCTGCCCCTCAGGCTGCTGCAGCACCTCTCTCTGCCCCTCAGGCTGCTGCAGCACCTCTCTCTGCCCCTCTGGCTGCTGCAGCACCTCTCTCTGCCCTTCTGGCTGCTGCAGCACCTCTCTCTGCCCCTCAGGCTGCTGCAGCACCTCTCTCTGGCTCTCAGGAAATTCAGGGACATTATTTTCATTGAAGCATCGTCGGATTATCAGGTCTGGGATATCAGTGCTAGGGTTAAGGCATTGGGGACTATGAAATAGTGTGTGTGTGTGTGTGGGGGGGGGTGCGGGGAGGTAAGTTTGATGCAGTATTTTCATCGAGAGTTTAGGGGGATTGGGTTTGTGGGGGGTCACATTTGGGGCATTATTTTAATTGAGGTATTGGGAGATTATCAGATTGCCATGAGCTCCACAAGGTCTACAACCACCCTTGTCACCAATTTAGGATTTTTAAATATTGTTTCTTTTCAAATGTAACATGCCACCACATGTTGGCTAGGCCCCCAATTCAGTATTCAGTATAGGGGAGGGGGCACCAAAACATGCCCTTGCTCCGGGCACCATGGCACCTAGCTACACCTCTGCATGTCCCATAGGCAGGGCCGGCAACAGAAATCACAGGGCCTGGTACACCCATTTTTTTAGGGGCCCCCCATCACAGAGTCCCTTGCAGATATAGGCTGATTGCTTGAGGGCCTACCTTACGTATATCATGGTTTATCTGCAATGGGAGACCGCTGAAGAAATTGTTCCACGAGTGGGGGATGGGGGTATAGGTAGCCTGCAGGTGATGGTGTTATTGGGAGTTATTGGGGTGTAGGTGACTCCTACACAGAGTACTTTCCGTACATACCTAGTGCTGATAGCCTCTGCTGAACGTGCCCCTTGGAATGTTGGCTAATGTGTAACTGTGGAATCTACCTCCCTTGGGAGGGATCCTCTAACAGATGAGCTTGTGTGGTGTTCCGCAGTATAAATGTATTCACACCTCACTCCTGAGGTGTGTTGTGCTAATAATCTATGGAAACCGGGGAGGCAGAGGGGGTGGTGATGCATACCATCTCTTGTTCTGACGATAATGCAGCTGGCCCTATGTCTATGGGCTCAGCTGCTGGTTGCGCTCAGTGTTCAGTCTGCTGGTCTGCCGGCAGGAGATACAGTGGAGTGCTGGGCCGTGCACGACCCGCTCCACTCACTGAGGCTGGGCCTGTACTACTGAAGGAACATACTGTGTCGGATGACATGGGTCTGAGACCTCCTCTGCAGTGCTGGCCGTGGTAGCTGGCTTCTTCCTGAGGCACTTCTGGATCAGGTCACATGATGGTGTACCATGGTACACCACCCGCCCCCTGTCACTGTATGCAGGTACACACCCCAGTACTACAGCTCCCGGGACGGACCCCATAGCAGCCTGTGATCATACTGCAGTGCAGCACAGGCAGCGTTATCAGCAAAGTTTGTCTGTGGGCCCTGCCGGGACCCCCTAGAACCTCGGGGCCCAATACATCTGTACCCTCAGACCCCCCTGTCGCCGAGCCTGCCCATAGGTCACTGATGACGTCAGAGCCTACATTCAATGAAGGGCCTTTAGCCACTACCACCCTCCCGGAAGTTGCAGGAGACCTACGGTTTTTCAGTTAGCGCCCCACAATCCTGAAAAGGCAAGCAGATCTGTTTCTTCACAGGTGATGGCAATAATAAATTAAGAGGGAAGTCCAGAAACAGAGCATTTTGTACCTAGCGGGGCGGGTCATGTTGGAGGGTATGCATCTCCTGCATCCTGTTCAGATCATAGTGAAGTGGGCATGTATAAGGAAGAGGTCAGCTTTAAAGAGGTTTTCTTTATACAGCCACGTGGAGGTTTATAAATATAGGTCTTTTCACTGTCACAGACGAACATTATTCAACTGCCAGGGCTCAAATTAGGCCATGAATTAACCAGGTGTGAGGAAGGGGTGGAGTCATCACCTGAAAACCAGGCCACATAACTCCTTTCCCCTTAGATTTTTGTCCTTGACCACCCAATGCAGAAACCTGTTCAACTTGCTATAAAAAAAACCAAAAAACATTAATGAAATATTCTGGCCAGTGACAAACTTGAAAAATAAAGTAGCAGGATAGCTAGACCACTACATATAAATGCCAGTGTGTGCAATACTTCACTGCCACACCTGTTCCAGTTTGTCTGCACACCACCTGTGCTACCCCAAACAACCCTCCTTGGATCTGGTACTGTACTTCCATTGTACAGTATATCCACCCACCCTCTTTGCTCCACAAATGCATGCTACCTCTACTGCCAACTGATTACTTCATCCCATTCCTGCCTCCAAGATGTTGTCCGTGTTGCTCCCTACCTCTGGAATTCTCTACCTCTTCCTATCCGATTCTCCACCTCCCTACAACACTTCAAAAGAGCTCTCAAGTTCTGCTTCTTTATCAAACCCAGCCATCTCTCATCCTAATATCAGTCAGTTGGGCCGCCCTTGGGCACGGAGACCCCAGTGCATACTGATCTGATGTAGTCTGAGGCCTCCATTTATGGCTGCAGGTCAGTGCCCTAGCAGGGAGTCAGGGACTGGCGTTCCACATGGTTGCTTCTCGCTGGGAAGGGGAGATCGGACGCTGCCATTGCGATCTCGATCAGGTGACTACTATTCCACCAACGGGAAGGCAGCATTACTGAGAACAGAGAGTCCAGCCAATTAGCTCACGGCACGTCCTTTAAAAGTGGAGGTAGGGACACTGAGAGATCGCTAGAGCAACAAGGTTCACAACTTATGCTGCATGCTGAGATTTTTTACATCGTTTATAAAAAATAAATAAAACAAAATGCAGAAATCATTTGTTAGTAAATCCGGAATTTAGACCCTGAATACAAAATCGACCAAACATCAAACAAAAAATTGATTAAAAATCGACATTTAGCAAATATACCCCTAGGAGCATGGGATATTCAGAAAACTTTGCGACTGCATACAAAACTTTATAAAATCTGTACAGAAATTAATCAGCTCTATTAAACAAGACAATGATGTTACACCATTAACTTCTGAAACCTAATAGGCCTTTGGTGAGCAACCTTCAAAGGAGGGGCCACAATATTATTTTGTATCAAGTAAGTTTTACTTGGAGGGTCCAAAAATTAATCTGAAAATTCAGCCGCCCAGGGTTCTATAGAACTTTTCTGTTCTAAGATTAACAAAGTGTCACCTATGCTGGAGCCCTTGGCAACACATTCATAGATGATTGTGGACCCAGGTCCTTTCCACCTTCAACGGGATGAGCAAACAACATATCCTGTTCCTTCCAAGCTTTTAATAATTCCATAAATTTGTTTTCCACATCCAGTTGGGAAATTTCATAGTTTACTTCTATACAATTTACAGTTTATTACTTGAAATAGTTAACACTAATAGAACTTTCTGCCCTAGTGCAAAAATGTGGGTCTGTTCATTATAATTATATAAATATTCTTGCACCAGTTGAGAGTTTCAAAAATCCTCTTCGGCTAATTGACCAACGGGCAGCGAAGAGCAAGTAGAGTAGAAGTTCATCCCAATGTTTTTCTGTCTCTATATTTTGGAAAAGCCAGATGTGTGGGAGTCTGTGTGAGAATGCCCACAATTTTAAAGTGGCAATCATTTCCAAAACCTGATTTTGCCTTATAAATGATTGCTGCTTTAAAAATATGGGCATTCGCACACAAACTCCTGCAGCTTCGGCTTCTCGCACCATATTACATTGACCCCATTGTGTCAACGGGTGACACTTGATATCCCAGCTGTCAGGATCCCGATGCTCAGCATACCGGCGCCAGGATCCCGACCGCCAGGATACCGACAACTATTTTCCCTCTTGGGGTGTCCACGAAGGACACCTGGAGGGAGAATAAATAGCGTGATGCACGTAGTGCGCCACGGTGCCCGAAGCGTGGAGAGTGCAGCAAGCCAGCAAGGGGCTCTTTTGTGCTCACCCCGCTGCCGGCAGTTGGGATCCCTACAGCTAGGAGAACGTAGTAGACTCGTCTCAACATAGATTTTAATGTATGTTAAACTGCCCCACCCCAGCAATGGTACAGACACGCCTCCGTTGTCCGGACCGCGCCCGTTAAATGGAGCGTCAACACCCACAAAATTCCGCATCAACATCCCTTTCCCGCCCCCCTCCAGGTTTTAAACTGCATTCTGAAGAGAACGCAGTTTAGGACCTTGTACATGTGTACGTGCATGCGCAGATGTGCAAAAATCACTTCATAACGATTTTCGCACATCAGTGACGGGGTCTGAATTAGGCCCATTATCTTTAGAAGATTTAATGCACCCTTAATTAGGCAGCACATGAAATTAGTAAAATCTGTAAGGATTACCTTTGGAAGACCAACTCTAGAACACCAAGGATAGGTGTGAGTTAATGACAACATCTTAAAGTTGCCTACCCTCCTGCATTCTGCAGGAGACTCCTTGAAATAGTAGCAAACTCCCTGACTCCTAAATAGACCAGTAATCTCCCTGATTGAACCTTACCACCATGATGTAACTGTTACATTCTTGGGGGAAAAAAATAATAATAATAATAAGAGATACATACATTCACATGGGCTCATCAGTGCCACTTCCCTGCATTGGTTATAAGGCACAATGGGCCTAATTCAGACCTGTGCAAACTGGAGGGCGGGGGTAGCAAGTCTGCGCTGTATAGGACTGAGACAGCTGGCCATGTGGAGAGTGCCGGAGCTCCCTAAGGGCTCAGTACAAAAGTGCAAAATGAAAAAGGGTGTGTGCTCTCTCTACAATGGCGCTGGTCTCTCTTACGGTCACCTATATATGTGGATAATACCCAGGTGTGAAAGTGTATGTTGAAACACACTTGTATGGTAAATAAAATGGAATAAAATACAATACTAACATGCAATGTCTAAAAACAAGCAATACATAAAAAAACAAGTGGACTGGGAACAGGCCATGGGGGGAATGTGATCTTGCCTTGAAGAAGGGACCAGGCTGTCCCGAAACGCGTTGGAGATACCTTGTGGCGTTGCCCACCCCCTGGACGTTTGGCAGACTGTTTTCCCGATTGCCTGGAAGGAAATTCGATCAGAGGAGCCACCAGCAGGGTATTTCCTGGGGTACCCTGCCTTTATTTGACACTTGCGGATCCTCCACCTGCATCAGTAGGATCACATTCCCCCCATGGCCTGTTCCCAGTCCACTTGTTTTTTTATGTATTGCTTGTTTTTAGACATTGCATGTTAGTATTGTATTAAATTCCATTTTATTTACCATACCAGTGTGTTTCAACATACACTTTCACACCTGGGTATTATCCACATACATAGGTGACCGTAAGAGAGACCAGCGCCATTGTAGAGAGAGCACACCCCCTTTTTCTAATTCAGACCTGTATACGATCAGTCACACAGACATGCGGGGGGACGCCCAGCACAGGGCTAGTCCACCCCGCATGTCAGGCCCGACCCCCCGCACAAGTACAAAAGCATCACACAGCAGCGATGCTTTTGTACTTGAAGAGTAGCTCCCCACCAGCGCAGCTCCTGATGTCACGCAAGCGTGCCCCGACCGTGCCCCTAAAACGGCGGCCAAATGCAGCCGGCACGCCCCCTCCCGCCCAGCGAATGCCTCTGCCTGTCAATCAGGTAGAGGTGATCGCAGGGCTGAGACGGCCGTCGGCCGTCTGGCATGCGCTGGCGCACTGCGGCGCACACGCAGTTCAGATCTAATCTGCTGCTATGTGAAAACGCACAGCACTGATCAGGTCTGAATGAGGCCCAATGATCCCTACATGCATTTTAAATAAGGCCACTTTCAGGATATGGAGCCTCTTGTAAAACACAATACACAAAAAAATCCTGAAAAATATCAGTGTCTTTTCTTCAACAAGTAAATCTTACTAACTTTGGGGCTCATTTACATTTGGATGTCAGTAATTTTTATGACACGCCTCCCAGATGTAGCAGCAACATCTGCTTACGAAAAGAAAGGAACACCAACTGCTGCATAATATCAGCAGTTGGTATTAAGTTTCTCTTTCCTATACACTGAATATGAATCTATAAAAAAAAGCACTGACATTTAATTTCCTGTACTATCCAGAGATTGATCATTAACAGCTACCATATTTTCAAAAGCTCTACCATCTGCTGAATCCTTCCATTATGAAGCTCTGAAATAATATTGGTTAATACTAGGAGGATTCATGTTAGCATTATTAGGTTCATATATATCAGCACAGAAACTTAGAATTTGATGGCAGATAAGAACCACTTGGCCCATTCAGTCTGCCCCTTTTTTATCCTATAGGTAATCTCAACCCTTTTTGATCCTTAGTTCTTGACAAGGATATTCATATGGCTATCCCAAGCATGTTTAGAGTGTAGGCTTGTGAGCAGGGCCTTCCTACCTCTATATCTGTCTGTTATTTTATTACCCAGTTTGTTTTATCCATATGATTCCAATTGTAAAGCGCAACAGAATTTGCTGCGCTAGAAAACTAAATAAATTGCTCTTAAGGTAGGTACACACTGATAGATATATCTGCAGATCAATTAATCGGCAGATATATCTATG
This sequence comes from Pseudophryne corroboree, assembly GCF_028390025.1. Classification (NCBI taxonomy): domain Eukaryota; kingdom Metazoa; phylum Chordata; class Amphibia; order Anura; family Myobatrachidae; genus Pseudophryne; species Pseudophryne corroboree. Next base: position 115,379,322 of record NC_086445.1, on the reverse strand, counting down.
GATGGATCGGGCAGTGTGTTGAGCATACACACTACCCGATCCGTCGGGGACTGACGTCATGAACTGGGCGGGCGTGTACACATGGCCGCCCAGTTCAGCTGTCAATCACCGCCGGATGCCGCAGCATGTGTACGGGTGGTCGGCCGACCGGCGTACACACACAGCGTCGCGCCAATATATCGGTAGATATATTGTCCGTCAGCTGTGCCGCGGGGCCGACGCGCTATGTCTGTGAACGACATATCGCCCGAAACACACTGGCCGACGGAACCGCGCTATATCGGCCGTTCAAGAGAACGGCCGATATATATCGGCCAGTGTGTACCCACCTTTAGCCTCTACCACCTCTGACAGGAGGCTATTCCACTTATCCACTCATGCATATCAGTAGCAATTTTGACAGGTTCATGTACAATCAGTCCATAATTAAAATGCCTTATTCAGAGCTGTCTATAGCTGTAACCAACAGGTGGATTTATAAATGTAATAAGTACAGTAGGCAATTCAAGGCACGAGCGGAAGGATTCTGTAGCTACGGCATATGTATAGATAGTAGTGGATGGTGAGGGGCAAATTGCATAAAATCCTCATATATATTTACACATCTCTAGGATGTAACAATGTGGGACCACAGCAGCTATCTGCAGTATTTGCTGCTGTCCCTCCATTTACTGTACGTCCAGAAAAGCAGCTCCCATAGGCTTCTATAGGCGCTTTTAAACATCTGGATTTACCAAACTCCGGAATGCAAAGCTTATGGACTCCTCTATCGCAGATTCTTTCTGAGAGGGATCCTTCCCCTCCATCGGCCGCAAGCCGCGCATGCACAGTACGCACAGTGAATCTGAACACATAAGCAGAGTGATAATGTAACCTGTCACTCCGGTTCCATCTCCACACTGGGACGGCTCTTATCAGAGAAGGCGAGAGTATATTGCTAGAATTGCATGATCATTTTCATTGTCACTTTGTGACTTTGGAGACGACATCACATCCCATCTTAGCACTTTAAATGTCTTCAGGCAGATATGGTAATAACCTGTCAGGGTAACATACAGCTACCTGCATTTCCCTAATTACACTTCATTCTTACTAGATAAATGTAGGTTTTCTTCTAAAACAAATTCTATTTACAAGTAGTCATCATACTGTAGCTTGTCTTTTCTTCATTGTACGCTATTGTCAAATATTTCAAATAATGTAGCTAGCAAACCGAGCAAAAGCAAAAGTGCAAATACCCACTGTACCATATCCATACCACCTCCTTGCTCATATACCCTTGGGCCACTGACTCTCTCATTTGTCATTTGTTTAGAAAGAGATTAAAGAAAACTACTGTAACCCATTGAGGTCTGGAGGGCACCCACAATGCCATCTGGGAATGCAGAGAATGCCAGCAGCCTACATTCCAGGAGAGAACAGCACCTTATGCAATTACACGCACCCAATAGGAACAATTAAGGGGTTTGTTTCCATTGTTTACAGGCATTCTAACATTCTTGGCCACTAGGGATAATCATGGCTATTAATTAGGTTATATTAACCGTAGAGCCTTGAGCTTATCTGTAGGTTATCTCATTTACCCCTGTAGTTTAAATGGACAACAAAGGTCATTAACAAACTGGAAAGAGTGTGATTACAGGAAGTATACTGTGTCTTCCTCGATAGGGCAGATGTACTAAACCTTGAAGAGTGATAAGGTGGAGTGAAATAAAGTACCAGTCAATCAGCTCCTAACTGCCCTGTTACAGGCTGTGTTTGAAAAATGACAGTTAAGAGCTGATTGGTTGGTAGTTTACTTTTCTCTCCTTTATCTCTCTCCAAAGCTTAGTACATCTGCCCCATATGATAATAATTATGCCTTGTTCGGGCAATTTTCACAGGTAAGCAAGGTGACTGTGAGCAGTAAGGCTGGGTACACATTATTATGACTTCACTGAACACGCAGCCGATCCAGGTAAGTACTGTATATACACTTATCGACAGGCTGCTCAGTGTGTCAGTCTCACATCACAGCTGGGCTGGCATTTTAATTTGCCCGGACAGCTGACATCAGCCCCTGCAGCAAGTGTACAGGCGGTCGGTGGACTACCCATACACAAAGCCAGATGTGCCAATATATCTGAGGATATATCGGCCATCAGCTGTGCTGCACAGCTGATGAGATATGTGTGAACAATGTTGTTTAAAGACATATTGGGCGGTATTCAATTATTTTCACCACCTTCCACACCCGTTCTGTTTCTGCTGACGGACGTGGTATCATCATTTCAGCTTGCTACCACGGGGGTAGCGAGGGCACCCAACCCTTTATGCAGCTAATCCTGATCACTATGGGTGCAATATGCACGAGAATGGGGATCACTTTAGAAAGGAGATTGGGCGTGATATATCATTTGAATACCACTCATTGGGTGTACACATCTGCCAACCCACTAGCGGTATATCATCTGTTTGCTCAAACAGCTGATATATCACCTAGTGTGTACCCAGCTAAGGGCCAGATATACTAAGCCTTGAAAAGAAATACATTTCATAGTGATAAAGTGCCAGTCTATCAGCTCCTACCTGCCATGTCACAGGCTGGGTTTGAAAAAATAACAGTTAGGAGCTGATTGTCTGACACTTTATCACTGTGAAACCTATCACTTTTCAAGGCTTAGTACATCTGGCCCTTGGGAGTCTATTTACTAACTGTGTTTCAAAATTGACTGTTAGTAGCTGATTGGCTGGTACTCTATCTCCATCCAAGGCTTAGTAAATAGACCCCTAATGACTGTGAAGGAGCTGCGGTTTTGCAGAAGTACACTAATGTGCTTGATATTCAGAGCTGGCACTACCATTAGATGAAGCTAGGTGGTCACATAGGGGGCAATGGTGGCACTGCTATCTATCTAGCTATTAATTGACTTCTATTGAGGTGATATAAATAGCTGTTAATACATCCCTTAAGAATATTATTTTGCTGATGCCAGGATCCTTTACAGCAGTGTTTCCCAACCTCGGTCCTCAAGGCACACTAACAGTCCTGGTGTTAAGTATAGCAATGCTTGAGCACAGGTGACTTATACCCCTTTTCCACTGCAGCAATAACTCATGTTATTTGCGGGTTAACTTGTATTGCAGCTCAGTGGAAAAGGGTTAACCTGGGTCCAGTGACCCTGGAATCCAACCCGACTAGCTTGCAGGGTTGGTCCTGGGAAGAACCTGGGTCGTGGTGCAGTGTTAACGGGGAAGAACAGAAGCTGCACATGGGACGTACTTGGACATTCCAACATGACAATAAGGGTAATTCTGAGTTGATCGCAGCAGCAAGTGTTAGGGTCTCCTGCCCTGTGCTGCCACGTCGTCATGGCAACCGGGAGACAAGTGCTAGTGGAGTAACCTGAGCGCAGCTGATACTCCGGTTCGGGTCTTTTGCTGTGCAGTGGTTATAGGCTCTGTGCACGGCAGGGGATCCGGTGCTGGTTTTTGTGCTCACAGTCTGTGAGGTCTGAGTGGGGCGTGGACAGCACCTGCTTTATAAGGCCTCTTTTCAGGGTAAGCAGATGCTGCTGAATCTCTGTTGGTTAGTCAGTTCATGAAAGTTAGCCAGTACTGTGTAGCTTTGTATTTGTTTGTTGCTTACTGCAAATAGGCCTGGGGATTTGGTATTACACTCTGCCAATCCAGACCTAGCAGTAAGTCTGGAGTCAGTCGTTTAGCTTGCTGGGGTTCTGTTATTACTCTGTGAACTTAGCAAGTTTGCGGCTGTATTCTAACACTTGCCTGTCTAATCCTGTCTCACTGTGCTAGGTGTCAGGGGTCAGTTTAGTGGCAGTAAGCTTAAACCTGTGCACTGCAAGTGAGAATCAGGATTGTGGAGGCTCTCCTTGTGTCTATCATTCCATCTCTGACCAAGGAGTTTACTGCCACACCCGTTGGTAACCCTTTAGGGTTTTGCTGTTGCCCTTAGCAACAGCATTTCGGGTTCTCTACGTATTAAAACACAACATCTTGCTTTTTACATCTGAGCAGTTCTAATACAAGGGAGATACCCAGTTCCTTAGCCTCTGGGCTTCTCTGTTCACTGTGTGTGTATTTTGTTACCCTATCACCTTCTGTGTACGTTATGTCATATTCCCCAGTTTGTCTGTGAGTCCATTTGTTTTGCATAACAGTTCAAACACCAGTACATTCCTGCAGACACTGGAGTGCATAACAGTTCTGACACTAGTACTTTCCTGCAGGCACTGGTGTGCATAACATATTCAGCAGCCTAATACTCCTGTTGAAATTTTGTGGGAATATGGAGCATACCCCTCAAAATACGTTGCAACAGGTGGTCGATCAGGTGCAGGTCCTGACTCGACAATTTAATGATTTGTCCATTAAAATGCACACCTCCCAGGCTGCTGGCGGAGCTCCCGCAGCAGCAGCACCTGCAGGGGTTAAGGAGCCGAAAGTAAATCTCCCGGATCGTTTTTCTGGAGATCGCTCGCAGTTCTTTTGTTTCAAGGAGAGCTGCAAGCTATACTTCCGGCTTAGGCCTCAGTCTTCTGGGTCGGAGATTCAGCGGGTGGGCATAGTGATTTCCTTGCTACAAGGAGACCCACAGGTCTGGGCATATGGGTTGCAGCCTGACTGTCCGTCGCTTAAAAGTGTTGATGCTTTTTTTACGGCACTGGGCATGTTGTATGATGACCCTGACAAGACGGCCTCAGCCGAGGCTCAGATTTCGATCCTTAAGCAAGGGCGAAGGCCAGTTGAGGTTTACTGTACGGAGTTTCGGAGGTTGGCCCATGATACCCAGTGGAATGACCCAGCCCTGAGACACCAGTACCGAAGAGGTCTTTCTAACCAGATAAAGGACCAACTGGTACAATATCCCTTGCCTGATAGCTTGGATCAGCTCATGCAGTTATCCATCCGGGTGGATAGACGGCTGAGAGAGCGTAGGCTTGAAAGGGAGACTGAGATTTCCTTCCTTCCCAAGGGAACCTCAGACTCTGAGGAATTTTCTGAGGAGCCTATGCAGATTGGGGCTACCCGCCTCTCCTCGCGTGAGAAGACGCGGAGGAGACAGCAGGGGTTGTGTTTGTACTGTGGGAATAAAGGTCATGTGGTAGTATCATGCCCAGAAAAGCCGGAAAACTTCAGGGCCTGAGGGTGATGGGAAATATCCTGTCAGGCCAGAATTTCCCAAGAAGACTTTTATCATTCCGGTGACCTTGAAGATCCTCGGTCAAACTGTCAAGACTGAGGCCTTTGTGGACAGTGGGGCCGACGGGGTTTTTATGGACCGCCAATATGCCCTAAAACACTCTGTTCCCTTAGTACCCTTGGCATCGGAAATTGAGATTTGTGGGTTAAACGGGGAACCATTATCCCAAGGTAAAATTACCTCTTGCACTAGCCAGATTTCTTTGTTTATTGGAGCCACACACTCTGAAAAATTGTCCTTTTATGTGACTGTCTGTACTTTTGCCCCATTGGTGTTGGGGTTACCCTGGTTAAGGGCCCACAATCCTCAATTTGACTGGGTCTCTGGGGAGATTCTTAGTTGGGGTACTGATTGTTTCAGGAGTTGCTTGAGCCTTCCAGTCAGGTTCTCGCAGCTAAGTTTGCCAGGATTGCCAGGGTGTTATGCAGATTTTGCGGACGTGTTCTCCAAAAAAGTTGCAGAGGTACTACCTCCCCATCGCCCCTATGACTGTGCCATTGATTTGTTGCCAAATGCTAAGCTTCCCAAGAGCAGGTTGTACTCCCTGTCACGTCCTGAGACTCAGGCTATGGCAGAGTACATTCAGGAGAACTTGGCTAAGGGATTTATCAGACCTTCACAGTCTCCAGTTGGGTCGGGGTTCTTCTTCGTGGGTAAAAAGGACGGTTCGTTGCGACCCTGCATCGACTTCAGGGAATTGAACCGTATCACGATTAAAAACTCATACCCACTGCCTCTCATTTCGGTCTTGTTTGACCAGCTTCGTACTGCCACCATTTTTTCTAAGATTGACCTACGCGGTGCGTACAATCTAATCCGAATAAGAGAGGGGGATGAATGGAAGACTGCCTTTAATACCCACTCAGGGCATTATGAATATTTGGTGATGCCTTTTGGGCTCTGTAATGCCCCGGCAGTCTTCCAGGATTTCATGAATGATGTGCTCAGGGAATATTTGGATAGATTCTTAGTTGTATACTTAGATGACATCCTAATCTTCTCCCATTCCCTGGAGGAACATCGGAAGCATGTACGCTTAGTCCTCCAGAAACTCAGAGACCACCGGCTTGGGGCGAAGCTGGAGAAGTGCGAATTTGAAGTTCAGCAAATCGCATTTCTAGGATATATTATCTCCCCAGAAGGTTTCCAAATGGAGGGTTCCAAGGTACAGGCAGTCCTGGATTGGGTGCAGCCCACTAGTTTGAAGGCGCTTCAGCGTTTCCTGGGCTTTGCGAATTTTTATAGACGATTTATCGCTGGATTTTCGTCTATAGTGGCGCCCTTGGTGGCACTCACTAAGAAAGGGGCGGATGTTGCTCACTGGTCTTGTGAGGCTAAAGCGGCTTTTGCCCGTCTCAAAAGGGCATTTGTTTCGGCCAAGGTGCTGCGACACCCAGATCCAGAGCGTCCTTTTGTGGTGGAGGTGGATGCCTCTGAGATGGGTATTGGGGCAGTGCTTTCTCAGATGGGAGTGTCTGATAATCGCCTTCATCCCTGTGCTTACTTTTCCCGTAAATTTTCGCCTGCCGAGATGAATTATGACGTGGGTAACCGGGAATTGTTGGCTATTAAGGATGCACTCGAGGAGTGGAGACACTGGCTTGAGGGGGCTAAGTTTGTGGTCTCAATTCTCACTGACCATAAGAATCTGGCATATTTAGAGTCAGCGAAGCGTCTCAATGCCAGGCAGGCATGATGGGCTTTGTTTTTTGCTCGCTTTAATTTTTTGATAACATATCGCCCTGGGTCAAAAAACATCAAGGCTGATGCGCTCTCGCTGAGTTTTGCTCCAATCCAGGAGACCACCGAGGAGCCGTTGCCCATTGTTTCCCCATCATGTATTAAAGTGGGCATTACCCAGGACCTCTTATCATTAGTCCTTAGAGCACAGGAGCAGGCTCCTCCAGACCTTCCGGTAGGTCTTTTGTTTGTGCCTCCTAGGTTAAGACAGCGAGTGTTCCTGGAATTCCATGCCAAGAAGTCGGCAGGTCACCCGGGTATTGCCAGAACTCGGGAGTTGCTATCTAGGGCGGTGTGGTGGCCCTCGGTGGCTAAGGATGTGGATCAGTGGGTTCGGGCATGTGACATCTGTGCCCGAAATAAGACTCCTAGAGGGGTTCCTGTTGGCCCATTACATCCACTCTCTATCCCATCTAAGCCATGGACCCACATTTCAATGGATTTTGTGGTGGACTTGCCCAAATCCTCGGGGATGACAGCCATCTGGGTTGTCGTTGACAGGTTTTCAAAGATGGCGCACTTCGTTCCACTGGTTGGGCTGCCATCAGCCAGACGCCTGTCTGAATTATTTATGCTGCATGTTGTGCGTCTCCACGGGTTGCCACTTGATGTGGTCTCTGACCGCGGATCCCAGTTTGTGGCCAAATTCTGGAGGGCATTTTGTTCCGATCTCCAGATTTCTGTCAGCTTGTCGTCAGGCTACCATCCGCAGTCTAATGGGCAGACTGAAAGGGTGAACCAGTCCTTGGAGCAGTTCCTCAGGTGTTATGTCTCCAAGTGTCAGACTGACTGGGTTGCTCATCTGTCCATGGCGGAGTTTGCCTATAACAACGCGGCTCACTCTGCTACAGGGATCTCTCCCTTCCTTTGCGTGTATGGGCATCATCCTAAGGCCAATTCTTTTGACCCCCTGGACTCCACGCCTGGTGGTTCCTCTGTGGTTTCGGTCCTTAGAGGTATTTGGCGGAAAGTGAAGAAAGCCCTTGTGTCTGTGTCATTAGTGACCAAAAGGGTTTTTGATAAGCGGAAAAGACCCTGCAGCTTCAAATTAGGAGACTTCGTCTGGTTGTCTACCAAGAATTTGAAGTTGAGACAGCCATCTCATAAGTTAGGGCCCCGGTTCATCGGCCCTTATAAGATCACCAGGGTTATCAATCCGGTGGCATTTCAGTTAGATCTGCCCCGTTCTTTGGGTATCAATAAAACATTTCATTGTTCCCTTTTAAAACGGGCGATTAGTAATCCTTCTTCCAGTGGAAGACCTTCCCCTCTTCTGATACGTGGCCAGAGGGAGTTTGTTGTTGAAAGGATTCTTGACTCCAAGGTGGTTCGGGGTCGGCTGTCATTTTTGGTGCACTGGAAGGGGTATGGCCCGGAGGAGCGGTCGTGGGTGCGCAGTTGTGATCTTCATGCCCCCAGACTGATACGCTCTTTCTTCTCGCAGTTCCCCGATAAACCCGGTGGTAGGGGTTTTTTGACCCCTCGTCAGAGGGGGGGTACTGTTAGGGTCTCCTGCCCTGTGCTGCCACGTCGTCATGGCAACCGGGAGACAAGTGCTAGTGGAGTTACCTGAGCGCAGCTGATACTCCGGTTCGGGTCTTTTGCTGTGCAGTGGTTATAGGCTCTGTGCACGGCAGGGGATCCGGTGCTGGTTATTGTGCTCACAGTCTGTGAGGTCTGAGTGGGGCGTGGACAGCACCTGCTTTATAAGGCCTCTTTTCAGGGTAAGCAGATGCTGCTGAATCTCTGTTGGTTAGTCAGTTCATGAAAGTTAGCCAGTACTGTGTAGCTTTGTATTTGTTTGTTGCTTACTGCAAATAGGCCTGGGGATTTGGTATTACACTCTGCCAATCCAGACCTAGCAGTAAGACTGGAGTCAGTCGTTTAGCTTGCTGGGGTTCTGTTATTACTCTGTGAACTTAGCAAGTTTGCGGCTGTATTCTAACACTTGCCTGTCTAATCCTGTCTCACTGTGCTAGGTGTCAGGGGTCAGTTTAGTGGCAGTAAGCTTAAACCTGTGCACTGCAAGTGAGAATCAGGATTGTGGAGGCTCTCCTTGTGTCTATCATTCCATCTCTGACCAAGGAGTTTACTGCCACACCCGTTGGTAACCCTTTAGGGTTTTGCTGTTGCCCTTAGCAACAGCATTTCGGGTTCTCTACGTATTAAAACACAACATCTTGCTTTTTACATCTGAGCAGTTCTAATACAAGGGAGATACCCAGTTCCTTAGCCTCTGGGCTTCTCTGTTCACTGTGTGTGTATTTTGTTACCCTATCACCTTCTGTGTACGTTATGTCATATTCCCCAGTTTGTCTGTGAGTCCATTTGTTTTGCATAACAGTTCAAACACCAGTACATTCCTGCAGACACTGGAGTGCATAACAGTTCTGACACTAGTACTTTCCTGCAGGCACTGGTGTGCATAACAGCAAGTTTGTTAGCAATTGGGCAAAACCATGTGCACTGCAGGGGGGGGGGGGCAGATATAACATTTGCAGAGAGAGTTAGATTTGGGTGGGTTATATTGTTTCTGTGCAGGGTAAATACTGGCTGCTTTATTTTTACACTGCAATTTCGTTTTCAGTTTGAATACACCCCACCCAAATCTAACTCTTTCTGCACATGTTATATCTGCCTCCCCTGCAGTGCACATGGTTTTGCCCAACTGCTAACAAAATTGCTGCTGCGATCAAATTAGGCCCAATGATCCAAGTCGACCTGTCATTGGCTACAGCAGAATAAAGTGAAGGTTCTGCAGTGGCCATCTCAGTCTCCTGACCTCAATATCATTGAGCCACTCTGGGGAGATCTCAAACGTGCAGTTCATGCAAGACAGCCCAAAAATTTACAGGAACTGGAGGCTTTTTGCCAAGAAGAATGGGCAGCTTTACCATCTGAGAAAATAAAGAGCCTCATCCACAACTACCACAAAAGACTTCAAGCTGTCATTGATGTTAAAGGGGGCAATACACAGTATTAAGAACTGGGGTATGTAAACTTTTGATCAGGGACATTTGGGTAGTTTCTGTTGTCATTATAATTTAAAAAGAGTAAACACAGTTGTTTGACAATAAATGGCTTCACCCAACCACTAACCATGAGTGAAAGAAAAGTTTGTGAGTTATCATTCATATTCTCTGACAAATGGCCAGAAAATCACAAATTCTGCTAGGGTATGTAAACTTATGAGCACAACTGTATATATATATCTAATAGAGACCAGCACACCACATTGAATTTTTAAAGTGTTTTGTATTCCAAAAAAGTGCTTCAATATTTCCAATAAAAATAACATCATATAGAACAATTTCCATATAGAAAAAGGAATTAATCCAAGCTTTAAACACATTACTTATTATGTGAGCTTCAGAAATGGCATAATTTTCCCTCCAGCCCTCAGTGGCGCACCCAGGGGGGGTTTCCGAGTACCAAGAAACCCCCCTCCACAAAAAAAAAAATATATGTTTTTTTTTTTTTGCTGCATGAGTATTATTAATGGCTGTCTATCGTCCTCTGCAGCCTGCTGTCTTCCTGGTGGCACTTGTAAGTGCTTAATAAAAGTTTACTTTATTTTAATTATAGTACATACAGTATATTTCCATGTGCATGCATATATATACACATGTATATACATACATACGTATAAACACACACACACACACGATATATATACATGTGTATATATACGTGTAGTGTGTGTGTGTGTGTGTGTGTGTGTGTGTGTGTGTATATATATATCTATATCCAATGAATCCACACTCACTGCTGCAAATTACATCATGGGCGGTGCTCCATAAACGGCTCTCAAATAGTCTAAAATATATCCAAGAAGAGTACAGGCACTCACCACTTCCTTGATGATAATGAATTTATTATACCTCACAGGTGTATCTCACATAGAGATGAACGACAGCATGTCAGCAAAAATGTCGACGTTTCGGCTCCATCCGAGCCTTTGTCAAGACAGAGAAAATCACATCAGGTTAACACCCAGCAGCCTGATGTGATTTTGTCTGTAATAAAAACCTACACATGGGGAGCTGGGAACAGAAACATGTATCTAGTAATAATCCTTATTTTGAGCACATTGATGTGTATAAACGCTATATTGACGACATACTTTTAATCTGGGACGGCACTAGGGAATGTTTCATGGACTTTATGACACACTTGGAAAAAAATGATTACAATTTATCCTTTACCTATAAGGTGGGTGCAACAGAAATGGAATATTTGGACTTGATTCTAAGTAATAAAGACACTGAAGTAATAGCAAAGAATTTTATCAAAAAAGTAGACACCAATTCATATATACATTATAAGAGCGGTCATGCAACTAAATGGAAGACAAATATTCCTTACTCACAATTCTGTAGAATAAAAAGAAACTGTACAAAATCAGAGGATACGAAAGAACAACTAACTCTGTATGGAGAACGTTTCTTAGAAAGGGGCTATCCCAAGAACTTAGTGGAGGAAGCACAAACCAGGACTTTCGCCACAAATCGACAGGATCTTTTGAAATACAGGGTCAAAGATAAACAAAATCAAGGGCTGAATTTTATCACAACCTTCAATTGTCAGGATAAGAAAATTCGGAGCATTTTAAGTAAACACTGGGGGATTTTGCATGCAGATACCATTTTAAGCTCGATTTTACCGGATAGACCACAGGTGGTCTTTAGAAAAGCAAAGAATTTAAAAGACCGTCTCGCACCGAGTATGTTGCTTCCCATTCAACAAGAAAAAAATAACTTTTTGGATATGAAAGGACTTTTCAAGTGCCAGCACTGCAATATCTGTCAATTTGTGAACCCTCATACGAAATCCTTTACCAACCAACACAGAAGGTTCCAAAACATACTTCTCAAAAGATCGAACAACATGTAACACCTCTTGTGTAATATATATGCTTGAATGCCCTTGCAAACTCAGATATATAGGGAAAACAAAACGACAACTGAAACTACGCATCCAAGAGCATATTAGAAGTATTAGAAATAAACGGGAACATCATTCGGTACCCAAGCACTTTAAACTTTTTCATGGATCAGACACAAAGGGCCTTACAATTAGAACACTTGAAGTAGTCCATATGGGACGAAGAGGAGGCGATCGAGAAAAGAAACTTTCACAGCGGGAAATGTATTGGATTTATGAATTAAAGACTCTGGGCCCTAGAGGTCTTAATGATAATTATGAAGTAGCACCTTTCCTCTAAAGTATTATTTTTGAACCTATGACATATATCTATCTTATGTTTAAACACCTGTATTTAATAATTTTATGGTATAATAATTTTTTCATTTGCACTGTCACTTTAAATTTACAAATAATATGCTCACTATGCATATAAGTATACGGACATGCGTACACTAGAGAATTAATATATTCAATTTATTTATGCACATATTTATGCACAAGCACTTTACAATATTGGGGGTAATTCCAAGTTGATCGCAGCAGGAATTTAGTTAGCTATTGGGCAAAACCAGGGCCGGCTCCAGGCCTACTAGCACCCTGAGCAAAAACATGTAAAAGCGCCCCCCCCCCCCCCTCGTGCGCGCGCCCCAGCAAAAGTGGGTGTGGCCTCTTGGAACGTGGGCATGGCCTCATGACTTCATATTATTAGGCTATAAATAAATATGTTTTCACGCCTTCTCTACGCACACAATTAGCAGCCTTACACATAGGAGGCCAAAGTGCCGTACATACTGTAATGCTTGGTGCTCATCTACGTACATGGAAAAGCACGGACAGTGCGCGCCGAAGGCGCGCAGCAAAAATTTAGGGGCGTTGCTTCGTGGGGAAGGTGCGTGGCCACATAAGTGGCAATTCGCATTACACCACACAGTAGTGCAGTTAATACACACTGCACCAGGTAGAACCTCCTAGACACTTTGCGCCAGGCAGAGCACGTTAGACACTTTGCGCCAGGCAGAGCACGTTAGACACTTTGCGCCAGGCAGGGCACGTTAGACACTTTGCGCCAGGCAGAGCACGTTAGACACTTTGCGCCAGGCAGAGCACGTTAGACACTTTGCGCCAGGCAGAGCACGTTAGACACTTTGCGCCAGGCAGAGCACGTTAGACACTTTGCGCCAGGCAGAGCACGTTAGACACTTTGCGCCAGGCAGAGCACGTTAGACACATTGCCTAGCCACAGACGCCTAGCGGGAACACTACATGATATGCTCCCCAGCCGTGCCAGCTACACATGACATACACATGACATGCCCCCCAGCAATGCCAGATACATAAATGGCCACACAGTGCCAGATATGTAGATACAGAAAAGCCCCCACAATGCTAGATAAATGCCCCCACAGTGCTAGATAAATGCCCCCACAGTGCCAGATAAATGTCCCCAGTGCCAGATAAATGCCCCACAGTGCCAGATAAATGCCCCACAGTGCCAGATAAATGCCCCCACAGTGCGCCCCACAGTGCTAGATAAATGTCCCCACAGTGCCAGATAAATGTCCCCACAGTGCCAGATAAATGTCCCCAGTGCCAGATAAATGCCCCAGTGCCAGATAAATGCCCCCAGTGCCAGATAAATACCCCACACTGCCAGATAAATGTCCCCACAGTGCCAGATAAATGTCCCCAGTGCCAGATAAATGCCCTAGTGCCAGATAAATGCCCCAGTGCCAGATAAATGCCCCCAGTGCCAGATAAATACCCCACACTGCCAGATAAATGTCCCCACAGTGCCAGATAAATGTCCCCAGTACCAGATAAATGCCCCAGTGCCAGATAAATGCCCCCAGTGCCAGATAAATGTCCCCAGTGCCAGATAAATGCCCCAGTGCCAGATAAATGCCCCCAGTGCCAGATAAATACCCCACACTACCAGATAAATGTCCCCACAGTGCCAGATAAATGCCCCCACAGTGCCAGATAAATGCCCCCACAGTGCCAGATATGCCCCTAGTGCCAGATACACCATGCCCCACAGTGCCAGATATGCCCCCAGTGCCAGATACATCTGCCCCACAGTGCCAGATACACATGCCCCAGTGTCAGATATGCCCCACAGTGCCAGATACACCATGCCCCACAGTGCCAGATATGCCCCCAGTGCCAGATATGCCCCACAGTGCCAGATACACCATGCCCCCCAGTGCCAGATACACATGCCACACAGTCTCAGATATGCCCAAAGTGCCAAATATGTCCCAAGTGCCAGATTCCCCCACCCCCCCCACCCCCCCATGCTCACCGCGCTGCTGCCGATGGTTCGCTTGGGCGGGAAGGAGGAAGAAGCGGAGGCGGCTGCTGCGGCTGCTGCTCCTGCTGTGTGAGGACGGGGTGCCTCCGGCGGCTGTGCGGCGCCAGGACCTGACGCCGCGCACGCACGCGCGCTGCTGGCTGAGAGTGGGACCAGGAGGCAGGCCGGGGACGGAGGCACACAGGACCAGGCTCCAATATAGCGGTGACAGCGCGCGGCGCCCATTAAGGGTGGCGCCCTGCGCGGCCGCTCTATTGGAACATGCCTGGAGCCGGCCCTGGGCAAAACCATGTGCACTGCAGGGGAGGCAGATTTAACATGTGCAGAGAGAGTTAGATTTGGGTGGGGTGTGTTCACTCTGCAATCTAATTTGCAGTGTAAAAATAAAGCAGCCAGTATTTACCCTGCACAGAAATAAAATAACCCACCCAAATCTAACTTTTTCTGCACATGTTAAATCTGCCTCCCCTGCAGTGCACATGGTTTTGCCCAATTGCTAACTAAATTCCAGCTGCGATCAACTTGGAATTACCCCCATTATTATAAACTAGTGCACTTTATAACCCTCATTTATTGAATCACGCCCACAGAGGAGAAAAGATTTATTTTAAAACATCTTTAATAATATATTATCTTATCCCCTTATATCAGGGATGGGGAACCTTCGGTCCTCCAGCTGTTGTTGAACTACACATCCCAGTATGCCCTGCAACAGATTTAGCATGGTCAAATAGCAAAACTGTAGCAAGGCATGCTGGTATGTGTAGTTCAACAGCAGCTGGAGGGCCGAAGGTTCCCCACCCCCGCCTTATATGATCCTCTGAAGTAGAAGCTCGGGACACATAACAATAACCCCTTTTTTAATATTTAATATTTTTTTATTATTATTTATTCTCTACTCGTATTTGCATCAGAGTTCTGTACACAACCAATATATAGTCTCCGGCAAGATGGCTCCGTATAGCAGACACATCTCGCTGACAGAGGGAGCCTGAGCACGTCGGCGGTGGGCGGCATTGTGACCGGCCTGGCAGGCGCATGCGCACAGGGCTCCGTGGAGTCAGTTAGAGAGAGGGCGGCTGTGAAGCTCCGGTCTGCTCGTGACTTCCGGCGGTCACGGCAGACGGGGGTGAAAGAACCGCTTGAAATACACAATATAGACGTAGCTAAACACGCTGGCACTAGATTCATGTGTTTGGTATAACATATATATTGAAAAGTGTAAATAAATAAGATATATTCCGGGCGGAAATGACGTAATTTCCGGAAAACCGGGAAGATTATCAATTTCCTGTGCAATTGGATTTAATTGATAGGGGTATAAATATGTGTCCATACAATCACCACCATCACACTCCTGAGGAAGTCCAGGCCGTGGGCATAGGACGAAACGCGTTGAGTGTTTATACGTATGGATGACTAACTGACAGATAAGCTGTTTTTAATTTTCTATATGGTACGGGCAATGTTTTTACTGTTGGACTAGTTCCAAATAAATGTGTGTTTTGTATAAAACGTATTGCACCATCGGTCCTTTTTCTGCTCTTATCTTTACTATGTGAGTAACAAGAAGGAGGAATATCACTAGGATATTACTGATGACGTCGCTCATTTTGAGATTGTGACTTTGTGCCATTGAGAAAGGTGGTTGGAATTCCACCATATACGGTACACCTCTATTTCACAGGGTGACAATAAGGGTGATGGTTACATCCTATATACAATACTACACTTGGAGGCGCCTATTCTCATTTTTTGTTTTCCATATATATATATATATATATATATATATATATATATATATATATATAATTATATATACACACAGACACACTAGTTTTACGGACCCATCATATACTGGGTCACCTCAGTCCCCACCCCCGTGATTGGCTCCACCCAGTTCTGGAAACCCCCCCATGCAAATCCTGCGTTTGCCACTGGCCCTATATACAGTATATATATATATATATATATATATATATATATATATATTACAATATGTTGTTCTGGTGTATTTAGTAGTGGTATTTTGTGAACTTGAATATGTTAATATGTAAAGCTGGATTGATTTGGATAATTTTCTGGCATGATAAAAAGTTGAACTGGAATGTGCTGCTGCTGAACATGTGATAATCTTGCTATGTGATAATAGATAATGAGTGGAATGCAGAATTTGATCTTTACAGAGTTGCAGAATAGCATTCTGGATGGGATAAGAGCTGTTAATTACTGATAAAATGCAAAGAGAGCTAGTCAGTGGAAAATGATGAGTGATAAGAGCTAATCAATGGTTCCTCAAGTGCACTAAGAGCTATTCAATAATGTATTTGTGTATGATAAAAGCTAGACAATGGCGTGTCATTAAAGTTAATGAATGGGATATAATTAAAGTGAACTGATAGGTTGTAATGATAAGAAGTTGAGAGGTAGAGAATAGTGGATAGGATGCAGTTATAGTTAAAGTGGTCCATCCAGCTTTGACTGTTCCATTCAGTGGCGGAACTAGCGAGCGGTGGGCCCAGGTGCGACAAAATGCTTTGGGCCCCCCAATCCCATCCAAGTCCACCCCCTCATGCCTGGAGAGGATCTGGTGAGGGGGGCCTGCTCAGAGCAAGAGAAATGGATACCTAGCAACAGTGCCATCACTGTGTGCAAGAAACGGCATCGGAACCCCCCACCTCCATGTAAAACAGGGGCATGGCTTTGTGGGGAAGGGGTGTGGCCACAAAATAGTACCACAGCGTCCCCTTTTTACACATTACGGCAGACAGCGTCCCATTTTTTACACATTACGGCAGACAGCGTCCCCTTTTTACACTTAACGGCAGACAGCGTCCCCTTTTTACACATATCGGCAGACAGCGTCCCCTTTTTACACATTTCGGGAGACAGTGTCCCATTTTTTACACATTACGGCAGACAGCGTCCTCTTTTTACACAGTACGGCAGACAGCGTCCCCTTTTTACACATTATGGCAGACAGCGTCCCCCTTTTTACACATAACGGCAGACAGCGACCCCCTTTTTACACATAATGGCAGACAGCGACCCCCTTTTTACACATAACGGCAGACAGCGACCCCCTTTTTACACATTGAGGCAGACAGAATATAAAGAAAGAAAGAAAGAAAGAAAGAAAGAAAGAAAGAAAGAAAGAAAGAAAGAAAGAAAGAAAGAAAGAAAGAAAGAAAGAAAGAAAGAAAGAGAATTATACTTACCCTCTCCGCTGGCTCAGGCTCCTCAGTGCAGCTTCTGGCAGATGATGATCCCGGGCAGGAGAGAACGACGGCGTTCACAGACATATCGCTCGTACAAACTGGCCGACGGACCAGCTATATATCGGCCGTTCAATAGAACGGCTGATATATTGGCCAGTGTGTACCCAGCGTAACTTATGTTCTCTGTCAGGGTTGGACTGGCTCCCAGGGCAGCAGAGAAATTTCCCTGTGGGCCCCGCTGCCAGAAAGGACTTTCCTCTTTGGGTCAGGTTTGAGACCATGCACTCTATAAAGATATTGTTATTAGAGAATCAGTTACTTGATGGAACAGGACCATGGACTAGTGCCGGACCACACCACTTAAGCATAGGTCCCTAATGCCGCATACCCCTGATTGCCCTTTCATGCCCGAGTGTAACACTGTTCTCTTTCTACGCACACACACCCTGCTGACCCCAGGCCAACACTGCTGTGTGACAGGATCACATAGCCCACCAAGAACCTTTTACCTTTGCAATCTGGCTGTACCAATTATTAATATGTAGCACTTTTCCTCATGTATCAAATGGGTTCAGTATGATTAACCGACGGACACAATACCGACGGTCCTAATCCCAACACCCATTAACCTACCGTCAAAATACTGACATTCATTATGCCTATATGTTCACAATGCCGACATAGTCAGGATACCGACATTTGAAATGCCAACATTTCAAAATACTGACATGAGTTTTGTGTCACTGTCGACATGGACGCTGTTAAAGTGTACCGACACTATTATATTCCCCCTCCAGGTCCACTGGGATGGTAAAGTATGAACAAGTCTGTTTTTGGCTAAAAATTCCTTCAAAATGCATTTTTACATGTCGGCATTTCAAATGTCGGTATTCTGACTATGTCGGCATTTTGAACATATCGGCATAATGAATGTCGGTATTTAGACCTTGTCAGTATTTTGACTGTCGGTCAATGGCTGTCGTGATTATGGCCGTCGGGATTGTGCCCGTCGGTAAATCAACTGCTACCCGTATTAAATGTCTATTTCCCTATAAACTGTAATCATTCAAGCAGCGCCCTCTTCTCTTTCTGCCTGTTATTAACCAGTCTTTTTTTTTTTTTTTATTACTGTTTTGTTACACAACAGGACATGCTGGTTCTATAAAGGAAATGTTAATAAATAATATAAATAATAATACATTTTTAATGAGGCCCTAAATGTTTATTGATTGCTTATAATCATGACGGTCACGGGTGTAGTATGGTATGCCGGCGGCCGTGCTCCCGGCGATCAGCATACCGGCGCCGGAATCCCATCCGCCGGCATACTGACAGCGTGGCGAGCGCAAATGAGCCCCTTGCGGGCTCGCTGCGCTTGCCACGCTGAGGGGGGGTCGTGGACCCTCAAGAGGGAGAAAAAGTGTTGGTATGCCGGCTGTCGGGGATTCTGGCGCTGGTATACTGTGCGCCAGGTTCCCGACAGCCGGCAAACTGAAGACCACCCGACAGTCACATTAGGCATCCAGTGCCCCTGCAAGAGCTTACAATGGGTCGCTTCAGTTTACCAGTAACAATCTTATAAGAGCTCCTCCATTGCTACATGTCAATTGTTAAATTGCTTTGTAGGCAGTTATGCTCAATACAAATATGTACAAATAAAAGTAATAAGTATTCAATATCAATATGACAAAACATTGCAACATTTCTCAGTATTCTATTTTTTTTCTTTAAAAGTTTTGGGTGACAATTTCATTTTTATAGTTAAGCAGAACATTTCTTGGCAATAGGAAAAGCCGTTCGGGAAGCATAATGTTACAGAGAAATATAATGAGTTCCAGCCTCTGATTCTGGCATTTTTTTTGTTTCTGTGAATTAGTTTGTCCTCAAGGGAAGCAATCAAATGGCATTTCAGCAGTCAGATGGCATTAATATTGTATTGCTCTGCTGAGCTTATTAAATGTATGGCAGTATGGCACATGCCAGTTCGACCATGTCATATACATTTATCTGTCCCACAACACAACATGTACTGTTTGAAGGACAATATGGTAAACACATAAAGGAAATGGAGTTTAGGACTAAAACAAGAATCTAAATGTATGCATATGTATGGAAAACTTGAAATACAAAGTTAGGCACTTTGAAGAACAGCTGAAGTTGTACTGTACGTGGTTATATTTCGATCAGTTGTTCTTACTATCCATGTGTCCAAACATCTATGACTGCTAGTTGGCAGGCATCTAGTATGGCCACATTTTACAAGAGCTTCTGATAATCTAGTGCAATCTGTAAAGCATAACTACGTATTCATTAGTCCTAAAAGTAATATTGACCTGATACAACAGACTATCACGGCATGGCAGTGTTTTCAATACCGCAATGTTTTCCGATGTGGGCATGGGCAGAAGCGGGTGGAACACGATATACCACCAGTCGGGATCCTGTAAACAGTCAATAGGTCAACACCATATGGTTGACATGCAATAGGTTGACAGATACAAAAGGTCAACAGAGTTAAGGTCTACCGTGCTTAAGGTCGACAGGTACAAAAGTCAACGGGTTAAAAAAAGTCAACATGACAATGGTATACACTTTTTTTTTGGGGGGTGGGGTGTGCTTTCACATGTTTTCCCAACACTTGCTTGATTTACTATCCATGTGGACTATGATTGGGAATCCTAACCTAGCCTGTTTCTACTGATGGTGGTCACAGAACATAAAATTACACAAAATTTGGTCCAAAAATAATGTGGTCGACCATTATTGAGTCAACCATTGTCATTTTTGAGTCCACCTTTCACCCTGTTGAAGTTTTGTACCTGTCGACCTAATGCATATATTGTTGACCTATTGACTGTCTACCTAGACCAGGGGTGGCCAACCAGTCAAAGTCAAAGAGCCAAAAAATCTTGTTAGGCACGTCAAAAAGCGGACATCGAGCCGAAAGCGCACATGCAAAAATGGGCTGTAGCCTTGTGCCTGCTAGGCCACGCCCCTGGTAATAAATACATTTAAAAAGCCAGATCCACATAAAAGACATTTTTAAAGCCAGATCCAACATAAAATACATTTGAAAATCCACTTCCACATAAAATAATTGAGAAAGAAAGATCCACATAAAATATACTAAAGAAGCCAGATTCACATAATACACTTCAGCTCCCCCATGGGTTATTCCAGCCAGCACCCTCATGTGTCTCTACAGCCCCCCCCCCCACACACACACACACACACCTTGTGCCATTGCAGCAGCCTCTTATGTGTCCTCTGTTTGCTAGGGGATACTGTCATTAGGTCGACAAGACTTTGGTCGACAGTCATTAGGTCGACATGGCCACTAGGTCGACATGTACTAAGTCGAAATGGAAAATAGTCAACATGAGTTTTTCACATTTTCTTTAATTTTTTTTTACTTTTTCATACTTTACGGTCCACGTGGACTACGATTGGGAATAGTAGCCTGTGCCGAGCGCAGCAAGGCACCTTGCCCAAAGCATGGCGAGCGAAGCGAGCCATGTGAGGGGACACGGTGCACTAATTGGGGTTCCCCGTCACTCTACGAAGAAAACTACACAAAAAAAGTTAAAAAAACTCATGTTGAACTTTTTCCATGTCAACCTAATGACCATGTCGACCTAATACATGTCGACCAACAACAGTGGTCGACCAAATTTTCCAGTGGGTGTCTCACCTCTAGTATCTGGCTCCCTCAGTTCTCATTCCCCATAGTGCTGCTGCTGCCTGTCTGGCTGGAGTGCAGCAGTTTCCGAATTTGTTGTGGTCACATGACTTTGTGTGTCGGGAGCCACATTTGAATAAAGAAAGAGCCGCATGCGGCTCAAGAGCCACAGGTTGGCCACCGCTGATCTAGACAGTGTAGATCTATTATACCACACCAGTTCATAGTATTAATATGTAATCCCCATTAAGAGAGCATTATTCAGGGAATATTTTTATAGTTTGAAGAAGCATTTGTCACCATCATTCCCTGTCTTTGGGAGACATCCAGGATATGGACAGATTACTTCAGAAATTAAAAACCTCCAAAATGCAAAAAAATACTTGGAAAACAAAAACAATATACAAGTATATCCAGCCCCCCACCCCATCCCTTCAATGACTGTTCTAACACACTTGTAGGCCTAAGTGACTTTCCAAACACCACTTCATCTCTCATAGTAGCTGAAAATAATAAGGATATTTCCCTAATAAAATTGACTATAATATACAAAAAAAATTAGAAGACCTTCGTCTCTATCAAAAACAGATTCTCTAACACTTCCAGAATCAAACCACTAGAAGAAAAAAATTGCACAGTGACATCAAAGTTCTGGTCTTCACACTACAAAGTTCTATACATACCCAAACTAAAACTCTATAGTTCCTTGTGGAGAAAGTAAATGTCTTGTATAACAGTCATAAACAAATTAACTTATGATTTATTGGAACAGTTGAATCTGTCAAACTTAAGGAATGCAACTCTTTATTTTGTGTCAACATAGCCAGAGCTCTGGGAAAGCAGCAGAAGGAGACACAACCCGAAATCTAAAGAACTCTCCATTTGGGGCAAGAGTGAGGGAAAAATCAACAAACCAAATCTTTTCAATGCATTCTAAAGAAAATGGACAAATCTGTGGTTTTACAAACAAAAGATTCTCATACTTTAAACCTTCTCAGGGTAGTCTTTCAAAAAACTGATGACCTTTCAGCATAATCAATGCTTCATCCTACTCTAATTAGCTAAATTAAGGGTTACAGAGAATGGATGGACAAACCCAAAGCTTCACAGATCAACTCCACGGCCAGATATAATTTCCTCACCAGCCCCTTCCAATCATGGTTACCAACCTCACCTAGCAATCTTCCAAACTTACAGTGTATAATCACTTCATATTATATAACCATTTAAAAAGTGAATTATATTATATTCTGTCCTCCCCTAGTTCTCTCACATATTTACCTTTCACCTCTCTTATACTCCATTCTGTACGACATCCCTCCATATACAAATACAGTTCTTGTTCATTGTCTGGTGGGCCATAACACAAATTGTCTTATTGTCTTTTCCAGCCATAACATGAAAGAGTGAGCTCCAGGGAGAATTGTTCATTGTCTTCCAGCTATAACACAAAAGGGTGGGCTCCAAGGAGTATGATCCCTGGAGCCCACCCTCGTGTTATGGCTGGAAAAATTAGGCATTTGGAATTACGTTTAAAAGGGTGTAGTAGGGTATGCCGGCAGCCGGGCTCCTGGCGACCAGTATACCGGCGCCGGAATCCCGACCGCCGGCATACCGACAGCTGGGCGAGCGCAAATGAGCCCCTTGCGGGCTCGCTGCGCTCGCCACGCTGCGCTCGCCACGCTGCAGACATGGTGGCACGCTACGCGCACCACGCTGTCTATTCTCCCTCCAGGGGGGTCATAGACCCCCAAGAGGGAGAAAAAGTGTCGGTATGCCGGCTGTCGGGATTCCGGCGCCAGTATACTGTGCGCCGGGATCCCAACAGCCGGCAAACTGAAGACCACCCCGTTTAAAATGTTTGTTTAAATTTTCTGAATTACTGTCAATTATCTCTACATACTATTAAAAAAAGCATCCGTCTGTTTGTTTGGGTTAATCTCGAGAACCACCAGACAAATTATGATGCGGTTTTCACAATTCTATAGAGCATTTGTCAAGAAAGGTTTAGGTGTATGCCACATTAATCTATGACAAAAGGGATCCGAGCAGTGACGATTTTAGTGAAGCAAGTCAACTCCTGTATGAAGCCTGGACGGGTTGCTAGTTTAGTATAAACAGGTATGATAAAAACAACCAAACAGCAGGAAGAGGCAAATGCACACTTCCTATTAATGGTTATACTCTTCAAGGCTTATGTTGAGTGTCTGATTGACGGCCCCAGTGGTGCCGAGAGAGGGGGGTAGAGGGTACAAATTACCTGGGCCCAGGTCTGATGGAGGGGCCCAGTGAGGTTCCAGTAGGGGCCCAGGCCACCACCCCCTTACCTAGCAGCAGTAGATGCAGCTCTTTTCCTCAGCCCATCACACGCCGCTGTGTACTGGGCTGCAGTGTGGCCATGGAGGTGCTTAAAATACTATTTCTTTCAGTATTTTTTTCTAAGGGTACATGGCCACACCTTCTGTAATTAGGCCACACCCCTTGAAAAGTACCTGGGCCCATCCTGGCTCTCAACTGCCCTGGACGGCCCTAGAGAAATATAACCAAGCATGTCAGATATTATAGAACTTCTTATTGAAGCACAAATGAAGCTAGACTGCACACAACACACAAATGTACAGGGTAATAGGACAAGGAGACTTTTAGTCAGTATAAAAGGGTACAGACAAAAAAAATGTATGCTGTAGCAATTAAAGACAAAACAATGGGTTCTCTGTACTCAGTCAAAAGACAATATAGTCAATTTTAAAAGCATTTATTCCCTCTCATACCAAGCAACACCTCTGGGCCAGTTTTGCAGAACAATCTAATTTTGGAAGCCAAACTTCCTAAGCACTCACAAGACCAATAATTCATTTTCAAATCCTTAGCAGACATTAACAATACTGAAGCTGGCATGCATGTCCGTAAGGCTTTGGGTTCTACAAGCAAATATTGTAAAGCACTACAAAGCAATAACAAACCTACTCTAGTGTTTTAAAATATATACAGACATAGGGTTAGATGAACTAAGGAGCGTTTGTGAAAGCCACCGATCATCGATGGCCTTGTCTGATAGTTCTAAGATGACAACAGGTATAAGTGCTAGACAAGCCATGTTTAGCATTTATTCCTATTAAAATTTTAACGCAATTGATTAACTTTGACAAGCAGTAAATCTATCCCATACACTCTATTACACAACCTTTATGAGCAATGTCGGATTTGGGCATGAAGGGCCCACGAGAGAATGCTAGGAGGGTGGGGGAAGCGGTAACCGGGCACCTCCAAAAGGCCTGGTCTCGGGCAAAGTGTACCAGCTCCCCCCACGTGCGTAGACATCTTTGGCCCCCATGCAAAAAGAGAATGGCACCAGAGCATGCACAGACTCTAGCATTGCCTTACAGCATACTTCATACTTACCGACTGTGACAGGACGGTACCGTACGGAAGCACTCGCCGCTTTCGCGTCCCGTCGACTGCGCACAGAATGGAAGGTCAAGCCGCACGAGGCCTGACCACATAGGGGATTCCCGCTTACCGTCAGTAACCGCCTGTTACTGACTCCACCCACTGCGCTGTGGGCGGGTTCTCGCTGCCACCACCAAACTCCTAACTGGCCGTGGCGTTTGGAACCACGGTTCTGCTCTGTATGTGCCGACGCACTGCCTTACCACCCCTGTGTGGTGCTGACGAATCCCCACTAGCCACTTGCTAGGCCTCTACCGGTAGCTGGCGGAAGGCGGACTGTGGCTCTCCCTGTCCCCCCAGTGTGGCACTAACTTTGTGGCCTCGCCGCACGCAGCGGCGCACCCCCCTGTACCGAAGCCCGGCGGCCCGGGACACTTGTCCCGGCCGCCGTGACTCTGGCTCTATTGCAGCGCTGAGGTGCCGGGAGCGTAGCTCCCGGACCCCAGCGCTCATCAGCCTAATTGCACCCACGCCGCTAGGAAGCCGGCTAGCCCGGTCCCCCATGAACGGCACCTGTGGTGGCCTCGCCGCGCTGGGAGCCGGCTAGCCCGGTCCCCTATTTGCGGCGCTGATTTCAAGTGCCTTTGCCGCAGCGTCCGGAGGGGAGCCGGGCTGTGGCGCACCCCCCCTTGCCGGCCAGCAGCCCGGGACGCCGTCCCGGCTGCTGCGGCTGGCCACCCGTGCTAGGCTGAGGCACCGGGAGCGGAGCTCCCGGCCCCCAGCGGCGGCTCTCCCTTCTCCCCGGCGCGCACACTCCAGTGCGCCCGGGGCTGCATCGACCGCTGCCGGGAGCGGAGCTCCCGGACTCCGGCGGTCAGCGGCTGCCTCTCCCCCGGCGCGCACACACTGCTGAGCGCCGGGGGCTGTCCTCACTGCCGTGGTCTCCGGAGAGGTCCGGGACCACGGCACATATAAAGTACATTTATTTAAACATTTTCACAGATTTTATAAACACGGCGCCTAGCGCCCACACTATTTAAACCTGGCGCCAAGCGCCCATTGTCTTTAAAAATGGCGCCGGGCACTAGGGGTTAACCCCTTCAGTGCCGCGGCAGCCATTTCCCTCGAGGCTGGGGCCTCTCCGGCCACACCGACAATCTGGCTGCTCCCTCCGAGAGGATGCAGCCAGGTCGGAGCAGCAGGGGCGTGGCGATGATGCAGGATGATGTTTAGGGGCGTGACTGCACAATCACATCATTGTGGCCCTGCCCCCTGTCTAGCAATGCCGATAATATTGGCATTGCAAGGCAGGGGGTAGGGTCAGGATGACGTGAATCGCGTCATCTGACCCCCAGACCGCCCACTTTGAACTGCGCCGCCAGAGGTTTGCTAGGGGATGCGGGGGGGTTTGTGGGTGGTGGGCGCTCAGCGGGGAATCTTGCCCACTCTTCCGGGAGCGCCACCTGATTTTTGGGAGCCTCCCGGCCACTCCGGGAGAGTAGGCAAGTATGGCATACTTGCCTACTTTTGAAAAAGCATTTCAGGGAGATGTGAAAGTAACATCTATCAGTGTGGAAGTGTACTGCTACATCTGAGAGGCGTGTCATAAAAATTACTTACATCCAAATGTAAATGATCCCCAAAGTTAGTAAGATCTACTTGTTGAAGAAAAGACTTATATTTTGTAGTGATGTGCACCTGAAATTTTTCGGGTTTTGTGTTTTGGTTTTGGGTTCGGTTCCGTGGCCGTGTTTTGGGTTCGGACGCGTTTTGGCAAAACCTCACCGATTTTTTTTGTCGGATTCGGGTGTGTTTTGGATTTGGGTGTTTTTTTCAAAAAACCCTAAAAAACAGCTTAAATCATAGAATTTGGGGGTCATTTTGATCCCATAGTATTATTAACCTCAATAACCATAATTTCCACTCATTTTCAGTCTATTCTGAACACCTCACACCTCACAATATTATTTTTAGTCCTAAAATTTGCACCGAGGTCGCTGGATGGCTAAGCTAAGCGACCCTAGTGGCCGACACAAACACCTGGCCCATCTAGGAGTGGCACTGCAGTGTCACGCAGGATGGCCCTTCAAAAAAATACTCCCCAAACAGCACATGACGCAAAGAAAAAAAGAGGCGCAATGAGGTAGCTGTGTGACTAAGCTAAGCGACCCTAGTGGCCGACACAAACACCTGGCCCATCAAGGAGTGTCACTGCAGTGTCACGCAGGATGGCCCTTCAAAAAAATACTCCCCAAACAGCACATGACGCAAAGAAAAAAAGAGGCGCAATGAGGTAGCTGTGTGACTAAGCTAAGCGACCCTAGTGGCCGACACAAACACCTGGCCCATCTAGGAGTGGCACTGCAGTGTCACGCAGGATGGCCCTTCAAAAAAATACTCCCCAAACAGCACATGACGCAAAGAAAAAAAGAGGCGCAATGAGGTAGCTGTGTGACTAAGCTAAGCGACCCTAGTGGCCGACACAAACACCTGGCCCATCTAGGAGTGGCACTGCAGTGTCACGCAGGATGGCCCTTCAAAAAAATACTCCCCAAACAGCACATGACGCAAAGAAAAAAAGAGGCGCAATGAGGTAGCTGTGTGACTAAGCTAAGCGACCCTAGTGGCCGACACAAACACCTGGCCCATCTAGGAGTGGCACTGCAGTGTCACGCAGGATGGCCCTTCAAAAAAATACTCCCCAAACAGCACATGACGCAAAGAAAAAAAGAGGCGCAATGAGGTAGCTGTGTGACTAAGCTAAGCGACCCTAGTGGCCGACACAAACACCTGGCCCATCTAGGAGTGGCACTGCAGTGTCACGCAGGATGGCCCTTCAAAAAAATACTCCCCAAACAGCACATGACGCAAAGAAAAAAAGAGGCGCAATGAGGTAGCTGTGTGACTAAGCTAAGCGACCCTAGTGGCCGACACAAACACCTGGCCCATCTAGGAGTGGCACTGCAGTGTCACGCAGGGTGGCCCTTCAAAAAAGTACTCCCCAAACAGCACATGACGCAAAGAAAAAAAGAGGCGCAATGAGGTAGCTGTGTGACTAAGCTAAGCGACCCTAGTGGCCGACACAAACACCTGGCCCATCTAGGAGTGGCACTGCAGTGTCACGCAGGATGGCCCTTCAAAAAAATACTCCCTAAACAGCACATGACGCAAAGAAAAATGAAAGAAAAAAGAGGTGCAAGATGGAATTGTCCTTGGGCCCTCCCACCCACCCTTATGTTGTAAAAACAGGACATGCACACTTTAACGAACCCATCATTTCAGCGACAGGGTCTGCCACACGACTGTGACTGAAATGACTGGTTGGTTTGGGCCCCCACCAAAAAAGAAGCAATCAATCTCTCCTTGCACAAACTGGCTCTACGGAGGCAAGATGTCCACCTCATCATCATCGTCTGATTCATCACCCCTTTCACTGTGTACATCCCCCTCCTCACAGATTATTAATTCGTCCCCACTGGAATCCACCATCTCAGGTCCCCGTGTACTTTCTGGAGGCAATTGCTGCTGGTGAATGTCTCCATGGAGGAATTGATTATAATTCATTTTAATGAACATCATCTTCTCCACATTTTCTGGAAGTAACCTCGTACGCCGATTGCTGACAAGGTGAGCGGCGGCACTAAACACTCTTTCGGAGTACACACTGGAGGGAGGGCAACTTAGGTAGAATAAAGCCAGTTTGTGCAAGGGCCTCCAAATTGCCTCTTTTTCCTGCCAGTATACGTACGGACTGTCTGACGTGCCTACTTGGATGCGGTCACTCATATAATCTTCCACCATTCTTTCAATGGTGAGAGAATCATATGCAGTGACAGTAGACGACATGTCAGTAATCGTTGGCAGGTCCTTCAGTCCGGACCAGATGTCAGCATCAGCAGTTGCTCCAGACTGCCCTGCATCACCGCCAGCGGATGGGCTCGGAATTCGTAGCCTTTTCCTCGCACCCCCAGTTGCGGGAGAATGTGAAGGAGGAGATGTTGACGGGTCGCGTTCTGCTTGACTTGACAATTTTCTCACCAGCAGGTCTTTGAACCTCTGCAGACTTGTGTCTGCCGTAAAGAGAGATCCAAGGTAGGTTTTAAATCTAGGATCAAGCACGGTGGCCAAAATGTAGTGCTCTGATTTCAACAGATTGACCACACGTGAATCCTGGTTAAGCGAATGAAGGGCTCCATCCACAAGTCCCACATGCCTAGCGGAATCGCTCTGTTTTAGCTCCTCCTTCAATGCCTCCAGCTTCTTCTGCAAAAGCCTGATGAGGAGAATGACCTGACTCAGGCTGGCAGTGTCTGAACTGACTTCACGTGTGGCAAGTTCAAAAGGTTGCAGAACCTTGCACAACGTTGAAATCATTCTCCACTGCGCTTGAGACAGGTGCATTCCACCTCCTTTGCCTATATCGTGGGCAGATGTATAGGCTTGAATAGCCTTTTGCTGCTCCTCCATCCTCTGAAGCATATAGAGGGTTGAATTCCACCTCGTTACCACCTCTTGCTTCAGATGATGGCAGGGCAGGTTCAGGTGTTTTTGGTGGTGCTCCAGTCTTCTGTACGCGGTGCCTGTACGCCGAAAGTGGCCCGCAATTCTTCTGGCCACCGACAGCATCTCTTGCACGCCCCTGTCGTTTTTTAAATAATTCTGCACCACCAAATTCAAGGTATGTGCAAAACATGGGACGTGCTGGAATTTGCCCAGATGTAATGCACGCACAATATTGCTGGCGTTGTCCGATGCCACAAATCCCCAGGAGAGTCCAATTGGGGTAAGCCATTCTGCGATGATCTTCCTCAGTTGCCGTAAGAGGTTTTCAGCTGTGTGCGTATTCTGGAAAGCGGTGATACAAAGCGTAGCCTGCCTAGGAACGAGTTGGCGTTTGCGAGATGCTGCTACTGGTGCCGCCGCTGCTGTTCTTGCAGCGGGAGGCAATACATCTACCCAGTGGGCTGTCACAGTCATGTAGTCCTGAGTCTGCCCTGCTCCACTTGTCCACATGTCCGTGGTTAAGTGGACATTGGGTACAACTGCATTTTTTAGGACACTGGTGAGTCTTTTTCTGACGTCCGTGTACATTCTCGGTATCGCCTGCCTAGAGAAGTGGAACCTAGATGGTATTTGGTAACGGGGGCACACTACCTCAAGCAATTGTCTAGTTCCCCGTGAACTAACGGCGGATACTGGACGCACGTCTAACACCAACATAGTTGTCAAGGCCTGAGTTATCCGCTTTGCAACAGGATGACTGCTGTGATATTTCATCTTCCTCGCAAAGGACTGTTGGACAGTCAATTGCTTACTGGAAGTAGTACAAGTGGTCTTCCGACTTCCCCTCTGGGATGACGATCGACTCCCAGCAGCAACAACAGCAGCGCCAGCAGCAGTAGGCGTTACACTCAAGGATGCATCGGAGGAATCCCAGGCAGGAGAGGACTCGTCAGACTTGCCAGTGACATGGCCTGCAGGACTGTTGGCTTTCCTGGGTAAGGAGGAAATTGACACTGAGGGAGTCGGTGGTGTGGTTTGCGCGAGCTTGGTTACAAGAGGAAGGGATTTACTGGTCAGTGGACTGCTTCCGCTGTCGCCCAAAGTTTTTGAACTTGTCACTGACTTATTATGAATGCGCTGCAGGTGAAGTATAAGGGAGGATGTTCCGAGGTGGTTAACGTCCTTACCCCTACTTATTACAGCTTGACAAAGGCAACACACGGCTTGACACCAGTTGTCCGCATTTCTGTTGAAATAATTCCACACTGAAGAGCTGATTTTTTTTTTGTATTTTGACCAGGCATGTCAATGGCCATATTCCTCCCACGGACAACAGGTGTCTCCCCGGGTGCCTGACTTAAACAAACCACCTCACCATCAGAATCCTCCTTGTCAATTTCCTCCCCAGCGCCAGCAACACCCATATCCTCATCCTGGTGTACTTCAACACTGACATCTTCAATTTGACTATCAGGAACTGGACTGCGGGTGCTCCTTCCAGCACTTGCAGGGGGCATGCAAATGGTGGAAGGCACAAGCTCTTCCCGTCCAGTGTTGGGAAGGTCAGGCATCGCAACTGACACAATTGGACTCTCCTTTGGGATTTGGGATTTCGAAGAACGCACAGTACTTTGCTGTGCTTTTGCCAGCTTAAGTCTTTTCTTTTTTCTAGCGAGAGGATGAGTGCTTCCATCCTCATGTGAAGCTGAACCACTAGCCATGAACATAGGCCAGGGCCTCAGCCGTTCCTTGCCACTCCGTGTCGTAAATGGCATATTGGCAAGTTTACGCTTCTCCTCAGACGCTTTTAATTTTGATTTTTGGGTCATTTTACTGATCTTTTGTGTTTTGGATTTTACATGCTCTGTACTATGACATTGGGCATCGGCCTTGGCAGACGACGTTGATGGCATTTCATCGTCTCGGCCATGACTAGTGGCAGCAGCTTCAGCACGAGGTGGAAGTGGATCTTGATCTTTCCCTATTTTTTTAACCTCCACATTTTTGTTCTCCATATTTTAATGCGCACAACTAAAAGCCACCACAGGTATACAATGTAGATGGATGGATAGTACAGTATTATATTACTTATGGAGGACGACTGACGACACAGAGGTAGGTACAGCCGTGGCCTACCGTACTGCTATATATATATAATATACTGTATAATATAATAACGGACCTGGTGGACACTGTCAGCAGACTGCTAAACTAGTATGAAGAAAAAAAAAGCCACCACAGGTATACAATGTAGATGGATGGATAGTATAGTATTATATTACTTATGGACGACGAGTGCACTGACGACACAGAGGTAGGTACAGCCGTGGCCTACCGTACTGCTAATAGATATAATAAATATACTGTATAATAATAACGGACCTGGTGGACACTGTCAGCAGACTGCTAAACTAGTATGAAGAAAAAAAAAGCCACCACAGGTATACACTGTAGATGGATGGATAGTATAGTATTATATTACTTATGGACGACAAGTGCACTGACGACACAGAGGTAGGTACAGCCGTGGCCTACCGTACTGCTATATATATATATAATATACTGTATAATAATAACGGACCTGGTGGACACTGTCAGCAGACTGCTAAACTAGTATGAAGAAAAAAAAAGCCACCACAGGTATACAATGTAGATGGATGGATAGTATAGTATTATATTACTTATGGACGACGAGTGCACTGACGACACAGAGGTAGGTACAGCCGTGGCCTACCGTACTGCTATATATATATATAATATACTGTATAATAATAACGGACCTGGTGGACACTGTCAGCAGACTGCTAAACTGGTATGAAGAAAAAAAAAGCCACCACAGGTATACAATGTAGATGGATGGATAGTATAGTATTATATTACTTATGGACGACGAGTGCACTGACGACACAGAGGTAGGTACAGCCGTGGCCTACCGTACTGCTATATATATATATATAATATACTGTATAATAATAACGGACCTGGTGGACACTGTCAGCAGACTGCTAAACTAGTATGAAGAAAAAAAAAGCCACCACAGGTATACAATGTAGATGGATGGATAGTATAGTATTATATTACTTATGGACGACGAGTGCACTGACGACACAGAGGTAGGTACAGCCATGGCCTACCGTACTGCTATATATATATATATATAATATACTGTATAATAATAACGGACCTGGTGGACACTGTCAGCAGACTGCTAAACTAGTATGAAGAAAAAAAAAGCCACCACAGGTATACAATGTAGATGGATGGATAGTATAGTATTATATTACTTATGGATGACGAGTGCACTGACGATACAGAGGTAGGTACAGCCGTGGCCTACCGTACTGCTATATATATATATAATATACTGTATAATAATAACGGACCTGGTGAACACTGTCAGCAGACTGCTAAACTAGTATGAAGAAAAAAAAAGCCACCACAGGTATACAATGTAGATGGATGGATAGTATAGTATTATATTACTTATGGACGACGAGTGCACTGACGACACAGAGGTAGGTACAGCCGTGGCCTACCGTACTGCTATATATATATATAATATACTGTATAATAATAACGGACCTGGTGGACACTGTCAGCAGACTGCTAAACTAGTATGAAGAAAAAAAAAGCCACCACAGGTATACAATGTAGATGGATGGATAGTATAGTATTATATTACTTATGGACGACGAGTGCACTGACGACACAGAGGTTGGTACAGCCGTGGCCTACCGTACTGCTATATATATATAATATACTGTATAATAATAACGGACCTGGTGGACACTGTCAGCAGACTGCTAAACTAGTATGAAGAAAAAAA
Source organism: Pseudophryne corroboree (assembly GCF_028390025.1). NCBI lineage: Eukaryota > Metazoa > Chordata > Amphibia > Anura > Myobatrachidae > Pseudophryne > Pseudophryne corroboree. Next base: position 115,346,526 of record NC_086445.1, on the reverse strand, counting down.
AAGCCACCACAGGTATACAATGTAGATGGATGGATAGTATAGTATTACAGGTTGAGTATCCCATATCCAAATATTCCGAAATACGGAATATTCCGAAATACGGACTTTTTTGAGTGAGAGTGAGATAGTGAAACCTTTGTTTTTTGATGGCTCAATGTACACAAACTTTGTTTAATACTCAAAGTTATTAATAATATTGTATTAAATGACCTTCAGGCTGTGTGTATAAGGTGTATATGAAACATAAATGAATTGTGTGAATGTACACACACTTTGTTTAATGCACAAAGTTATAAAAAATATTGGCTAAAATGACCTTCAGGCTGTGTGCATAAGGTGTATATGTAACATAAATGCATTCTGTGCTTAGACTTAGGTCCCATCACCATAATATCTCATTATGGTATGCAATTATTCCAAAATACGGAAAAATCCCATATCCAAAATTCCTCTGGTCCCAAGCATTTTGGATAAGGGATACTCAACCTGTATATTACTTATGGACGACGAGTGCACTGACGACACAGAGGTAGGTACAGCCGTGGCCTACCGTACTGATATATATATATATATATATAATATACTGTATAATAATAACGGACCTGGTGGACACTGTCAGCAGACTGCTAAACTAGTATGAAGAAAAAAAAAGCCACCACAGGTATACAATGTAGATGGATGGATAGTATAGTATTATATTACTTATGGACGACGAGTGCACTGACGACACAGAGGTAGGTACAGCCGTGGCCTACCGTACTGCTAATAGATATCATAAATATACTGTATAATAATAACAGACCTGGTGGACACTGTCAGCAGACTGCTAAACTAGAATGAAGGAAAAAAAAGCCACCACAGGAGTGTTTTTCAGGCAGACAAACGTATACTGGACTGGTGGTCACTGTCAGCAAAACTGTGCACTGTACTCCTGCTATAACTGCTCCCCAGTCCCCACAATTAGGCAGTGTGAGCACTGAGCAGTGCACTCAGCACAGATATATCATGCAGCAGTGCAGCACACTGAGTGAGCACAGATATGGTGGAGCGTTTTTTTCAGGCAGAGAAACAAAGGATTAAACTCACTGGTGGTATAATCAAAACCCTGCACTGTACTCCAACAGCTGCTCCCCGTCCCCAATCCTCCCCACAATTATAAGTCACTCAGTCTCTTTACTCTTTTCTTCTACTATAACGGAGAGGACGCCAGCCACGTCCTCTCCCTATCAATCTCAATGCACGTGTGAAAATGGCGGCGACGCGCGGCTCCTTATATAGAATCCGAATCTCGCGAGAATCCGACAGCGGGATGATGACGTTCGGGCGCGCTCGGGAGGATCCGAGTCGCTCGGACCCGTGAAAAAAAAGGTGAAGTTCAGGCGGGTTCGGATCCCGAGGATCCGAACCCGCTCATCACTAATATTTTGCAGAATTTGTTCGTGTATTGGGGGTAATTCTGAGTTGATCGCAGCAGGAACTTTGTTAGCAGTTGGGCAAAACCATGTGCACTGCAGGGGGGACAGATATAACATGTGCAGAGAGAGTTAGATTTGGGTGTGGTGTGTTCAATCTGCAATCTAAATTGCAGTGTAAAAATAAAACAGCCAGTATATACCCTGCACAGAAACAAAATAACCCACCCAAATCTAACTCTCTCTGCACATGTTATATCTGACCCCCCTGCAGTGCACATGGTTTTGCCCAACTGCTAAAAAATTTCCTGCTGCAATCAACTTGGAATTACCCCCCATGGTTTTGCCCAACTGCTAACAAAGTTCCTGCTGCGATCAACTCAGAATTACCCCCATCGTGCTTTACAAGAGGTTCCATATACTGTAAGTGGCCACGAGAAACTTTATTTAAAATGCGTGTAGCCATAGGGATCATTGTGTCTCATAACCAATGCAGGGAAATGGCACTGATGTTCCCATTTGAATGTATGTATCTGTGATTTATTTCCCCCCCCCCCCCAAGAATGTAACAGCTGCACAATGGGGATAAGGTGCAATCAGGGAGGTTGCTGGACTATTCAGGGAGTCAGGGAGATTGCTTCTATTTCAGGGAGTCTTATGCAGAATGATAGGGAGAGGACGTGCAGCGTTCTCTCAGTTTCTGTGTTTAGTGTGCTGCAAATATCTGTGCTCAGTGTGCTGCAAATATCTGTGCTCAGTGTGCTGAAAATATCTACGTTCTCTGCCTGAAAAACACTCCATATCTGTGCTGCATTGTAGTATAGGAGGACAGTGAAGAATTTTGCTGACCAGTGACCATCAGTATTATATAGCAGTACGGTACAGTAGTCCACTGCTCTACCTACCTCTGTGTCGTCAAGTATACTATCCATCCATACCTGTGTGCGCAGTATATATAGTAGGAGGACAGTGCAGAATTTTGCTGACCACCAGTATACAATATATAGCAGTACGGTACAGTAGTCCACTGCTCTACCTACCTCTGTGTCATCAAGTATACTATCCATCCATACCTGTGGTGCATTTTAGTTGTGCGCAGTATTATATAGTAGGAGGACAGTGCAGAATTTTGCTGACCACCAGTATATAATATATAGCAGTACGGTACAGTAGGCCACTGCTCTACCTACCTCTGTGTCGTCAAGTATACTATCCATCCATACCTGTGGTGCATTTTAGTTGTGCGCAGTATTATATAGTAGGAGGACAGTGCAGAATTTTGCTGACCACCAGTATATAATATATAGCAGTACGGTACAGTAGTCCACTGCTCTACCCACCTCTGTGTCGTCAAGTATACTATCCATCCATACCTGTGGTGCATTTTAGTTGTACGCAGTATTATATAGTAGGAGGACAGTGCAGAATTTTGCTGACCACCAGTATATATATAGCAGTACGGTACAATAGTCCATTGCTCTACCTCTATGTCGTCAAGTATACTACAAAAGTTCAGTAAAATGACCCAAAAATCAAAATTAAAAGCATCTGATGAGAAGCGTAAACTTGCCAATATGCCATTTTACGACACGGAGTGGCAAGGAAAGGCTGAGGCCCTGGCCTATGTTCATGGCTAGTGGTTCAGATTCACATGAGGATGGAAGCACTCATCCTCTCGCTAGAAAACTGCAGTGCCACTCCTAGGTGGGCCAGGTGTTTGTGTCGGCCACTTGGGTCGCTTAGCTTAGCCATCCAGCGACCTTGGTGCACCTCTTTTTTTCTTTGCATCATGTGCTGTTTGGGGACTATTTTTTAAATCGGCCATCCTGTCTGACACTGCAGTGTCACTCCTAGATGGGCCAGGTGTTTGTGTCGGCCACTTGGGTCGCTTAGCTTAGCCATCCAGCGACCTTGGTGCACCTCTTTTTTTCTTTGCATCATGTGTTGTTTGGGGACTATTTTTTAAATCGGCCATCCTGTCTGACACTGCAGTGCCACTCCTAGATGGGCCAGGTGTTTGTGTCATCCACTTGGGTCGCTTAGCTTAGCCATCCAGCGACCTTGGTGCACCTCTTTTTTTCTTTGCATCATATGCTGTTTGGGGACAATTTTTTAAATCGGCCATCCTGTCTGACACTGCAGTGCCACTCCTAGATGGGCCAGGTGTTTGTGTCAGCCACTTGGGTCGCTTAGCTTAGCCATCCAGCGACCTTGGTGCACCTCTTTTTTTCTTTGCATCATGTGCTGTTTGGGGACAATTTTTTAAATCGGCCATCCTGTCTGACACTGCAGTGCCACTCCTAGATGGGCCAGGTGTTTGTGTCAGCCACTTGGGTCGCTTAGCTTAGCCATCCAGCGACCTTGGTGCATCTCTTTTTTTCTTTGCATCATGTGCTGTTTGGGGATTTTAAATCGGCCATCCTGTCTGACACTGCAGTGCCACTCCTAGATGGGCCAGGTGTTTGTGTCAGCCACTTGGGTCGCTTAGCTTAGCCATCCAGCGACCTTGGTGCATCTCTTTTTTTCTTTGCATCATGTGCTGTTTGGGGATTTTAAATCGGCCATCCTGTCTGACACTGCAGTGCCACTCCTAGATGGGCCAGGTGTTTGTGTCGGCCACTTGGGTCGCTTAGCTTAGCCATCCAGGGACCTTGGTGCACCTCTTTTTTTCTTTGCATCATGTGCTGTTTGGGGACTATTTTTTAAATCGGCCATCCTGTCTGACACTGCAGTGCCACTCCTAGATGGGCCAGGTGTTTGTGTCGGCCACTTGTGTCGCTTAGCTTAGCCATCCAGCGACCTTGGTGCACCTCTTTTTTTCTTTGCATCATGTGTTGTTTGGGGACTATTTTTTAAATTGGCCATCGTGTCTGACACTGCAGTGCCACTCCTAGATGGGCCAGGTGTTTGTGTCATCCACTTGGGTCGCTTAGCTTAGCCATCCAGCGACCTTGGTGCACCTCTTTTTTTCTTTGCATCATGTGCTGTTTGGGGACAATTTTTTAAATCGGCCATCCTGTCTGACACTGCAGTGCCACTCCTAGATGGGCCAGGTGTTTGTGTCAGCCACTTGGGTCGCTTAGCTTAGCCATCCAGCGACCTTGGTGCACCTCTTTTTTTCTTTGCATCATGTGCTGTTTGGGGACAATTTTTTAAATCGGCCATCCTGTCTGACACTGCAGTGCCACTCCTAGATGGGCCAGGTGTTTGTGTCAGCCACTTGGGTCGCTTAGCTTAGCCATCCAGCGACCTTGGTGCATCTCTTTTTTTCTTTGCATCATGTGCTGTTTGGGGATTTTAAATCGGCCATCCTGTCTGACACTGCAGTGCCACTCCTAGATGGGCCAGGTGTTTGTGTCGGCCACTTGGGTCGCTTAGCTTAGCCATCCAGGGACCTTGGTGCACCTCTTTTTTTCTTTGCATCATGTGCTGTTTGGGGACTATTTTTTAAATCGGCCATCCTGTCTGACACTGCAGTGCCACTCCTAGATGGGCCAGGTGTTTGTGTCGGCCACTTGTGTCGCTTAGCTTAGCCATCCAGCGACCTTGGTGCACCTCTTTTTTTCTTTGCATCATGTGTTGTTTGGGGACTATTTTTTAAATTGGCCATCGTGTCTGACACTGCAGTGCCACTCCTAGATGGGCCAGGTGTTTGTGTCGGCCACTTGGGTCGCTTAGCTTAGCCATCCAGCGACCTTGGTGCACCTCTTTTTTTCTTTGCATCATATGCTGTTTGGGGACTATTTTTAAATCGGCCATCCTGTCTGACACTGCAGTGCCACTCCTAGATGGGCCAGTGGTTTGTGTCGGCCACTTGGGTCGCTTAGCTTAGCCATCCAGCGACCTTGGTGCACCTCTTTTTTTCTTTGCATCATGTGCTGTTTGGGGACTATTTTTTAAATCGACCATCCTGTCTGACACTGCAGTGCCACTCCTAGATGGGCCAGGTGTTTGTGTCGGTCACTTGTGTCGCTTAGCTTAGTCATCCAGCGACCTCGGTGCAAATTTTAGGACTAAAAATAATATTGTGAGGTGTGAGGTGTTCAGAATAGACTGGAAATGAGTGGAAATTATGGTTATTGAGATTAATAATACTATGGGATCAAAATGACCCCCAAATTCTATGATTTAAGCTGTTTTTGAGGGTTTTTTGTAAAAAAAAAAACGAATCCAAAACACACCCAAATCCGACAAAAAGTTTTCAGGGAGGTTTTGCCAAAACGCGTCCGAATCCATAACACGGCCGCGGAACCGAATCCAAAACCAAAACACAAAACCCGAAAAATTTACAGTGCACATCACTAATAATATGCAGCTAGCTCCTCCTATGGAATGCAACAACTTCAAATGCAGATACCAGTTAGCAAAAAAAAAACATCATTGCACATGCGCTTTCGGGTTTTGTGTTTTGGTTTTGGATTCGGTTCCGCGGCCGTGTTTTGGATTCGGACGCGTTTTGGCAAAACCTCCCTGAAAACTTTTTGTCGGATTCGGGTGTGTTTTGGATTTGTTTGTTTTTTTACAAAAAAAACTAAAAAACAGCTTAAATCATAGAATTTGGGGGTCATTTTGATCCCATAGTATTATTAATCTCAATAACCATAATTTCCACTAATTTCCAGTCTATTCTGACTGACCATATGATAGCACTGATCCGAAGTTTTGAATGACCAGCTAAACTACAGGAATAATTCATTAAACTCTGAATACCCCAAACAGGAGTTATAGGGAATGTCTCATATCAGCACATACCTAGGCATACAATGCTAGCAAACTCAATGTGATATTAGAATATTACTAGAGATGTGCACAGGACCATTTTTGCTGGATTTGCTCTGATTCGTTATTCGGCGTTGTATTTGTTTTTTGCCAAACCGCCGTGACTGGTTTTGGGTTTTGTTTTCAAAAATGTACAAACAAAACTAAAATCACACAATTTGGGCCTTTTTTTTGTTCCATGGGGGTGATACAGATTTAGTACATCTATGATTAGATTCTCTAACATGCGGGGGGACGCCCAGCACGGGACTAGTCCACCCCGCATGTCAGGCGCCCGCAGGAGGCCCGCAGCCATTTATGTGATCGCATCGGCTGCGTGTGATGTCATGCAGCCGCCCTGACTATGCCCCTTGTTTCTCCATTGCCGCCCCTGTTTTGAAGCCTCGTCCCCGCCTTGGAAATGGAACGTTGCAACCCCCACCCCGCAATCGTTTCTGCGATCGCATTTTCTGCGGATGACACAGAAAATGCGGGCGCATGCGCAGGACAGGCCCTGCGCAAGAGCCCTTGTCCTCTTAGTAATGTTTGCCGTTGGATCGCTTATTGCGATTGCGATCCAACCTGAATCAGGCCCTATGTGTACAATATAAAATATACATCACAATATTAGATGCCACTAAGCGAGCAAAACTGCGGGCAAATGGTAGTAATAAAAATGTTCTCATGTAATAGTTTTAAATAATAAGTGAAATCACATTTCCCTTAGGTCAGTCGTGTAAAAGAAAACAGGGGCCTCAAACTAGAAATATCCAGTCTTAGCCGGTCTGGTGGGTTGTGTGAGGTCATGCTGTGATGTCATAATGGCAACTGCCTAAGTGCCTATACAGGGCTGTGCTGCTGCTGTCTCTTGCATATGCTTTCAGAGGCCTGGCACGACATAGCACACTGGTAGAAGGTTAGTGACTGGACATAAGAGCAGCTTAGTTCCAATCGTCGGCAGACTTTTAGCATGACTATTATAATATATGACTTATGACCTTGGGGATAGCATAGTATTGGATAAAAACTAAATCTCACACCTACTGAGACAGTGCTGTTAGTTAACATCCACAAGCGACTGCAAATGGGCCATTGGAGATATTTGAAGAGCACTGTCTAGATGGGCCTATAATGTTCCTAATTAATCCTTTTTGTGTGGCTGCACCTATGAAATCTCCTTGGAGTTGTTTGGTGAACCCAGAGCCGGCGCTTCCATTAGGCAGCTTTAGGCAGCTGCCTATGGGCGTCGGCAAATGGAGGGCGGCTCTTTGTGCATCAGAAAAAAAAAAAAAGTAGTTAGGCACCCGCTCTCTAGTCACCTGTAGGAGCTGTTCCCTCCTTTCCCTGCTGCGTCGCTCGCCCCGCCTTCCCCCCGACCCCATGAACGGGGCGGCACCTTCACTCACGGCAGAAGAGGCTTTCCCCGGGCTGACCTATCCCCAGCGTGTCCTGCCTGGCGGCGATGATGTGGGCGGATTTTCCTGTGGATCCGCACGCTGCTCTCTCCCTCCACGGTGCTTGTAGCAGAGGCGCTGCGGACATGTTGCCCGACCTGCTCTACCAAGCCCTGATGACAGCACCCGGAAGCAGACCAAGGTGAGTGAGTGGGGAGATGGGAGAGCAGAGAGCAGAAGGGGAGGGAGGAGGAGGGAGAGATGAGGAGGCTGCCTGTTCCACTAGGAGGCTTCCGCTGTGTCCGGCTCCTACCTCTCTCTGTCCTGACAGAGGCCCACGTTTTAGAGATCCCCAGTTTGCTGTCACTGCTGGTACGCCTGACACTGGCTCCTAACCCTGTGTGTGTTTGTGTGTTAAAACTGTGGGGTGCGGATTGCACCCAGCAACTTTATGCTGCCCTGTGCAATGTGTCCATAGACCTCCCCAGTCAGTGTGTGACTGTGTCCCATAATTATAGGTACCGCCAGCCTAACCCTATCCTCCACTCCCACAGCCTTTCTCCAACCTCCCCCCATTGACTAACCCTAGCCTCCCCTCCTGCAGCCTAACTCTAACCCTTCCCTCCCCGCAGCCTAACCCTATCCTCCCCCCAGTTTCAATCCTAACCTCCCCTCCCTGCAGCCTAACCCTAACAACCTCTCCAGGGGCGGATTGGGACGCCGGATCAGTTTCCTGTTAGCCGGTCCCGACGTCCCCTCAGTGGCCTTCACTCACCCGTGCTGGGACGGCTGCCGCGATTGGGAGACCATGCATGCGCAGAAGCTAAAGTCTCTGACGTGCCGTGCTACATCCCGGCTCCCATCCCTCTGCACTCACAGGCGAGCAGGTCCCCACTGCCACCGCTCACCCTGTGTCATGGGACCGGGCTGCGGCGTCTCACTGCAGCGCAGGCAAAGTGTCTGCCTGCGCTGCGTGTAGGAAACTAGAGGAGGGCCCCAGGGAGAGAAGCGCGGCCAGTGTCTGCCTCAGCCCATCCACAACGCTGAACAAGGGCCACCAAATTGCCATCTCCTGCAGCCACTTTCAAAAGGAACCGGCCACCATGGAAGAACCGCCCCCAGCCACAGCCATTCAACTAAAGGTAAATACACAGCTCCTCACTCAGATCCCCACACACAGCCCTACCCTCCTCACACAAAGGGGGACGCTGTCTGCCGTAATGTGTAAAAAGGGGACGCTTTCTGCCGTAATGTGTAAAAAGGGGACGCTGTCTGCCGTAATGTGTAAAAAGGGGACGCTTTCTGCCGTAATGTGTAAAAAGGGGGACGCTGGCTGCCGTAATGTGTAAAAAGGGGGACACTGTCTTCCGTAATTTGTAATAAGAGGACGCTGGCTGTCGTAATGTGTAAAAAGGGGGACGCTGTCTGCCGTAATGTGTAATAAAGGGACGCTGTCTGCCGTAATGTGCAAAACGGGGGACGCTGTCTTCCGTAATGTGTAATAAGGGGACGCTGGCTGCCATAACGTGTAAAAAGGAGACGCTGTCTGCCAAAATGTGTAAAAAGGGGGACGCTGGCTGCCGTAATGTGTAAAAGGGGCTCTACCTGGTGTAGTGGCGCTACTGTGCGGTGTAATCTGAATAATGAAGACCACTGTAGAAGATATGTGACAACTGCGCTGTATGTGACTAAAAGCTGCTCAGTTTAAAATTGGTACAATTAGGAGCATATAACGAGCGCTAATATTTATAAATTAAAATATGTATTGCCATGGGTAATATATGTGTAAAAAGTGGAACCTGTAAAAAAGACTTCTGTTAGTTTGGCAGTATGTTTACAACTCTTTTATGGAATAAGTGGTTTGAGCTCAGTCCGTACCAGTTCACAGTTTGTATTGTGAAAATGCTAACTGTCCCTACCTCCTAGTCAGTCCCGTACACAAGAGGATGTTGTGGTCCTTCAATCTCGATCCGCTGCGTCCAGCGGTAAAGGATCGCGGCTTGATGTCGGGTCGCGGCTCGATGACGTCACGCTGCGGCTAGGCGTCGGGAAGTTCGGGCCGGAAAGGTGATGGTCTGTAGCTCTATGCCTCCACCGCGTTTCGTGCGTCTCCGCGCACTTAATCATGGATGGCATGTCCATTTCCTGATCCTCAATTTATACTAAGAAAACTTTATTGTTCATTGTTAAAAAAACGGAAGTGTACACAGGAAGTTGGGTCAAACAGGCGGCAAGCATGTGCTCCCGTTTGTATCTAAAAAATATATATTTCTTTTTTTTGTTTTTTTGGTGCCACTTGTGTTAAATAATAAAAGATGTATTTGGAATGACTGGTGAATTGTATATTTTATAGAAAAGCATTTAGTTCGATATCAATATTGAGTCCGTGGGGTATTAAAGTTTTAATTTCAAATATCCATCTTGTTTCATTTTTTATTAAATCTGTTACAATATTTCCCCCTCTCCAATTGTTTGGAACTTTTTTTATTGCCAAGAATTTTAAACCACGTGGATCTTTGTTATGAAAATCAAGGAAGTGTTTTGACACACTGTGTGTTACAAGTCCTCTTTTTATGTTATAGATGTGTTCGGCCAATCTTATTTTGATTTTTCTTTTTGTTTGACCAATGTACTGTAGCCCACAAGGGCATTCAATGAGGTAAATCACTTGTTCTGTTTCACAGCTTAGATGGTCTCTAATTTCATATGTTTTTCCTGTTTGATTTGATTTAAATTGCTCTTCTGGTTTAGTCGTGGTTTTGCTGAGATTTTTACAAGCTTTGCAATTAAGACAGAAATGGTAACCTTTTGTTTCTTTCTTCACTGGTGAATTTCTCTGGTAACTTTTAACAAGATTCTGTTTAATGTTTCTCGCCTTTCTGTATATGATTTTTGGTTTATCCGTTAGGCAATCTTTCAGTTCATTGTCCAATTTTAGAACGTGCCAATGGTTTCTATCATGTGGTGGTTGCTATTATATTGAGTGATGAATTTGATTTTTTCTGTATATTCATCAGGTCTTTTTTCTTTATATTTAATGAGATCTTTTCTATCTATGCTGTCAATTCTGTTTTTCTGTTTAATCAGTTCCTCCACTTTGTATCCTTTTTGAACGAAGTTCTGCATCATATTCTTACTCTGTTCTTCATATGTTTCATGCTGGCTGCAGTTTCTTCTAATTCTTTGTAGTTGACTTGACGGTATGCTTGATTTCCAGTTTTTATGATGATTGCTTGAATTCGGTAGAATGTTATTACCACTTACTTCTTTAATATGAGTTTTGGTATTGATTTGATTATTCTTAATGAAAATTTCTAGATCCAAGAAGGTCACTTCATCTTTACTTGTGTTTGTTGTAAATACAAGATTGATGTTGTTATTGTTTATATGTAATTTGAATTTCTCGAGGTCTGAACTGGTTCCCCCCCAGATAAAGAAGACATCGTCGATAAATCTGTACCAGCAAATTAAGCTTTCCTTAAAGGGATTATCTGTCCAGATGTTTTGGTCCTCCCACCTTGCTACGAACAGATTCGCGTAGCTAGGCGCAAATGATGTGCCCATTGCCGTTCCGCACTTCTGGCGATAGAATTGACCATTGTTCCAAAAAATAGTTATGGTTCAAAATGAAGTCAATATATGTCATGATGAAGTTGACCTGTCGGGTAGGAAGATTGGATTTATTCAAATAGAATTCAGTGTGTTCACAACCTATTTCATCGTTAATGCATGTGTATAGTGATTTAACATCACAAGTTCCCAAAGTGTAATGATCTTTCCATTGTATTTCTGTAAGAATCTGTATAATATGGATGGTGTCTTTGAGGTAGCTTCTTTGTGATTTTACAATCACCGAATTCAAGCAATCATCGTAAAAACTGGAAATCAAGCATACCGTCAAGTCAACTACAAAGAATTAGAAGAAACTGCAGCCAGCATGAAACATATGAAGAACAGAGTTAGAATATGATGCAGAACTTCGTTCAAAAAGGATACAAAGTGGAGGAACTGATTAAACAGAAAAACAGAATTGACAGCATAGATAGAAAAGATCTCATTAAATATAAAGAAAAAAGACCTGATGAATATACAGATAAAATCAAATTCATCACTCAATGCTGAACAAACATTGGCACGTTCTAAAATTGGACAATGAACTGAAAGATTGCCTAACGGATAAACCAAAAATCATATACAGAAAGGCGAGAAACATTAAACAGAATCTTGTTAAAAGTTACCAGAGAAATTCACCAGTGAAGAAAGAAACAAAAGGTTACCATTTCTGTCTTAATTACAAAGCTTGTAAAAATCTCAACAAAACCACGACTAAACCAGAAGAGCAATTTAAATCAAATCAAACAGGAAAAACATATGAAATTAGAGACCATCTAAGCTGTGAAACAGAACAAGTGATTTACCTCATTGAATGCCCTTGTGGGCTACAGTACATTGGTCAAACAAAAAGAAAAATCAAAATAAGATTGGCCGAACACATCTATAACATAAAAAGAGGACTTGTAACACACAGTGTGTCAAAACACTTCCTTGATTTTCATAACAAAGATCCACGTGGTTTAAAATTCTTGGCAATAAAAAAAGTTCCAAACAATTGGTGAGGGGTAAATATTGTAACAGATTTAATAAAAAATGAAACAAGATGGATATTTGAAATTAAAACTTTAATACCCCACGGACTCAATATTGATATTGAACTAAATGCTTTTCTATAAAATATAAAATTCACCAGTCATTCCAAATACATCTTTTATTATTTAACACAAGTGGCACCAAAAAAACAAAAAAAAGAAATATATATTTTTTAGATACAAACGGGAGCACATGCTTGCCGCCTGTTTGACCCAACTTCCTGTGTACACTTCCGTTTTTTTAACAATGAACAATAAAGTTTTCTTAGTATAAATTGAGGATCAGGAAATGGACATGCCATCCATGATTAAGTGCGCGGAGACGCACGAAACGCGTTGGAGGCATAGAGCTACAGACCATCACCTTTCCGGCCCGAACTTCCCGACGCCTAGCCGCAGCGTGACGTCATCGAGCCGCGACCCGACATCAAGCCGCGATCCTTTACCGCTGGACGCAGCGGATCGAGATTGAAGGACCACAACATCCTCTTGTGTACGGGACTGACTAGGAGGTAGGGACAGTTAGCATTTTCACAATACAAACTGTGAACTGGTACGGACTGAGCTCAAACCACTTACTCCATAAAGGAGTTGTAAACATACTGCCAAACTAACAGAAGTCTTTTTTACAGGTGCCACTCTTTACACATATACTACCCATGGCAATACATATTTTAATTTATAAATATTAGCGCTCGTTATATGCTCCTAAATGAAGACTACTGTGCACGGTAGTATGAATTGGCCGTTTCTTCCACACAGCGCTAAAATGCCTAGTTACGGCACTGTCCCCTTGCACATACAGTAGTGGCCCGTGTTAGTTGCAGAGGGGGTCAGATGAATAGTAATTTTTTTTTAAGGGGGTGGCCATGCCTCTCCATATTTTGCCACACCCCACCAGTACGTCAATCCATATCCGCTCTCCGCTGCCCTGACCCCGCCCCGGGCTGCTTCCAGAAATTTTCCGGGCTGGTTTTGTATCCCAATCCGCCCCTGCTCCCCTCCCACAGCATATCCCCAACCTCCCCCCCAGTGCCTAACCATATCGGACGGTGGCTGTGGAACTTATAATATGTCATGTCTGCACTATTTCACCTAAGGGGCTCTATATTTTGGCGGGGGGGGGGGGGGGGGGGGGGGGCACTGGGCTGACTATTTGCCTAGGGTGCTGAAAAACCTTGCACCGGCCCTGGGTGAACCTATAATGTTGCAAGTTAAATCCTTTACTCTCTCTCTCTCTCTCTCTCTCTCTCTCTCTCTCTCTCTCTCTGCCTGCCTAAATCCCGGTGTGCCAGTGTTGCAGGCTGATCTATTTTTATTAATGTGCAGAGATGTAAGAGAATTATATTGTGCTTTAATCATTACTTTTGTTTTTATCCAATACTATATACAGATGTAGCCATGCTGATCTTGGCTACATCTGAGGGAAACGTGCACCCTCGACGCAGCAATGCGCGCCTGGGCCTAGCCGTGCCAAGCTGCGGCATTTGCCGCTCCCATCCATGTGAATGGGGCACATACACATCTTAGACGTCCAGACATACGCGGTGCGGACGCGCCTAACAAGGTGCAATCGCAGTAAGATGTAGCCACAACGAGAATGGCTATATTTGTACAGTTGTAATCCCTGTTAGCGTCAGAAATGAATGCTATGGTGGTTATGACTGCCCCCCTCCCCCCTTCCTCACTCCCACTCATCTCTTGCTCTCTTTTTTCACTCTCACCATTGACGTATAGGTGCGTTTTTCTCCTGCCGGGTAAATAGGTCAAAATAGTAGATTTGAGGCGACAGAAGGGATGACTGGGTTAGGCAAGGTTAGTTGGAGGTTGGGTGGTCTGGGCAAACTTTGCATAGTCTCTTAAAGCCTAGAGGGACGGGCTGTCCTTCAGCCATGGGTCCCTAGAGGTTTCCTCCACAAGGGTTTTTTTCCTCTCCTGAGTGCTGAAGGATGACTCTTCATGAGTCATGAGGCTCCCGCCATCTTGTTCCTCTTATGCTGGCCATACACTTGTGCGATGGCCGCTCCCGGCAGGTGCCCATTGCACATCGCAGTGCGATATATCTCATGTGGTTTTATAACCACATGCGATCGCACTACGATGTGAGAAAATAAGATTTTACTCACCGGTAAATCTATTTCTCGTAGTCCGTAGTGGATGCTGGGGACTCCGTAAGGACCATGGGGAATAGACGGGCTTCGCAGGAGACTGGGCACTCTAAGAAAGATTTAGTACTACTGGTGTGCACTGGCTCCTCCCTCTATGCCCCTCCTCCAGACCTCAGTTAAGGAAACTGTGCCCGGAAGAGCTGACATTACAAGGAAAGGATTTTGGAATCCAGGGTAAGACTCATACCAGCCACACCAATCACACCGTATAACTTGTGAAAAACTTACCCAGTTAACAGTATGAACAAACAACAGAGCATCAGACAATGGATGCCAACATAACATAACCCTTTATTAAGCAATAACTATATACACGTATTGCAGAAAGTCCGCACTTGGGACGGGCGCCCAGCATCCACTACGGACTACGAGAAATAGATTTACCGGTGAGTAAAATCTTATTTTCTCTAACGTCCTAGTGGATGCTGGGGACTCCGTAAGGACCATGGGGATTATACCAAAGCTCCCAAACGGGCGGGAGAGTGCGGATGACTCTGCAGCACCGAATGGGCAAACACAAGGTCCTCCTCAGCCAGCGTATCAAACTTGTAGAATTTTGCAAAGGTGTTTGAACCCGACCAAGTAGCAGCTCGGCAAAGCTGTAATGCCGAGACCCCTCGGGCAGCCGCCCAAGAAGAGCCCACCTTCCTTGTGGAATGGGCTTTCACTGATTTAGGATGCGGCAATCCAGCCGCAGAATGAGCCTGCTGAATCGTGTTACAGATCCAGCGAGCAATAGTTTGCTTTGAAGCAGGAGCACCCAGCTTGTTGGATGCATACAGGATAAACAGCGAGTCAGTCTGTCACGATCCGGGTATCTGGACGCCATTTCTTACCTATCAGATGCCTCCTAAGGCTGGCTCAGCGCTCCAGGACCGGATCCCATCTGTTATCCTGATGTGCACATTCCCGCATCCTCTCCTGTCTCTCTGGATGCAGTCACAGTAACGCCTTATACATCTGGCATGGCGTCTCCCGCGGCCTCCGCCGCCGTCCCTGAGCTTCTGCATTCTGAGTGGCGATTACGTCAGCCGCGGCCTCCGCTGTGTTCGCGTGGTCGGATGTGCATCTGTCAGCCTGGCGTCTCCTGTCTCCGGTGGCCGGCGCCGCCATTACTGTTTTCCAGACCACATGGATTACAATCCAAACTTCCCTCCAAGTGTCTGCATGGGCGCAGCCATCTTGGATTATGTCAGCTGATCATTCCTACCAATCCGTTGTCAGTATTATTAATTTGCATAATTGCCTAGCCAATGCCTTCCTTGCTGCAGGTATAAATAGGTTGTGCCTGAGCAAGGAAGGCGTCAGTGCTTTGGTTGTCAAACCTAGTTCCAGTTTGTCTCTCTTCTGTGAATGTCTTCCAGGTTCCAGCTCCTGTCTCCAGACTTCTGCTATAGAGACCCGCACCAGCATTCCATCTGCGGTGTAGCCTGACTCTCCGATCCATTCTGGACTCACCTGTTTCCAGCTACAACTTCACCTGCTTCCAGCTCAGCTTCCAGCAGTGTACAGCTTCTCTTAAAGGGCCGGTGTCCTTTCTGCAGTTTACCACTCTCCACCGGTATTATTATTTCTCCGCTCTCAAATTCTACATTTCATCTACATTGCATCGCTCTCAAGCTTTATTTATTATTTAACTGGTTCCAGCCAGTATCCACTCCGTGCCAACACCTGTCTGGTTCTAACCAGTACCCACAGCAGCATTTTATCTACAGCAGTCCAGCTTTCCCTGGAACACCAGCTGGTACGACCCTGGGCTTTCCTCATTGCTACAGTTGAGCCTGGTAAGGACTTTCCAACTTGCAGATAATAAGAACTGTCTCATACCACCAGAGCTCTGTGGCCCCTGCCACCCTGTAGTACCCAGGAACTGTATTATTATTTCTCTGCTGATTTTTATGTTACTTTTTACTGCTACTGTGATGCATGGAGTTTGTCATAAATAAATATCATTGACTTTTACTCAAGTTGTCGTGGTCACGCCTTCGGGCGGTTTCTCTTCATGTTACTTACATGTCCAGGGGTCTGATACAACCTCCCAGGTTCCGGTACATCTCAGCCCCTACAACTGAGGCTGCCTTCCGTCAGCTCAGGCCCTCAGTTGTGACAGTAAGCACTGACCAAATGAATCCAGCCGGAGACCAGGATCAAGCGGCCAGGCCGATGCAAGAACTGGCAGCCCGACTTGAACATCAGGAGGCTGCACAGGGCCACATCATCCGCTGTCTCCAGGATCTCTCTACTCGGCTGGATGGGATTCAGACAACTCTCCGTGGATCAGGCGCATCTGGGGCGTCAACCACAGTGACTCCAACTATAACCCCACCCACCTTACCCGTTTCTACTCCACGTCTTCATCTTCCAACGCCAGCAAAATTTGACGGATCTCCAAGATTCTGCAGGGGATTTCTCAACCAGTGTGAGATTCAGTTTGAGCTACAACCTGGCAATTTTCCCAGTGACCGTACAAAAATTGCCTACATCATCTCTCTTCTCAGTGGCTCAGCCCTTGACTGGGCATCACCGTTATGGGAGAGGTCCGACACCCTGCTATCTTCTTACACTGCATTCGTGTCAACATTCAGGCGCATCTTCGACGAGCCAGGCCGGGTAACTTCAGCTTCGTCTGAGATTCTCCGTTTACGCCAGGGATCACATACTGTAGGACAATATCTTATACAGTTCCAGATCCTGGCATCTGAACTGGCATGGAACGACGAGGCCCTGTATGCTGCATTCTGGCATGGTTTATCCGAGCGTATTAAAGATGAGTTAGCTACCAGAGACTTACCCTCCAAGTTAGATGAGCTAATCTCACTTTGTACAAAAGTTGACTTACATTTCAGAGAGAGAGCAACTGAGCGTGGAAGATCATCTGCTCCAAAATCTTCTGCTCCTCCTCCTCGCCAACTGTCACCAACTAAAGATGAACCCATGCAAATTGGCCGTTCCCGTTTAACTCCTGCTGAGCGCCGAAGACGTCTCTCTGAGTCTCTCTGTCTGTATTGTGCAGCTCCGTCTCACACTATTAATGCCTGTCCCAAACGTCCGGGACTCCAAATCCTAGCTCGCCAAGGAGAGGGCCGGCTAGGAGTAATGATCTCCTCTCCATCTCCTCAAGATTGTAATCTCCCAGTCTCGCTTCAAGTTGCTCAACGTTATCAGAACGTCATTGCCCTCCTGGATTCCGGAGCAGCTGGGAACTTTATTACCGAAGCCTATGTTAAACGGTGGTCCCTACCCACCGAGAGACTTCCTTCCTCCTTTTCCTTAACTGCCGTGGATGGCAGTAAAATTTTTGATACAGTTATTGCTCTAAGGACTCTACCAGTTCGTCTGAGAGTGGGAGTTCTTCATTCCGAACTTATTTCACTTTTAGTGATTCCAAGAGCCACACATCCTGTGGTCCTGGGCCTTCCATGGCTCCGTCTTCACAATCCTACAATTGATTGGACGACTACGCAAATCCTGACATGGGGTCCCTCCTGTGCTGAGACATGTTTGTTTAAAGTGTTGCCTGTCTGTTCTTCCTCCCCCAGGTCGTCTGATGTTCCACCTCCTCCATATCAAGATTACACGGATGTGTTCAGTAAAGCTTCTGCTGATATCCTTCCTCCTCATAGAGAATGGGACTGCCCGATTGATCTCGTTCCAGGGAAGGTTCCACCTCGAGGCCGAACTTATCCGTTGTCTCTGCCCGAGACGCATTCTATGGAGGAATACATTAAAGAGAACCTAGCAAAGGGGTTCATTCGACCTTCTTCTTCTCCAGCCGGCGCAGGCTTCTTTTTTGTAAAAAAGAAAGATGGTGGTCTGCGGCCGTGCATCGACTACAGAGGTTTGAACGACATTACCATCAAGAACCGCTATCCTTTACCCCTGATTACTGAGCTCTTTGACAGAGTTAGCGGAGCTACCATCTTTACAAAGCTGGACTTGAGAGGTGCATACAATCTCATCCGGATCCGTGAGGGTGACGAGTGGAAGACCGCATTTAACACCCGTGACGGACATTATGAGTACCTCGTCATGCCCTTCGGATTGAGCAATGCTCCAGCTGTCTTCCAGCATTTCGTCAATGAGATCTTCAGAGACATTCTATACCGTCATGTCGTGGTCTATCTAGATGATATCCTCATTTTTGCCAACAATTTAGAGGAACATCGTTTTTGGGTAAAGGAGGTTCTGTCCCGTCTCCGTGTCAATCATCTCTATTGCAAATTAGAGAAATGCGTCTTTGAAGTCAAGTCCATTCCGTTTCTTGGGTACATTGTGTCCGGTTCCGGACTAGAGATGGATCCTGAGAAACTACAAGCAATCCAGAATTGGCCGGTACCCTTAACCCTCAAAGGGGTCCAGAGGTTCTTAGGGTTCGCCAATTATTACCGAAAGTTTATACGAGACTTTTCCACCATTGTGGCGCCTATTACTGCTTTCACCAAGAAGGGTGCTAACCCGTCCAAGTGGTCTGAAGAAGCCATGCAAGCCTTTCATCTTTTAAAACAGAGGTTCATCTCTGCGCCTGTCCTGAAACAGCCTGACATCGACTCTCCTTTTGTCTTAGAGGTGGATGCCTCCTCCGTTGGAGTAGGAGCGGTGTTATCTCAGAGGGCTAAAGATGGCCATTTACATCCTTGCAGTTTCTTCTCACGGAAGTTCTCCCCAGCGGAGCGCAACTACGCCATTGGCGACCAGGAGTTGCTAGCCATCAAGCTCGCTCTAGAGGAGTGGAGATATCTGTTGGAGGGAGCTTCTCATTCAATCACCATCCTTACAGACCACAAGAACCTTCTATATCTGAAAGGCGCACAATGTCTCAACCCTCGTCAGGCCAGATGGGCACTTTTCTTTTCCAGGTTCGACTTTAAACTCCAGTTCTGTCCGGGCTCTCAGAATCGCAAGGCCGATGCCCTTTCCCGCTCATGGGAGCAAGAAAATGAGTCAGAGTCTTCAGACAAGCATCCTATTATAAATCCGTTGGCATTCTCCATGGTAGGGATGGACTCTACGCCCCCATCAGGGAAAAGTTTTGTGAAGCCGACACTAAGGAAGAAGCTCATGCATTGGGCCCATGCTTCCCGCTTTGCCGGACATACTGGTATCCAAAAAACCCTGGAGTTTATCTCTAGGTCCTATTGGTGGCCAACTCTGAAAAAGGACGTTTTGGAGTTTATTGCATCTTGCCCAAAGTGTGCTCAACATAAAGTATCCCGCCAGTCGCCTGCGGGGCAACTGGTTCCACTATCTGTTCCCCGTCGACCATGGACCCATTTGTCGATGGATTTTATTACAGATTTGCCCATGTGCAACAAGTTTAATACCATCTGGGTGGTAGTTGACCGGTTCACCAAGATGGCACACTTCATTCCTCTCACCGGTCTTCCGTCAGCTTCCAAGTTGGCTCAAGTATTCATACAAGAGATCTTTCGACTCCACGGTCTTCCAGAAGAAATTATCTCAGATCGAGGAGTTCAATTCACAGCCAAATTCTGGCGAAGTTTATGTCAAGCCCTCCAAGTCAAGCTAAAGTTTTCCACGGCTTACCATCCTCAGACCAATGGTCAAACTGAGAGGGTGAATCAGGACTTGGAGTCCTTCCTCCGCATCTATGTGTCCTCCTCTCAAGATGACTGGGTTCAATTACTTCCCTGGGCTGAGTTCTGTCATAACAACCAGTATCATTCTTCATCTTCTTCAACACCATTCTTCACCAACTTTGGATTTCACCCTAAAGTCCCTGAGTTCCAACCGCTTCCAGCAACTTCTGTTCCCGCAGTGGATATCACCTTGCATCAGTTTGCCAATATCTGGAAGAGCGTACGATCAGCTCTGCTCAAGGCATCGTTCAGGTACAAGAAGTTTGCGGATAAGAAGCGTCGAGCAGTTCCTGCTCTCAAGGTGGGTGATCGGGTATGGTTATCCACGAAGAATTTGAGGTTAAGAGTTCCCAGTATGAAGTTTGCACCTCGCTACATCGGTCCTTTTAAAATTGATCAAGTCATCAATCCTGTTGCTTACAGACTCCAGTTGCCTCCCTTCTTAAAGATACCCAGGACATTCCATGTTTCCCTGTTGAAACCGCTAATCTTGAATCGGTTTCATTCCTCACTTCCTCCAACTCCGAAAGTCCAAACTCAACGAGGCGTTGAGTATGAAGTAGCCAAGATCCTGGACTCACGTCACCGTTACGGTCAACTTCAGTATCTTATTGACTGGAAGGGTTATGGCCCTGAGGAACGTTCATGGACCAATGCTTCTGATGTCCATGCTCCTGCCTTGGTCCGGAGATTCCATTCCAAGTTTCCTCAAAAGCCAAAGAAGTGTCCTGGGGCCACTCCTAAAGGGGGGGGTGCTGTCACGATCCGGGTATCTGGACGCCATTTCTTACCTATCAGATGCCTCCTAAGGCTGGCTCAGCGCTCCAGGACCGGATCCCATCTGTTATCCTGATGTGCACATTCCCGCATCCTCTCCTGTCTCTCTGGACGCAGTCACAGTAACGCCTTATACATCTGGCATGGCGTCTCCCGCGGCCTCCGCCGCCGTCCCTGAGCTTCTGCATTCTGAGTGGCGATTACGTCAGCCGCGGCCTCCGCTGTGTTCGCGTGGTCGGATGTGCATCTGTCAGCCTGGCGTCTCCTGTCTCCGGTGGCCGGCGCCGCCATTACTGTTTTCCAGACCACATGGATTACAATCCAAACTTCCCTCCAAGTGTCTGCATGGGCGCAGCCATCTTGGATTATATCAGCTGATCATTCCTACCAATCCGTTGTCAGTATTATTAATTTGCATAATTGCCTAGCCAATGCCTTCCTTGCTGCAGGTATAAATAGGTTGTGCCTGAGCAAGGAAGGCGTCAGTGCTTTGGTTGTCAAACCTAGTTCCAGTTTGTCTCTCTTCTGTGAATGTCTTCCAGGTTCCAGCTCCTGTCTCCAGACTTCTGCTATAGAGACCCGCACCAGCATTCCATCTGCGGTGTAGCCTGACTCTCCGATCCATTCTGGACTCACCTGTTTCCAGCTACAACTTCACCTGCTTCCAGCTCAGCTTCCAGCAGTGTACAGCTTCTCTTAAAGGGCCGGTGTCCTTTCTGCAGTTTACCACTCTCCACCGGTATTATTATTTCTCCGCTCTCAAATTCTACATTTCATCTACATTGCATCGCTCTCAAGCTTTATTTATTATTTAACTGGTTCCAGCCAGTATCCACTCCGTGCCAACACCTGTCTGGTTCTAACCAGTACCCACAGCAGCATTTTATCTACAGCAGTCCAGCTTTCCCTGGAACACCAGCTGGTACGACCCTGGGCTTTCCTCATTGCTACAGTTGAGCCTGGTAAGGACTTTCCAACTTGCAGATAATAAGAACTGTCTCATACCACCAGAGCTCTGTGGCCCCTGCCACCCTGTAGTACCCAGGAACTGTATTATTATTTCTCTGCTGATTTTTATGTTACTTTTTACTGCTACTGTGATGCATGGAGTTTGTCATAAATAAATATCATTGACTTTTACTCAAGTTGTCGTGGTCACGCCTTCGGGCGGTTTCTCTTCATGTTACTTACATGTCCAGGGGTCTGATACAACCTCCCAGGTTCCGGTACATCTCAGCCCCTACAACTGAGGCTGCCTTCCGTCAGCTCAGGCCCTCAGTTGTGACACAGTCTTCCTGACTCCAGCCGTTCTGGTTACCTAAATCTTCAAAGCCCGGAGTACGTCAAACAGCTTGGAATCCTCCAAGTCACAAGTAGCCGCAGGCACCACAATAGGTTGGTTCAAATGAAAAGATGACACCACCTTTGGCAGAAATTGCGGACGAGTCCGCAATTCTGCCCTGTCCATATGGAAAACCAGATAGGGGCTTTTACATGACAAAGCCGCCAATTCTGACACACGCCTAGCCGAAGCTAAGGCCAACAGCATGACCACTTTCCACGTGAGATACTTTAGCTCCACAGTCTTAAGTGGCTCAAACCAGTGTGATTTCAGGATACCCAACACCACGTTAAGATCCCAAGGTGCCACCGGTGGCACAAAAGGGGGCTGAATATGCAGCACTCCCTTAACAAACGTCTGAACCTCAGGCAGTGAAGCCAGTTCTTTTTGAAAGAAAATGGATAGGGCCGAAATCTGGACCTTTATGGACCCTAATTTTAGGCCCATAGTCACTCCTGACTGTTGGAAGTGCAGGAATCGACCCAGCTGGAATTCCTCTGTAGGGGCCTTCCTGGCCTCACACCAAGCAACATATTTTCGCCATATACGGTGATAATGCTTTGCTGTCACGTCCTTCCTAGCCTTTATCAGTGGAGGAATAACTTCATCCGGAATGCCTTTTTCCGCTAGGATCCGGCGTTCAACCGCCATGCCGTCAAACGCAGCCGCGGTAAGTCTTGATACAGACAGGGCCCTTGTTGCAACAGGTCCTGTCTGAGAGGCAGAGGCCATGGGTCCTCTGTGAGCATTTCTTGCAGTTCCGGGTACCAAGTCCTTCTTGGCCAATCCGGAACAATGAGTATTGTTCTCACTCCTCTTTTTCTTACAATTCTCAGCACCTTTGGTATGAGAGGAAGAGGAGGAAACACATAGACCGACTGGAACACCCACGGTGTTACTAGTGCGTCCACAGCTATCGCCTGAGGGTCCCTTGACCTGGCGCAATACCTTTTTAGCTTTTTGTTGAGGCGGGACAACATCATGTCCACCTGTGGCAGTTCCCATCGATTTGCAATCTGCGTGAAGACTTCCTGATGAAGTCCCCACTCTCCCGGGTGGAGGTCGTGCCTGCTGAGGAAGTCTGCTTCCCAGTTGTCCACTCCCGGAATGAACACTGCTGACAGTGCGCTTACGTGATTCTCCACCCAGCGAAGAATTCTGGTGGCTTCTACCATCACCACCCTGCTCCTTGTGCCACTGCGGTCTGACTGGATCAGAACCGGTTGGTCGCGAAGCAGGGTCTCCGCTTGACTTAGGGCGTTGTATATGGCTCTTAGTTCCAGGATATTGATGTGAAGGCAAGTCTCCTGCCTTGACCACAGCCCTTGGAAATTTCTTCCCTGTGTGACTGCCCCCCACCCTCGGAGGCTTGCATCCGTGGTCACCAGGACCCAGTCCTGAATGCCGAATCTGTGACCTTCGAGAAGGTGAGCACTCTGCAGTCACCACAGGAGAGACACCCTGGCTCTGGGGGATAGGGTGATTAACCGATGCATCCGAAGATGTGATCCGGACCACTTGTCCATTAAGTCCCATTGGAAGGTCCTCCTATGGAACCTGCCGAAGGGAATGACCTCGAATGATGCCACCCTCCTTCCCAGGACTCGAGTGCAGTGATGCACTGACACCTGTTTTGGTTTTAATAGATTCCTGACCAGTGTCACAAGCTTCTGAGCTCTCTCTATCGGGAGATAAACCCTTTTCTGGTCTGTGTCTAGGATCATGCCTAGGAGAGGCAGATGAGCTGTAAGAACCAACTGCGACTTTGGAATATATAGAATCCAGCCGTGTTGCCGTTTCACTTCCAGAGAAAGTGATACGCTGTTCAGCAACTGCTCTCTTGATCTCGCTTTTATGAGGAGATCGTCCAAGTACGTGATAATAGTGACACCTTGCTTCCGCAGGAGCACCATCATTTCCGCCATTACCTTGGTGAATATTCTCAAGGCCGTTGAGAGACCAAACGGCAACGTCTGAAATTGGTAATGACCATCCCGTACCGCAATTCTGAGGCACGCCTGATGAGGTGGATAAATGGGGACATGAAGGTATGCATCCTTTATGTCCCGAGTCATCATAAAATCTCCCCCTTTCAGGCTTGCAATAACCGCTCTTAGCGATTCCATCTTGAACTTGAACCCTTTCAGGTATATGTTCAGGGATTTTAAATTCAATATGGGTCCGACCAAACCGTCTGGTTTCGGGACTACAACATGGTCGAATAATAACCCCCTCCTTGTTGAAGGAGGGGAACCTTGACCACCACCTGTTGAAGATACAATTTATGAATTGCAGTTCACACTGTTTCCCTCTCCAGCTTGTATCCCTGAGACACAATATCTATTGCCCAGGGATCTAACAGGGAGTGAACCCACTTGTGGCTGAACTGACGAAGGCGTGCCCCCACCGGGCCTAGCTCCGCCTTGCGGTGGATTTTTGTAGAGGCCGGGGAGGACTTCTGTTCCTGGGAACTAGCTGTGTTGTGCAGCTTCTTTCCTGTGCCCCCGCCTCTGGCAAGAAAGGACGCACCTCGGACTTTCTTGTTTCTTTATTCGAAAGGCTGCATTTGATAATGTCGTGCTTTCCTAAGCTGTGCAGGAATATAAGGCAAAATATCAGAATTACCAGCTATAGCTGTGTAGACCAGGTCCGAGAACCCTTCTCCACACAATCCTCAGCCTTCCACATGCCTCTTAAGTCGGCATCATCTGTCCATTGCATATTCTACAGGACACGTCAAGCAGAAATCGACATAGCTTTGACTCTAGGACCCAGTATACTCATGTCTCTTTGGGCATGTTTTATCTATCTATCTATCTATCTATCTATCTATCTATCTATCTATCTATCTATCTATCACTTAAGACAGCATCTTTAATATATATATATATATATATCTATGTAGAAGACGGTCCGGCACTCCAATAACTGGTGCATTTGTCCCTGGTGCCCTCACTTTCCCATAGGTAAATGCAGTAAAGATGATGTGCGGCACTCAGGATTGAAGAAAAGAATCACCACCAGCGTAATGATCAACGTTTCAATTTTACTATGAAAATTGTCATCAGGATACAAACAATGTTAAAAACTCACCTTATATCCCGGTCACCAGCGTGAAGTGTGATGTGCAGCGTTCGTTCGGCGGGGAACCGCTCGATCGTGTGGCGCTGTGTGATGACGTAATCGCGTTGTGCGCGACTCGCGTCAGGGACCCGTCACCATGGAAACCCGATGCAACACACCTGGGGGGAGCAAGGCGGCAATGTTGCGTGGTTGTCAGGCTGTATAATGAATGCAAGGAGATGCGTACCTTATAAGGAGAATGTTTACAAGTCTGGCTGGCATTGGGCATAATAAAGATGAAATAATAAAGTAGTAAAGGGGTACATGAAAATGTGTGAAAATGTAAAAATGTAGATGCTGCATACAAAGCGTCCCCGTAATACATGGGTAAATGTGGTGGCACTATTAGTAAAGTCCTCCACAGCTGCAAGAGATGTTTGTTAATGCTATCAAGCAAAAAATGAAGGGGAAAATGTAGAATGCAGCTGTTATATAAACACAACTATTGTGTCAATCAGTCTGTATGACTGCCAATAGACATGTAATAAATCGATGCGGGCATCAGATAGCTGGATCTATTAATGTAGCCCTAATTAATTATGTGTGACAGGATAATACATTAAACACTGAAAAATATATGTAAATGTGTCTGCGTCAATGGAGGAACAAATGTAAAGATCTACAGCAAGATAAGAGAGAACCCAGTGATAACCTGATAATTGATGTGAACAGGTAAACTAGAACATGGTGAAAAGGAACATGATAAACAGAGTATGCAGTTGGAAAAAACATATGTTTAGAAGAAACAAGACAATGGTAATGATTCGTTGAGTCCCTTGGGCGTTATTACATCTAATTTAAATATCCAACGTGATTCACATTGTAACAGCGCCTTATGCCTGTCGCCACCTCTGATGTTGGCAGGTATGTGATCAATCATGCGATATCGTAGACTCGCCAACGAGTGTCTCAAGGTCACGAAGTGGCGTGCCACCGGTTGGTCACTCTTCCCTTTGATTAAAGCCTGTCTGATGGCGGATCTGTGGACAGTCATTCTTTCTTTAAACTTCCTCTTGGTCTTGCCGATGTAGGTCAAGCCGCAAGGGCAAATTATTTGATAGATCACAAAGGAAGACTCACACGTCAAATGATGTTTGATGGAGATTTTGTAGCCCAGATGTGGGTGATGAAAAGTATCCCCAGTGGATACTTTTCATCACCCACATCTGGGCTACAAAATCTCCATCAAACATCATTTGACGTGTGAGTCTTCCTTTGTGATCTATCAAATAATTTGCCCTTGCGGCTTGACCTACATCGGCAAGACCAAGAGGAAGTTTAAAGAAAGAATGACTGTCCACAGATCCGCCATCAGACAGGCTTTAATCAAAGGGAAGAGTGACCAACCGGTGGCACGCCACTTCGTGACCTTGAGACACTCGTTGGCGAGTCTACGATATCGCATGATTGATCACATACCTGCCAACATCAGAGGTGGCGACAGGCATAAGGCGCTGTTACAATGTGAATCACGTTGGATATTTAAATTAGATGTAATAACGCCCAAGGGACTCAACGAATCATTACCATTGTCTTGTTTCTTCTAAACATATGTTTTTTCCAACTGCATACTCTGTTTATCATGTTCCTTTTCACCATGTTCTAGTTTACCTGTTCACATCAATTATCAGGTTATCACTGGGTTCTCTCTTATCTTGCTGTAGATCTTTACATTTGTTCCTCCATTGACGCAGACACATTTACATATATTTTTCAGTGTTTAATGTATTATCCTGTCACACATAATTAATTAGGGCTACATTAATAGATCCAGCTATCTGATGCCCGCATCGATTTATTACATGTCTATTGGCAGTCATACAGACTGATTGACACAATAGTTGTGTTTATATAACAGCTGCATTCTACATTTTCCCCTTCATTTTTTGCTTGATAGCATTAACAAACATCTCTTGCAGCTGTGGAGGACTTTACTAATAGTGCCACCACATTTACCCATGTATTACGGGGACGCTTTGTATGCAGCATCTACATTTTTACATTTTCACACATTTT
The DNA here is from genome assembly GCF_028390025.1 of Pseudophryne corroboree. Lineage (NCBI taxonomy): Eukaryota > Metazoa > Chordata > Amphibia > Anura > Myobatrachidae > Pseudophryne > Pseudophryne corroboree. The sequence continues at coordinate 115,319,293 of NC_086445.1, read as the reverse complement.
CATGTACCCCTTTACTACTTTATTATTTCATCTTTATTATGCCCAATGCCAGCCAGACTTGTAAACATTCTCCTTATAAGGTACGCATCTCCTTGCATTCATTACACAGCCTGACAACCACGCAACATTGCCGCCTTGCTCCCCCCAGGTGTGTTGCATCGGGTTTCCATGGTGACGGGTCCCTGACGCGAGTCGCGCACAACGCGATTACGTCATCACACAGCGCCACACGATCGAGCGGTTCCCCGCCGAACGAACGCTGCACATCACACTTCACGCTGGTGACCGGGATATAAGGTGAGTTTTTAACATTGTTTGTATCCTGATGACAATTTTCATAGTAAAATTGAAACGTTGATCATTACGCTGGTGGTGATTCTTTTCTTCAATCCTGAGTGCCGCACATCATCTTTACTACTATATATATATCTATATATATCTATATGCATACTAGGGTCTCAATCTCTGCTGATAAGGTACCTGTCCACGCTGCCACATCGCTATAAACCCATGCCGACACAATCGCCGGTCTGAGTAGTATACTAGAATGTGCACGCTATCTGCAGGATCCCTGAGAATAGCTAGTGCTACCTTCTGTGCAAACAGGACACCCAAGGGGAAGATTCCCAACACATCCTGGCCCTAGTGGGGAAAGGATACTGCCTGAGAATTTTTTGTGGGAAGCTGCAGTCTCTTGTCTGGAGATTCCCGCTCTTTTTCCTCATGAGAGGAGGGAAATTTACCTCAGCTTTCTTCCCCTTAACATGTGTACCCTTGTGTCAGGGACAAATGAGTCATCAGTGATATGCAAATCATCTTTTATTACAATAATCATATATTGAATACCTTTCAGCCATCTTGGCTGTAACTTTGCATTATCGTAGTCGACACTGGAGTCAAACTCCGTGTCGATATCAGTGTTTATTATTTTGGATAGTGAGCATTGTGAGACTCTGAAGGTCTCTGTGACGCAGGGACAGACATGGGTAGATTTCCTATCTGTTCTCTAATCTTTTGTGCAATAAATTCACCTCAGCACTTACATATATCCAAACAGGCAGGGGCGGATTGGGAACAAAAAGCGGCCCTGGAAAATTTTGTACTAGTGGCCCCAAATGGGCAGCACCAGAGGTGTAAGGTCTAGCCATGGGCCACGGCAGCAGCACCCTCCCCCCAAGACTTTCCAGATAGTGGGCATGTCCAGCATCAAGGGGGAAGTTAAAAGGAAATAAAATTAAATATTATGAGCACATTATATGATACACCTTCAGAATTTAGGAAACTTTATCATTCTTTAGAAAGATATATTTTCTTGCTTATTACACCAACCGTATCCCAATCACTGTTCACTCAATGTTATATGTCATCCAAGCAGGCAGACAGAGCATACACTAGAACATCTGCAATCACAGGCTAAGTGGCAAAGTAATTTTCATATATGCAAATTATTTTGCATCTTATTCATTATGTCTATAAATAGGCCCACATGTCCTCAAACAAAACAGGCCCCACGGGTGCGTCGGCCCACCGGGAATCTTCCCTATAAACCCTATGGCCAATCCGCCTCTGCAAACAGGTGTCGGCGTTGTCGACGGAGACACCCTCTCACACACATATTTGCTCTATCTCCTCCTTAGGGGAGCCTTTTACCTCAGACATGTCGACACACACGTACCGACACACCACACACACAGGGGATGCTCTATTTGAAGACAGTTCCCCCACAAGGCCCTTTGGAGAGACAGAGAGAGAGTATGCCAGCACACACCCCAGCGCTATATGACCCAGGAATCACACAGTAACTTAGTGTTAACCCAGTAGCTGCTGTATATATTGTTTTTACGCCAAATTTATGTGCCCGCCCTCTCTTTTTCACCCTCTCTATCATGCAGGGGAGAGCCTGGGGAGCTTCCTCTCAGCGGAGCTGTGGAGAGAAAATGGCGCTGGTGAGTGCTGAGGAAGAAGGCCCCGCCCCCTCAGCGGTGGGCTTCTCCCGCGATTTTGTGTAAAATTAATGGCGGGGGCTCATGCATATAACAGTGTCCAACTGTATATATGCTGCTTTTGCCAGGAGGTACTTAATTGCTGCCCAGGGCGCCCCCCCCTGCGCCCTGCACCCTACAGTGACCGGAGTGTGTGGGTTAGTGTGGGAGCAATGGCGCACAGCTGCAGTGCTGTGCGCTACCTCATGTGAAGACAGGAGTCTTCTGCCGCCGATTTCGATGTCTTCTTGCTTCTGCCGGCTTCTGTCTTCTGGCTCTGCGAGGGGGACGGCGGCGCGGCTCCGGGAACGGACGACCAAGGTTAAGATCCTGTGTTCGAACCCTCTGGAGCTAATGGTGTCCAGTAGCCTAAGAAGCGCAACCTAGCCGCAGTTAGTAGGTTTGCTTCTCTCCCCTCAGTCCCTCGTAGCAGAGAGTCTGTTGCCAGCAGAAGCTCTCTGAAAATAAAAAACCTAACTAAAATACTTTCTTATTAGCAAGCTCAGGAGAGCCCACTAAAAGCACCCAGCTCTGGCCGGGCACAGATTCTAACTGAGGTCTGGAGGAGGGGCATAGAGGGAGGAGCCAGTGCACACCAGTAGTACTAAATCTTTCTTAGAGTGCCCAGTCTCCTGCGGAGCCCGTCTATTCCCCATGGTCCTTACGGAGTCCCCAGCATCCACTAGGACATTACAGAAATATTAAGTGCAGCACAATATATCTTGAGACGTGATATTCGAGCGGCGTGCCCGCGCATCGCGTCTCAAGGTACCTAAAATGTGTATACAATCCTTCGATTTCTCTCACAGATGTGGTTGAAATCGAAGGATAGCACCAATTATCTCATAAATGTATGGGCACCATTAGACTTATAGGGCAAGTGTGTAAGATTACTGAACCAATCTTAGTCTGAAATTCTTTATTATAGAATGCAGAGTAAATAATAATATTAATAATTACAAAATAATAATAATAATCATCATCATCATCATCATCATCATCATAAGAAGACAAAGAAGAAGACGAAGGCGAAGAAGAAGTAAAACAAAAACAGGCTAAATTTTGCTTAAAATAAAAACAGACATTTATTTTTTAAATATATTTTGCTTGAAGTTGTCTTTATAAATAAATTCTCTCAAAAGGTGAATAAATTACACATATTTGGGGAGACAAATATATTAGGAGAGTTCAGAACCATGCATTGTTTATGCTACACAAGAGAGTACCAGGAGAGGCAGCCATGTTGGGTGCACTACATAGATTACACTGTGCGATAAGTAAAACATGGCAGTAAGGCATACAAGGGTAAAATGAAAAGCAACTAACAGGACACCTAGATGGTCATTCCGAGTTGTTCGCTCGCTAGCAGTTTTTAGCAGTCGTGCAAACGCTAAGCCGCCGCCCTCTGGGAGTGTATTTTAGCTTAGCAGAAGTGCGAACGAAAGGATCACAGAGCGACTACTAAAAAAAAATTGTGCAGTTTTAGAGTAGATCCAGACGGGTATTATTCATGTGACCGCCGGTCAGCTGACCGACAGTCACATGACCTCCTCCACCATCCCGAACCCTCACTATCCCGATGGTCGGCATGCCGACCAACAGGGACTATTTCCACTCGTCAGTGTCCGCGACACCCATAGAGTGGGAATAGAACCCGTGGCGACCGCAGCGTGGCGACCGCAGCGAGCCCGCAAGGGGCTTGCTGCACTCGCCCCTCCCCGCTGGGATCCCGCCGCCTGTATGCTGCCGGGATCCCGGCGTCGGTAAGCTGACCGGCGGTCTCCTGACCGCCGGTCAGCAGTACTACACCCGCTCCAGACCTACTCCTAGCTTGCGATCACTTCAGACTGTTCAGTTCCGGATTTGACGTCACAAACACGCCCTGCGTTCTCCCAGCCACGTCTGCGTTTTTCCTGGCACGCCTGCGTTTTTCTAAACACTCGCTGAAAACGGTCAGTTGACACCCAGAAACGCCCCTTTCCTGTCAATACCTCTGCGGCTGCCATTGCGACTGAAAAGCTTCGCTAGACCTTGTGTAAAAATACTTCGCCCGTTGTGAAAGTACGTCGTGCGTGTGCACTGCGCCACATACGCATGCGCAGAAGTACCGCTTTTTCAACTCGGAATGACCCCCTTAGTTTGCAGCTTACACAGTAAGGAAAATGGTCTTACTCTATAATTGCTTTTAGATAATTTTCTCCTTTATAATTATTTTAAAGTGAGCTGAGGGGAAAATAACAATAGAGGGTCCAGTTACATTTTGAAATAATACAAAAAAAAAATATCTGACTAAAAAATAAAAATGTATAATAATTCTCCAACACTCCGCAGATGGTAAGCTCATATTGTGAATTGCATAAAATATTTATATGAATCCCACTTAATCGCTGTTACACACTGGTTCTCACTGAGTGGAGGTTGAGACAAGAAGGGTGTCATTCGGCTCCGCAGCTGATGAGTGTATGCAGTGCCGTAACTAGACATTTTGGTGCTATGTGCAAGAAACAGCATATGCGCCCAACACACATCATGTTTTGAAATTACTGATTGGGAAACTGGAGGGGCTGCCCCTGCAGTAGCGGTGCCAATAACGGCAGAACTTCATAAATGCAAAATGCAAAAAGCATCAATGTTTCAGAGCATCTGCAATTTCAATGCTTGTATGGTACTGACGATGAGGCATGCCGTTATTATGGAGATATACGGATTGATTTATGAGCAAGTGCCAGATATATATATATATATATATATATATATATATATATATATATATATATATAAATAGGGGGCACCCAGGGTTTTAACAAGTATATATATTTATATATATTTAATATAATAGCCCAGATCTGTGACTTTGTGACTCATTTGCTAATGCTGGGCGGAGTCACAACACTGGGCGGAGTTAGTCAAATAAGTCACAGATCTGGGCAAATCTATAGGAGACTAGGAGCAGAAGCAGATGGTATGGGCATGGCACAGGCAGGGGTGCATACCTACCAGCTTTCTTCAGGCAGGAGGGAAACACATGCGGCGAAAAGGGGGCGTGGCCAACTAAAAGGGGCGTGGCTTCACCGGTGGGCCCGCGTTTTCGTCAGTGAGGGGGCATGCCCAGCGCTCTGTGAGCTGCTGGCATGCCCCCAGGGGCAGATTATGAGTCCGGGGGGCCCAGGGCACTTGAGACAGGGGGGCCCTATCTCATTGCTGTGCCTGCTGTTGGTTTGAGGACGTGGCCTAATTGCGCTGCGTGGCCACGCCCCCTTATGCAAATTCCGGATAATTTTTTTTTTCATGGGATTTTGGCCCCTCAGCTAGGGGTAAATCCAGAGGGGGTGGTCGCTCCCCCCTACACACCCGCACAGGCAGAAGAAAGCAGGGAGGCTGCTGCCTCCCTGCAACACCACAGACCTGCCAACACGCAGCAGCGTGCGCTGGCTGTAGCACAATGCTGCTGCTGTTACTGGCAGGACGGGGAGCTTAAGAGCTGGGACAGAGCTACTCCAGCCAGGGAGGCCCCTAAAACTGTGGGGCCCACGGTACGTACCCCCTGGCCCTCCCCCCTTAATCCGGCTCTGCTGCCGGAACCCCCGCTTAATCCGTACCCCCTGATGCCCCCTCTCCTCCTGTCTCCACTAAATAGACGCTGTGCGCATCTATTCACCGCTGTTCTGCTAAGCAGAACAGCGAGTTCAGGAGCTTCCCAACTGACCCCCCTTCACCGCGGGACACTGCGGGCCACGGGTGGGACAGCGGGACAAACCCAAAAAAATGGGACTGTCCCGCGAAAATCGGGACAGTGGGGAGGTATGGGGTTGTGTGAGGGGGTATGCCGTACAGACAGACGGGCACCGGCTCACTGTGTGCTTGACCCCCCACATCAGCAAACTCAGCAGGGGCTCTCTGGCGTGGAGGAGCGTCACTTTCTGGCACATTCCACGCTTCTTAGCTGCAGTTTTGTGGGGCACCTGCCGCTGTGCAGGTTCCATAGTGCCTCTGTTATCTCCAGCCCCGGCAACCCCACCGCTAGCTGCAGCGCTGCCACCCGCAGTGAGGTGCGCCCAGCTCCTTCACACACTTTAGCCGGCGGGTAGCGCTGCAGAAGTCCGCGCTGATTGCAGGCTCCGACCCCCTCCTTCCTCCAGCCACAACGTCTCCTGGGAGCTAACCAGTCACTCCCAGTCTCCCCTTTCTACAGTGCCCGGCAGCCGCGAGGCCCGCGCCGCGTGCATGCTACGACTCCCTCCAGCCGCAGCGTCTCCTGGGGGCTAACCAGTCACTCCCAGTCTCCCCTTACCACAGTGCCTGGCAGCCGCGAGGTCCGCGCCGCGTGCTTGCTATATGACCCCCTCCTCCCTCCAGCCGCAGCATCTCCCGGGGACTAACCAGTCACTCCCAGTCTCCCCTTACCACAGTGCCTGGCAGCTGTGTGAGGTCTGCGGTGTGTGACTGAGGAGGGGGGGAGGGATGCGGACGGGCAGAGGAAGCAGGACTCCAGCCTGAGAGAGTCAGCCATGCCAGTCTCCACCAGCAGCAGAGCCCAACAGGTTGGAGTGGAACAGCAGCAGCCAGCAGCAGTGACTCCGGTAAGACACATCTGTCTGTCACCACTGTTCTGTCCCTAATACCAATCTCTCCCGTGCCCTGTGTTCTGTCATGTCCCTGTCACCCCTGGCCTTGCCCTGTCACCCTTATCCTGGCCCTTTCACCTGTATCCTGGCCATTTCACCCTTATCCTGGCCCTTATCCTGGCCATTTCACCCTTATCCTGGCCCTGTCACCCTTATGCTGGCCCTGTTACCCCTATCCTGGCCCTGTCACCCCTGTGCTTGCCCTGTCAACCCTATAATGGTCCTGCCGCCCCTACCCTGGCCATGTCACCCCTATCCTGTCCCTGCCATTTCTGTCCTGGCCCCGTTGCCTCTGTCCTGGCCCCATCACCCCTGTACTGGCCCCGTCACCCCTGTCCTGGCCCCGTCACCCCTGTCCTGGCCCCGTCACCCCTGTTCTGACCCTGTCACCCCTGTCCTGGCCCTGTCACCCCTGTCCTGGCCCTGTTACTGCATACCCTCCAACTACCTTTTTGGCAGGTACAGTCCCCGCAGCGCCTCCAGACCCCTCCCCAATGCACCACACCTCCGCACCTTCCCCTCCACCACAAGCGGCACCCCACCCCTCCCCCATACGCAGTGCCTCCAGACCCCCTACATCACCCACGGCTCCCACTCCCCCGCCCCTCCACCACCCACAGCACCTCCAGGCCCCCTCCACCATCCACCCCCCATATATGTCTCCCCCTACACCTGCCCCCCCTCCACCCACAGCATCTGCAGACACCCTCCTCAATCCGTGGTCCCTCCCCCACTCACGGCACCCCTACACCTGCTCCTCCACCACCTGCAGCGCTTCGAGACCCCCTTCCCCATCTGCTGCACCACCTGTACCTGCTCCTCCCCCACCTATGGTGCCTCCAGACCCCCTACCCCACCCCCGCCCCTTCCCATCCCACAGCACCTCTGGAACCCTTCACCCATCCGCAACATCCCCGCACCTGCCCCTCTCCCACCCATGGCACCCCTGCCCCTCCCCCACCTGCAGTGCCTCTGGACCCCTCCCCTATCTGCAGCCCCGACTCCTCCACCCCTCCCCCATCCGTAGCACCTCCCGACCCTTCCCCATCCGGGCCCCCCCACTCATCCGCCCCCTCCTCCACCCGCAGCATCTACAGACACCCTCCCCCATCCGCAGTCCCCCCCGCACCCGCTACATTCTGTACATCATGCCCTGCAGGTGCTGTTCACGCCGTCGCAAGGGGCTGCGCCTCCTTCACCAACGCACGCCCTTTCATTGTGCAATATTTAACCACTAACAAAGGAATGCAGGTAATACTCCATATAATACAAATGTTGAACCCGAGAAAGGTATGCAAGGGTTAAGGGGGCGTAGCCCCTTGCAACGGTGTGAAGAGCGCCCGTAGGGCGCGATGAAGCACCTAGTATTTAATAAACATCTAAGCCATAATCATTCAACAACCAGCAGGAGTGCCTAACTACAGTCTCATACAGTAGGTAATTCACTACTGTCTTACTTTTACTCTCCGTGTAAGATCTGGTCTTCCAGATTCCAGATGGCTGCAGACACTGGCTGCTGCATTTTCCTCTCTAGAGCCGGGCCCTAACCAATTTGATGCCCTAGGCAAGATTTACCTGGTGCCCCCTAGCTCCATTGCTAGTTCCGTCTCTGAGCCAGAACTGCTCTCCCAGTAGAGGCGGAACTACCGCCAGTGCAACCAGTGCGTTGCTCTGGGGCCCGCCACTGTCCAGGGGCCCAAAGCATGTAATGAGTCAAACTGACTCATTACATGCCGCTGTGTGCTGCGTGCAACCGCTGCCCGCAGCACACAGCCGCCCGGACAGAGAGGAGAGGAGCGCAGCGGTACGGGGGAGAAGGAGGAGGAGGGAGGTGGAGGAGGGAGCTGCAGCAGCGCTTTACTACTGGTTGAGGCGCTGCTGCTGCTGTCCCTCTGCTTCACTATAGGCTGTCTTCCGAGAACAGCCTATAGTGAAGCAGAGGGGCAGCAGCAGCAGCGCCTCCACCAATAACACAGCGCTGCTGCGGCTCCCTCCTCCACCTCCCTCCTCCTCCTTCTCTTCTGCCCGGGAATCGTGACCAGAAGCTGCACCGAGGAGCCTGAGCCAGCGGAGAGGGTAAGTATAATTCTTCTTTCTTTCTTTCTTTCTTTCTTTCTTTCTTTCTTTCTTTCAAAATGGGGGACTGCCTGCCGGAATGTGTAAAAGGGGTAATCTGCCTGCCGCAATGTGTAAAAAGGGTGAATCTGCTTGCCGCAATGTGTAAAAAGGGGGAATCTGCCTGCCGCAATGTGTAAAAAGGGGGAATCTGCCTGACATAATGTGTAAAAAGGGGGAATCTGCCTGACGTAATGTGTAAAAAGGGGGAATCTGCCTGACACAATTTTTAAAAAGGAGGAATCTGCCTGCCGTAATGTGTAAAAAGGGGGATGCTGTCTGCCGTAATGTGTAACAAGGGCACACTGTCTGCCGTAATGTGTAACAAGGGCACGCTGTCTGCCGTAATGTGTAAAAAGGGCACGCTGACTTCCGGGTACGGCGCCGATGCGTGCAGCAGCAGCAGTGTGAGCTCCGTGTGCCGCCCCAGCCCGCGCTAGCCCTCACGCTGCACATAGCGACACAACCCGCTCCCGGACCCCTCACTTGCTTGTGTGAATACCTCTGGCACCTGATGGAACGCTTCCTGGCCGCCCCGGAAGCGGCTAAACCCCTTAAACAACGTTCTGCAAAAACGAAAGGGGATTCCAAGATGGCCGCCGGACAGCAGACACAGCCGCAGCAGCAGCCAGTACACACAGAACGTGAGTTACATTCCTCATCTGACTCCTCTGTGAACACTGTTCTCTCTGCACATGCTGTCCCCTCAACACAGACGTTTAATAAGACCACAGAACAGACTGAGGGCCCCATTACATACTCTGACATGGTAAAGGCAATTCAGGACTCCATTAACCCTATCATGGAATCTCATGCTGCAAAAGTCACGCAGGCAGTACATGACATCAAATCACAGTTTAAACAGCTTTCCAAACGGGTGCAAGCTAATGAACAGCGCCTTGGGGAGACTTTTCATGACGTCGCTGATTTAAAGGAACAGTACGCCTTTCTTCAGAAATCCCATTACCAGCTTCTTAATAAGGTCGACGATCTCGAGAACAGATCACGTCGAAATAACCTAAGAGTGGTTGGGCTGCCTGAGGCACTTAAAGGGCCAGCACTCTTTTCCTTCATACAAGACACGCTGCCTGATCTGCTTGACATTCAAGATTCCTGAGCAGGTATGATTGTGGAGAGGGCCCATCGTATTGGTCCGGCAAGGTCTACACAGGATTCCCGACCCCGGGCCGTTATATTCCGTTGTTTGAATTACATCCATAAAGACACTATCTGGTCTGCGTCTCGACGTAAGCGGAATTTACAATGGAACGACGTGAGAATTTTTATCTTCCAAGATTATTCGGCAGAGGTGGCCAGGGCACGGCGTGAATTCACCCCACTTTGTTCCCGCCTAGTCAAAGCAAATAGAAAATTTGCTCTCATATACCCGGCCCGATTGCGTCTGTTCAAAGGATCTTCATTTACAGACTTCTCCACCGTGGCTGATGCGGAAGCATATATGTTGGAGGAGGAGAACGGCCGTTCTTCACTACACCCGCCTTCAACGGACACGACTTCTGATTGCTAACCACGGTTGCAAAATTCCTTAGCGTGGTTCTATCCTCCTTTAATGGCGATTACTTTATTGCTCCGATAAACCTGTTTATGTTATAACCGTTACTCACTAGAGGTTCTTGAAATTGATTGTGGGAGGAGGAGCCTCTCTTACCGATTTAATTGCTAGGTTGGGTGCCATTTCACCGTTTAACCCCATTCTGAATGGGATGCTCACTTTAAGGCGCCTTACAACCTAAAATTTTCCATATGTTGTTTTTAGTTATGTTTTGTTTATGCCATATATAAGCTATGCTTATTGTCTCACAGTACCAGGACTGGGGCAAGCCTGGAGCTCTTATCTGGTTCTCCATTTGGCGAACTATAGGTTTATTTAAATTATTTTTGTGCCCGAAGTGCACTTTTGATGTTAACCTCTTGATCCACTTTTTCTGGATCCTCTGTTTTACTTTCCCCCACCTCTTTCACCCATTGTTCTCTCCTCTATGTGTCTTGTCCTGTTGCTTCTCAATGTCCAAGCTAGCAATGTATTTAGTAGATATGACAGTATTGGTTTCACTTATTGCCATGAATCATACCTCTTTTCAACAGTATTATGACCAGTTTAAAAATTGGCACATATAATGTAGGTGGTTTCCACTCCCCCATAAAGAGGAAGAAAATCCTACTTTACTTGTCTAAACTGCATGTAGATGTTGCATTTCTTCAGGAGTCTCATCTCCTTCCCCCTGAGATTGACAAACTCAACTGCCTGGGCTGGAGAGTCTTGGCATCCGCCCCATTTACTACCAAGGCCCGTGGGGTTCTCATTTTGATTAGACGCTCAGTCCAGGTAGACCTTCATTCCTCCCAATCTGATCCCGGAGGCAGATTCCTCATTGTAGACGTCACTCTAGAGGACTCACGTTTTCTCTTGTGTAATGTATACGCCCCCAATATTGATCACCAACCCTTCTTTCTGTCCATTGCCGCTAAACTGCACCCACACTCACATAAACAGGTGGTACTAGCAGGTGACTTTAACTCCACTGTATCCAACGCTCTTGATAGAAATACCAAATCCAGATCTACCCGGTATACCCCCAAATATGGTTAACCATATTTAATGTCACAGCTGCATTTGGTGGATGTGTGGCGGGCCTGTCATCCAGTTGACCGTGAATACACATGTTTATCGGCTGCTCATGGTACACTGTCGAGAATCGATTATTTGCTCATCTCGACTTCTATGTTCACCAGGGTGCAGACCTCTGAAATAGAACCGGTGTCCTTGTCGGACCATGCGGTCTGCTGGATGACTCTCGCCACCTTCCCCAATAGAGGTCCTGTCAGACAGTGGCGCTTTCCATCCCACTTGACCAATTCCATTCAATTTAGAAACATGCTGGAGGCATCATGGGCTGACTTTAAACATTGTAATGTAACTGCAGAGAATGAATCACCGCTCCTGTTCTGGCAAACGTCTAAGTCAGTACTAAGAGGCTCTATTATCTCCTTCACCTCCAAACATAAGAAAGACACACAAGCTCTGTATCTTGATGCTCAATCAAAACTCACTGACGCCTACCAAGCATTCACACAGTCCCCCACCCCAAGCTCCAGAAAACTCTACTATGAACAAAAATCCCTTTTTGACAAACTCTTATCTCAAACTGAATCTAAATTAACGTTTATGTCCCAATGTAGATTCCATAAATTTGGCAATCGATCTAGTCGTTTGCTTTCAAATCTCTTGAAAGGTCAACATCCCCCAACACTTATACATGCTTTAACCAAGGCAGACGGCACGGTGGTACATGATTGTGGCCAGGTGTCTGAGGTTCTGCAATCTTTTTATTCCTCATTATACTCTGAACCCTCTGTTGATCACCAACAACAACACTCTTTCTGGTCTTCCCTTACGCTCCCCTCTCTGCCCACTACCTCATCCCAACCCCTACTGAACCCCATTACTGAGGAGGAGGTGCTCCATGCGATTCAAGGTTTGAAACCAAACAAAACCCCTGGACCGGATGGTCTAACCAATGAATACTATAAAATATTGGCCCCTCAACTGGTCAAACCCCTTTGTGAACTATTCAACTTGTTGCTGTCTGGAACACCCCCTCCCCTATACTTCAATGCCGCGATCCTGAAAATTCTCCATAAACCAGGGAGAAACCCCCTGCTTCCCAGTTCATATAGACCTATATCCTTATTGAATACGGATTACAAGATATATACCAAGATCTTGTCGGACCGGGTAAAGCTTCTCTTGCCCTCTCTGATACAGGAGGACCAGACGGGATTTATCTGGGGGCGCCACTCCACGGTAAATGTACGTAAGATACTGACTGTCATGCAGTGGTTGGAGACTTCGGGAGACCAGAACCCCTATGCCCTTCTCTCCCTTGATGCTGAGAAGGCTTTTGACCTAGTTACATGGGACCACCTTTTTGACACCATGCACAGGTTTGGGTTCCCAGAGGCCTTCATCCATGCAGTACGCCTTCTCTACCATGACTCTTCCTCTCAAATCCTCTCTAACAATTATATGTCCTCTCCCATCCCCCTCCATAGAGGGACCAGACAAGGCTGCCCCCTTTCACCCCTTCTATTTGCTATAGCGATAGAACCTCTGGCCACTGCACTGCGCATGTCCCTAAAATATACGGGTATTGTCGTTGGGTCGACTGAAGTGAAACTCAGTCTATTTGCCGATGACATGCTTTTATTTATCTCTAAACCCCAATCCTCCATCCCTGCTATAAAGTGCATTATAGACCATTTTAGCTCCTTCTCGGGATTTCGTGTGAACTATGACAAGTCACGCCTCCTCCCTCTAGGCTCTGGTCATTCTGCAAACCTTCTATCCCCTACACTGACACAATTCACAATTTGCCGCTCTCCACTTAAATACCTAGGCATCATGATTCCCCATAGTCTAGACGCCCTATACTCTGCTAACTTCCACCAGATATACTCCTCGGCGGAGAAAATACTGAACGGATGGATGGATTTACCTCTGTCATTGTCTGGTAGGGTAGTGGTTATTAAAAGCTTCGTTTTTCCCAAATTATCCTATCTCCTCCAGATGCTTCCCCTGCAACTCTCCAAGTCAGATATCCAACGATTTGACTCCCTGTTTACAAGATTCATCTGGGCAAAAAAGAAATCTAGAGTATCACGTCAAGTTTTGCGACTGCCGAGACAGGAGGGTGGTTTTGGGATGCCGGACATCTCTGCTTTCTCAAATGCAGCCATGTATCGTTACATGGTAGATTGGTTCTCTGGTGGCTCCGTATATACCCTCCCTAACATAGAGGAACACCTCTTCCACCCTTTCTCCCCAGCTGCTCTCCTTCATGCACCTACCTCACTGATCCCTTCACATATAAAATCCAACATACTCTTTCAAGACATTTATAAAGCCTGGAAATCTATCAACAAGCGATTACACAGAAACTCCTCTAACTCCCCATACACCACCTTTTGGGGCAACCCACAGTTTCCCCCTGGTTTGGACGGCTGTGCTTATCTGACGTGGAAAGAGAAGGGCATCTCGTGCATCCGAGATATCTTTGACCCTGGGGGCAGGATCCACTCTTTCTCTGCATTATCAGATAGATATGGTCTACCCAACTCCCAATTTTACATGTACCTCCAATCCCGTCATTTTGCACAGTCGATACCACCTGGAATGGCCCTTGATACGGCCATTGACCCTCTTACCCCCCTTCTGCGTCTAAATCTGACCATAGGATATAGGCTGCGTAATCTATATTCCATCCTCATAGACTCAGGGAAAACACCCTTGCAAAGTGTTCTCCATTCACGCTGGAAGCGAGACATACCTGATTTCCTGGATATGTCGGTACTTATGTCTACACTGTCCCCCACATTTAAATATTTAAAGTCTGCAGCTTTGCAAGAGACTCACCTCAAATTCTTAAATAGAGCCTACATCTCCCCGAAACAACATTCCTATTTCACCCTGGCCTCTACGGGTCGATGCTTTAAATGTGGGATGGCTGAGGCCACCTACTATCATAATTTCTGGGACTGCAGGAAAATAAGAAATTTCTGGAACAAGCTGATAAACCATATTAATGATATTTTTTCAATTCGAATTAACAAGCTCCCTACTGCATGTCTATTCTACTGCTTTTCAGATTGGGACTTAGGACCACACAAACAGAAGATTATACCTGCCCTGACCGTTATCCTTACTATCGCTAAAAAATTAATCCTCACCCATTGGTTGCACAGACAATCTCCGACTATTGCAGAAATGAGAGCCTCCCTACTAAATAACATATTCTATGAGCGACAGGCCCTAGTACCGGACATAGAGTCAGGGGCCCCTAGATTCTATGGGAAATGGGAAACTGTTATTCAAAGCTTTGATAACGCCACACAACTCAGAATTCAGAAAATCTTTGAACCCACTACTTGGTATTGTCACGAACCTCGGGCAGCGGCGACCGCGCTTGTCCCTGCGGGTGGCCTGGTCTGCCCGGCGCCTCTCTTCCCCTGTCAGTCTCCGGCTTCAGCGGCGGGTCGGCGCTGCTCTCCGGCGGCTTCCCGGAAGCAAGGGCGCCGCCATCACAAGCAAGGGCAAGGAGGCGGAGCAGGTCTGACGTCACCTGCCTGCTCCGCCAATCAGGCTAGGGCGGGGAATTTAAAATCAGATACCAGGCAGAGATCCGATGCCTGAGTATCTTCGTTTCTCCTGTGGAAGCTATGATCCAGAGCTCCCTCGTCCCTGCAAGCATCCTGTGCTTCCAAGCATCCTGTCCCTGCAAGCATCCTGTGCTTCCAAGCATCCTGTCCCTGCAAGCATCCTGTGCCTACAAGCAACCTGTGCTTCCAAGCATCCTGTGCCTACAAGCACCTCCGTGCCTCCAGTTACCTCCGTGTCTCCAAGCACCTCGTGCCTCCAAGCACCTCCGTGCCTCCAAGCACCTCCGTGCCTCCAAGCACCTCGTGCCTCCAAGCACCTCGTGCCTCCAAGCACCTCCGCGCCTCAAGCACCTCCGTGCCTCCAGTTACCTCCGTGCCTCCAGTTACCTCCGTGCCTCCAGTTACCTCCGTGCCTCCAAGCACCTCCGTGCCTCCAAGCACCTCGTGCCTCCAAGCACCTCGTGCCTCCAAGCACCTCCGCGCCTCAAGCACCTCCGTGCCTCCAGTTACCTCCGTGCCTCCAGTTACCTCCGTGCCTCCAGTTACCTCCGTGCCTCCAAGCACCTCCGTGCCTCCAAGCACCTCGTGCCTCCAAGCACCCCGTGCCTCCAAGCACCTCCGCGCCTCAAAGCACCTCCGTGCCTCCAGTTACCTCCGTGTCTCCAAGCACCTCGTGCCTCCAAGCACCTCGTCCCTCCAAACACCTCGGTGTCTCCAAACACCTCCGTGCCTCCAAGCACCTCCGTGCCTCCAAACACCTCCGTGCCTCCAAGGGTCTCCCAGCACTCCCTGTACTCCCAGTACCTCAGTGCCTTCAATACCACAGTGTCTCCAATATCTCAGTACCCCAGCCTTCATTATTTCTACAAGTCTTGTCTTACAGGAGACCTACAAGAATTCCTCTGGGCCTCCCGCCTGCCGTCTTAGTTCTGCATGAGGAAGACCTACATCCGGCCATCTCTACTACGACCCAGTGGCGGTTCCTCTTCCCGGTCATCGGAAGAAGCCCCGAGTCCACAACACTCCCAAACCAGGTCAGTGATAGTATACTCAGGCCACATGGACTCGGGGGATCGGAACACGGACTCTAGTGCCATCCAGAACCTGGCTTCTCGAGTGCAAAGTCAGGAAGCAGCACAAGGTCAGGTGATGCAGTACCTCCAGCAGTTGTCCGGGCGTCTGGATCAGATTCAGGCGTCTCTGGCCTCAGTAATTCCGGCTCCTGTTCCAGCAGTCGCACCAGTTGCCGTTGCCAGCAATGTTCAACCATCGGCCGGTGTCACTCCACGCCTTCAGTTGCCTACTCCGTCCCGCTATAATGGGAATCCCAAAAATTGTCGTGGTTTCTTGAACCAGTGCGAGGTACATTTCGAGCTACTTGCACACAACTTTCCTACAGACCGGTCCAAGGTAGCATATATTATTTCTCTGTTGGAAGGTTCTGCTTTGGATTGGGTGTCTCCATTATGGGAACGATCTGATCCCATGGTTTCCAACTACACCAACTTCATCTCGTCCTTTCGAAGGATTTTCGACGAGCCCGGCAGAATGACCACTGCTTCTTCCGATTTGCTCCGTGTTCGGCAGGGCGCCCGTTCCGTGGGCCAGTACGTGGTTCATTTCCAGACCATTGCTTCCGAACTACGCTGGAATAATGATGCCCTGAGAGCTGCCTTCTGGAACGGTCTTTCCGACCGGCTGAAAGACGAGCTGGTTACTAGAGATCTGCCGGATCCATTAGAAGATTTGATTTCCCTTTGCGTCAAGGTGGATCTTCGGATGCAGGAGCGTGGAAGAGAACGTAACCGTTCGGATCGTTCCAGGTTCCGGAATCCTACTCCTAGGCCGGTGGCCTCACCTAGCTCAGATGAGCCCATGCAAATTAACCGCTCCCGACTGTCTCCGGAAGAACGACAGCGTCGTCGTGAGGGTAAACTCTGCCTTTACTGTGGAGCCGCAGATCATTTTCTTAAATCTTGTAAAGTCCGTCCGGGAAACGGGCAGACCTAGCTTGTTCCGGAGGAGTCAAGCTGGGAGTTACGACAAAAGCTTCTCCAACTTCGGACTGCTTGCTTCCAGTAACTCTAGTCTCCAATTCAGTCTCCAGGTCTTGTGAAGCCCTATTGGATTCCGGAGCTGCAGGGAACTTCGTTTCTTCCTTCTGTGCCCAAAGTTTGGGTTTAAAGTTACGGCCTATCGAGCGGCCAATTTCACTGACGGCTATCAACGGGACTAGAATTTCCAAAGGTCTCATAATGTGGCGCACGGGGCCAGTTAAGCTGCGGGTCGGGGCTCTACATCAGGAAGATTTGGAACTCTTGGTAATCCCAGAAATGCCCCATGATCTGGTTCTTGGAATGCCTTGGCTGAAAAGTCATAACCCCCACATCGATTGGAAGTCGTCACAAATTCTGTCCTGGAGTTCCTTTTGTCACACTAATTGTCTTACTCCTGTTTGTCCGCTCCGTGTTACCTCCAAAACGGATGAAGAGCACATTCCGGAGGCATATCAAGGGTACAAGGACGTATTTTCGGAACAAGCTGCTGACCTGTTACCACCTCACAGGCCTTGGGACTGCCCTATTGACCTTGTCCCAGGGAAGACGCCACCTCGTGGTCGCACATATCCTCTGTCTCTTCCCGAGACTCAAGCCATGTCGGAGTATATTAAGTCCAATATGCTCAAGGGATTCATTCGCCCCTCTTCCTCCCCTGCTGGTGCAGGCTTCTTTTTCGTGAAGAAAAAGGACGGGGGGTTGAGACCATGCATCGACTACCGCGGCCTAAACGACATTACTATTAAGAATAAATACCCCTTGCCACTAATCACAGAGTTATTTGATAGGGTTCGTGGTGCCCGCATTTTTTCAAAACTCGACTTGAGAGGAGCTTATAATCTTATACGCATCCGAGAGGGGGATGAATGGAAGACTGCCTTTAATACCCGAGATGGGCATTACGAATACTTGGTGATGCCGTTTGGTCTTAGTAATGCTCCCGCGGTTTTCCAGGGATTCGTCAACGAAATCTTTCGTGATATGCTGTATCAGAGCGTTGTGGTATATCTGGACGACATACTGATTTTTTCCAAGAATCTTGTCGAACACAGGACTCAAGTCAAAGAGGTGCTACACCGTTTACAAGAGAATCATCTCTACGCCAAGCTTTCCAAATGTACCTTTGAAGTAACATCTATTCCGTTCCTCGGTTATGTCATCTCGGGGACGGAGCTTCGCATGGATCCGGAAAAGTTGTCGGCCATTCGTGATTGGACTCAGCCTCTTTCCCTGAAAGCAATACAAAGGTTCCTGGGCTTTGCGAACTACTACAGGAAATTCATTAAAGGTTTCTCCACCATTGTTGCACCCATTACTGCCCTGACGAGAAAGGGTTCTAATCCTAGTTTGTGGCCTCCGGAAGCCATTGTAGCTTTTTCTCGCTTAAAGTTAGCTTTCACGACGGCTCCAGTTCTCCAACAACCAAATTTCGAGGAACCCTTCTTCTTAGAAGTTGATGCATCTTCAGTCGGGGTGGGGGCTGTCCTCTCCCAGCATTCCTCTGATAAGAAATTACATCCGTGTGGCTTCCACTCTCGTAAATTCTCTCCAGCCGAACGAAATTACTCTATTGGAGACCAGGAACTCTTGGCAATCAAATCTGCCTTGGAAGAATGGAGATATCTTCTAGAAGGGGCTAAACATGTGTTTACCATCTACACGGATCACAAGAATTTACTGTACATCAAATCCGCACAATGTTTGAATCCTCGCCAGGCGAGATGGGCACTTTTCTTTTCCCGATTCTCGTTCATTATCAAGTACCGTGCCGGGACTCTCAATATTAAAGCAGATGCGCTTTCCCGTTCACAGGTTCCCACAGACGAGGATGAACCTCCGGAGCGGGGTTTAATTCTGAATCCAGTTTCTGTCTCTGCTGCTTTAACTACTCCAGCTCCTCCTCCTGGAAGAATGTCCGTACCAGCTAGATTCCGCCCAGGAATACTACGGTGGGTCCATAACTCCAAGTTTTCCGGTCATCCCGGCGCTCAGAAGATGTACAAGTTTCTGCAAAGGTCTTACTGGTGGAACACCATGAGGAAGGATGTACAAGATTGCGTTAATTCATGTCCCCAATGTACACAACATAAATCTCCTCGTCTGCCTCCTGCAGGGTTACTTCGTCCTCTGCCTATCCCTGTGAGACCCTGGACTCACATTTCCATGGACTTCATCACTGACTTGCCCTGTTCCAAGGGTTGCAACACCGTTTGGGTTATCGTTGACCGTTTTTCGAAGATGGCACACTTTGTGCCCTTGACTGGTCTTCCGACAGCACCGAAACTGGCTCTATTGTTTATCCGAGAACATTTTCGTTTGCATGGGTTGCCACAAGAGATTGTTTCTGACCGTGGAGTACAGTTCACCGCCAGGTTTTGGAAAGCCCTTTGTTCAACTCTACACATTAAACTTAAGTTTTCGTCGGCTTATCATCCCCAAACAAATGGACAAACGGAACGAGTCAATCAAGATCTAGAGACTTTTCTTCGGTTGTATCTCTCTCCTTCACAGGACAACTGGGTGGAGTTGTTGCCTTGGGCGGAGTTTGCCCATAACCATTTGTTTCATTCTTCCACTGGGGAATCACCATTTTTCGTCAACTACGGGTTCCATCCCCGTGTTCCGGAATTTCCAAGCCTTCCGATAATAGAGGTTCCTGCTGTAGCGTCCACTCTACGACACTTTGGACAAATTTGGAGAAAGGTTCATGCTAATCTTAAGCAGGTTTCTGTTCGGTACAAGTTCTTTGCAGATAAGAAACGGCAAGCCGCACCTCAATATAAAGTTGGGGACAGGGTATGGCTGTCCACACGGAATCTCCGGTTGAAGGTGCCCACCATGAAATTCGCTCCAAGGTTCATCGGTCCTTACCCTGTGCTACAAGTCTTAAATCCTGTGGTCTGTAAACTGGGTTTGCCTGCCCATCTTCGCATACCTAACGCCTTCCATGTTTCTCTACTCCGTCCCCTCATACTGAATCGATTCCACTCAGCACTCCCAAGGCCAACGTCCGTAGTGGCAGAAGCTGGAGCGGAGTTTGAAATCAAAGCTATTCTGGACTCTCGTTATCTTCATAAAAAATTACAGTACTTGGTGGACTGGAAGGGTTATGGACCTGAGGAGAGAAGTTGGATTGGGGCTACTGAAGTAACGGCTCCTCGTCTGATTCGGATCTTCCACTCCAGACATCCGACTAAGCCCGGGAAGTGTCCAGGGGCCACTCCTGGAGGAGGGGGTACTGTCACGAACCTCGGGCAGCGGCGACCGCGCTTGTCCCTGCGGGTGGCCTGGTCTGCCCGGCGCCTCTCTTCCCCTGTCAGTCTCCGGCTTCAGCGGCGGGTCGGCGCTGCTCTCCGGCGGCTTCCCGGAAGCAAGGGCGCCGCCATCACAAGCAAGGGCAAGGAGGCGGAGCAGGTCTGACGTCACCTGCCTGCTCCGCCAATCAGGCTAGGGCGGGGAATTTAAAATCAGATACCAGGCAGAGATCCGATGCCTGAGTATCTTCGTTTCTCCTGTGGAAGCTATGATCCAGAGCTCCCTCGTCCCTGCAAGCATCCTGTGCTTCCAAGCATCCTGTCCCTGCAAGCATCCTGTGCTTCCAAGCATCCTGTCCCTGCAAGCATCCTGTGCCTACAAGCAACCTGTGCTTCCAAGCATCCTGTGCCTACAAGCACCTCCGTGCCTCCAGTTACCTCCGTGTCTCCAAGCACCTCGTGCCTCCAAGCACCTCCGTGCCTCCAAGCACCTCCGTGCCTCCAAGCACCTCGTGCCTCCAAGCACCTCGTGCCTCCAAGCACCTCCGCGCCTCAAGCACCTCCGTGCCTCCAGTTACCTCCGTGCCTCCAGTTACCTCCGTGCCTCCAAGCACCTCCGTGCCTCCAAGCACCTCGTGCCTCCAAGCACCTCGTGCCTCCAAGCACCTCCGCGCCTCAAGCACCTCCGTGCCTCCAGTTACCTCCGTGCCTCCAGTTACCTCCGTGCCTCCAGTTACCTCCGTGCCTCCAAGCACCTCCGTGCCTCCAAGCACCTCGTGCCTCCAAGCACCCCGTGCCTCCAAGCACCTCCGCGCCTCAAAGCACCTCCGTGCCTCCAGTTACCTCCGTGTCTCCAAGCACCTCGTGCCTCCAAGCACCTCGTCCCTCCAAACACCTCGGTGTCTCCAAACACCTCCGTGCCTCCAAGCACCTCCGTGCCTCCAAACACCTCCGTGCCTCCAAGGGTCTCCCAGCACTCCCTGTACTCCCAGTACCTCAGTGCCTTCAATACCACAGTGTCTCCAATATCTCAGTACCCCAGCCTTCATTATTTCTACAAGTCTTGTCTTACAGGAGACCTACAAGAATTCCTCTGGGCCTCCCGCCTGCCGTCTTAGTTCTGCATGAGGAAGACCTACATCCGGCCATCTCTACTACGACCCAGTGGCGGTTCCTCTTCCCGGTCATCGGAAGAAGCCCCGAGTCCACAACACTCCCAAACCAGGTCAGTGATAGGTATTTATATAGACAGCTTGTTTAATACCCTTAACTTTGCTAAGGTAGAAACGTGTTGAACCGGTAAATACTATCTACTTCTCGCTGCCGACTGGACACATATCCAACCTATTAGTCTTATGGTATAAATACTTCTTTAGAGAATGATGAAGATGTATATTGTCCTGTTTTATGTCTTGTCCACCCCCCCCCCCTCCTCCCTTTCTTTCCCCCCCCCCCCTCCTCTCTCTTTCTTCTCTTTTACCTTTCCTCTATAATTTGTACGATTTCAAATTTTTACTTACCCAATCTTCTCTACAAAATAGAAAATTGTTTGAAGAAGGGCTATTCTCTCTTTGTTTTATGCTTTCTTTCTCCTTGTCTGTAATGGGTCCCAGATGCTAAGGGGCTAACTGGTCAGATACTGAGATTTATTACATGTCTCTATTCTCGTTGGATTCCTTCGTGCTTATTGAATACCAAATTTTACACTTCACTGAGCAGGATGGTAATCCTAACCAATAGGAGGGAAAGATATCCCATGGATACCACCTATTACCAATCTCTTATATGTACTATATGTAACTCTGCATGTATATTACTCATACCGAGACATTATTGTATGAACCTGACCTACCTCGCCTTTCAATATTTGTACCTTTCCACTGTGATTCCAGACTTGGAAGTTTGTATATCTATTTCTAACCTTCTTCAATAAACATTGTTTTGGAAAAAAAAAAAAGGGCACACTGTCTGCCGTTATGTGTAAAAAGTGTACGCTGTCTGCTGCTTTGTGTAACAAGGGCACGCTGTCTGCCGTTATGTGTAAAAAGGAGACGCTGTCTGCCGTTATGTGTAAAAAGGGCACGCTGCCTGCCGTTATGTGTAAAAAGGGCACGCTGTCTGCCGTTATGTGTAAAAAGTGTACGCTGTCTGCCGCTATGTGTAAAAAGGAGACGCTGTCTGCCGTTATGTGTAAAAAGTGCATGCTGTCTGCCGCTATGTGTAAAAAGGGCACGCTGTCTGCCGTTATGTGTAAAAAGGGGGACGCTGTCTGCCGTAATGTGTAAAAAGGGGACACTGTCTGTTGTAATGTGTAAAAAGAGGAATCTGTCTGCCGTAAGGTGTAAAAGGGTCTCTACCTGGTGTAGGGGTGCTACTGTGTGGCATAATTTGAATAATGGAGACTACTGTGCACCGTTTTATGAATTGGTATTATTTTGTGGCCACACCCCTTCCCCACGAAGCCACGCCACTATGTATTTTTGCGCGCGCCTACGGCGCGCACTGCCCCTGTTTTGCATGCAGGGGTGGGGCTCCGATGCCGTTTCTTGCACACAGTGCTAAAATGTCTACTTACGGCACTGTTGCTAGGTATCCATTTAACTGGCCCTGAGCAGGTCCCCCTCACCAGGTCCTCTACAGGGGTGAGGGGGTGGACTTGGATGGGATGGGGGGCCCAAAGCATTTTGTCGCACCTGGGCCCACCGCTCGCTAGTTCCGCCACTGTCTCCCAGCACAGTACAAATCACACAGCAGAACAGGTTACAGCAGCAGCCAGCAACAACCATCACCTCTCACCCATAGCAAACCTCATTTTGATGCCACTGCCAGCAAGAGCATTGGCTCCTCCATATTTTAAATAGCAACAGTGTTCGCTGAAGGACCGTGCACCAGAAAAGGGGAATGTTTTTGCCGGAACAGAACACACAATAGTACCCCCAATTCAAATTACACCACACTGTAATGCAACCCTATTCACATTATATTACACGATAGTACCCCTTATTCATGTTACGTGACACAGTAGTGTCCATTATTCATATTTACACCATACCATATTGCCCCTTATCACTGACTCCTCTGTACCCCACACTACATCACTAACCCCTATATACCCTACACTGCATCACGGACCCCTCTATACCCTACACTACATTACTGACCCCTCTATACCCTACACTGCATCACGGACCCCTCTATATCCTACACTACATTACTGACCCCTCTATACCCTACACTACATTACTGACCCCTCTATACCCTACACTACAGTACTGACCCCTCTATACACTACATTACTAACCCCTCTATACCCTACACTGCATCACGGACCCCTCTATATCCTACACTACATTACTGACCCCTCTATACCCTACACTACATTACTGACCCCTCTGTACCCTACACTACATTACTGACCCCTCTATACCCTACACTACATTACTGACCCCTCTATACCCTACACTACATTACTGACCCCTCTATACCCTACACTACATTACTGACCCCTCTGTACCCTACACTACATTACTGACCCCTCTATACCCTACACTACAGTACTGACCCCTCTATACCCTACACTACATTACTAACCCCTCTATACCCTACACTGCATCACGGACCCCTCTATATCCTACACTACATTACTGACCCCTCTATACCCTACACTACATTACTGACCCTTCTATACCCTACACTACATTACTGACCCCTCTATACCCTACACTACATTACTGACCCCTCTATACCCTACACTACATTACTGACCCCTCTATACCCTACACTACATTACTGACCCCTCTATACCCTACACTACATTACTGATCCCTCTGTACCCTACACTACATTACTGACCCCTCTATACCCTACACTACAGTACTGACCCCTCTATACCCTACACTACATTACTGACCCCTCTATACCCTATACTTTATCACTGACCATTGTACACCCTACACTATATCACTGACCCCTGTATACACCACACTAATGTTTATTATTCTTAAGTTATTTACATAGCGCATGCATATTAATGCAGCACTTTACAGAGAATATTCCCTGTATTCACATCAGTCCCTGCTGAATGGGTTCCTATATCAGCCTAGTTCCTATATATCACATACATGGATACATACAAACATGGATACTGATTCATTCCCACTTATGCACTGAGCTATGTGATTTGCTTTACACATGATAAATAACGCAGAGTTGCCAGCATAGAGGGGTATGAAGGGGCAGGAGGATGCTGGTATCTGATCTCCGTAGTATCAGGGTTTGTAACATGGGCATTGGCTCCTGTTGGGTGAGGTGACCAATGGCATTGGGGGGGAAGGGGTATGCAGTGTGCTGACTCAGTAGCATCAGGGTGCAGTATGGGCACCAGCAGTGTAATAATTACTGTTGCCAGCAATACTTCGGGCAGATGAGGTTACCCCTAACATTGACATTGTGGGAATGCTGGGTGGGGATTTGCTGGAAGCTGATCTCATGATCTGACTCTAATAGTACAAATTAGCACAAGCAGGTAGCAGGATAACACTCAGATACAGGGACCATGGGAGGCGGGACCCCCTCCTCCACACAAACTGTGCAATTCAGAGTCATACTGATCTATGGACCCCCCTGTTCCCCTCCTCTCCATCCTGGTTATCTCGCCTCCCGCAAGCTGGCAACACACTACTTACACCACACGTTGCAGGAGGAAGAAGGAACCACCACTGCTGTCACCGGAAAGGATAGGCAATGTGATTACACACAGGCTATGCTGAGCTAGGCACCAGCTCAGGCTACCCACAACCCCGCGGTGCATGGCCTATTTTACATAGTGATGGAAAACTCCACCCCCGACACATCTGGATGCACAGTACAAATTGGGGGGGGGGGGAAGCGGAAGACTGGATGAATGCCTGAGGGGAGGCGGAGACGCGGGACGAACCAAGGGACGTAGGAGAGAAAGCAGTACAGCCACATACAGGAGGTATGCAGTGAAGACTGAAGGGCTGGGCTAATTGCGGCGTCACAGAGTACAGTATCTGTCTCCCCGCCTGTCACGCATTTCATCTGTGGCTGCCCACCCATCAGGTGCTCCCGGTCCGTGTGTCACCCTGCCCAGCAAATGGCTGCTGCTGACCCAGCGCCCACCTCCTTCCCCGGTTCCTTCCCTGCAGTCAGTGCGGCTGCGGAGGCGCTGGCTTTTAAATCTATCCTCATTAGATTGCCGCCAGTGCCAACAGCCCAGCACTCAGGCGCTGACAGTACTATGACAGCTGTCAGTGGCTGCCGGCGGGTGCAGCACTTCGGATAGGCTGCTGTTGTTAGTGGAAGCGCTGTGGCCGGAGAGGGGGAGCTGCCGCTATCAGCAGTGGTCAGCGTCGCAGCCCAGCGGGTTCTGCCGGCGGTCCGGTGCCCACAGTGCTCTTGCGCTGTGGGCCAGGCACCGCTGGCCCATAGCTAGTTACGGCCCTGAGTGTATGCAACAGGTAGCAGTGCAGGATCACTGGAAGTGTTGTGGATCCCTGATAACCTTAGGTCTCTGAGGAGTTAAGTGAAAAACTACTGTCTCCCACTGTGATGCTCTAAGACATTGACAAGATGGTGCCACACTTATGGCCAGTATTTAGGTCAGCAGCCATCTTGGTACAGGGAGTGAAGCCTCCCTGAAGGAACAGTATGGAATCTGCGCAGTAGCACTCTCCCCTTTCAACACTTTTTACATACAAATAGGATAATAATGATAAAACTCCCACATAGTTATCTAAGTGGTATGTAGTCACCATCCTGGCGGTCAGCATACCGCCACCGGGATCCCGACCACCAGAATGCCGGCAGGGGGCCGAGGACTATTCCCACTAGTTGGTGTTCATGACGAGTGCAGCAAGTCACCGAGCCCGCCGCGTGAAGCCCACAGCAAGGGACTTCGTTTCGCTTGCCCCCCTGCTGGCATTCTGGCGGCCGGGATCCCGACATTGGTATGCTGACTGCCAGGATTCTGGCCGCCAGTCAACCATACCCAGCGCATCTGAATGATTACTTGTGACTGGTGTAGGATTTTCAAATATGTGTAGATTATTGTATGCAAGGATTTAAAACATTATAGGAACTGAGATATAGGGCCAAATGTAATAGAGTGAGAGGTTTAGTAAAGTTTTGCAGTTTTTTTTAAAGTGGCAATCATTTACACTGCAAAACCAGGTTGATCTTGCTGTGTAAATGATTGCCACTTTAAAAAAAACCCTGCAAAACCATATGGAGGTGTGCATGTATGTAATAAACTTATACTTTCACGGTGTGTGTCCTGTTTTTTTTTGAATATTTTTTTAGTAGTAGTACTACAGGTACCAGCGGGCCAGGTTTTCAACCGCATGCTGGTACTTGTGGTTCTCCAAGTACCAGCTTGCGGGGGAGGCTTGCTGGGACTTGTAGTACTGCTACTAAAAACAATATTCACTTTTTTTACACATGGCTATCAGCCCCCCATCCGCCGCCCTTGGATGGGGGGGACAGCTTCGGGCTTCACCCCTGGCCCTTGGGTGGCTGGAGGGGGGGGACCCCTTGATTTAAGGGGTTCCCACTCCTTCAGGGTACCCCGGCCAGGGGTGACTAGTTGGGTATGTAATGCCAGGGCCGCAGGGACCAGTATAAAAGTGTCCCCCGGCTGTGGCATTATGTACCTGGCTAGTGGAGCCCGGTGCTGGTTTCAAAAAGACGCTTTTTGTCCCCCGTATTTTTGGAACCAGGACCAGGCGCAGAGTCCGGTGCTGGTTCATTAAATATGGGGGAACCCCTGTCATTTTTTCCCCCATATTTTGTCAACCAGGACCGGCTCAAAGAGCCCGAGGCTGGTTGTGCTTAGGAGGGGGGACCCCACGCAATTTTTTTTTAAGTTTTAACACTAAACAGACCCTTTCCCATAGATAACCATGCACAGATCTCACTGATTCGTGCATGGTTATCCAAACTCGACTGGAAAAAGCAGGTCTATTTTTTTGCTGCTTTTTTTAACGATTCGAAAAAAAACAGACCCGCACTTGAGCACTCAGAGACTAACATCCAAATACGAATGAATAGTGAATGCCCGTATTGTATGAAATAACAGCCGTGTTTGACCAATGGTCTATTCATTCGTATTTCTGAACTTTGCTAATCAAACCATTACGAATAGTCCAAACACTGCCGAGATTGGTGCTTAGTGAATTTCCGGATTGGGACTTAGAAACCCCCCCCAACAAATCGGACAAACTCGAAATCTTAGTAAATATTGGCCCATGTCTTTTGGCATTTTTATAACAACATGGTGACGACACTGTAGCACAGAGATTTTCAACCTTTTACAACTCGCGGCACCCTGCACAAGATTTAAATATTGCCAAGGCACACTCAAATATAATGATGATGCATGGTGCAGTTGCGTGTCCTAGGATGTAATGTTGCAGCTTCTCCATAGGTAACGCCTAAGCCACATCTGAGAAAGCCAGAAGAGCCCACCACTGCCCGGGCCCAAAATTAGAACTGGCTCTGCAACCACTAAACCCACCAGTATTGATCGTTCCAGGGCCTCAGTAGCGGCAAAACACTGATGGGCCTGCCTGTGCTTCTATGGCGGCACACCTGGAGACTGCTCAGGGCACACTAGTGTGTCACGGCATAGTGGTTGAAAAACAATGCTGTAGCATATGCAGAATCAGACCAATCGGATAATGTTGGTCATTCCGAGTTGTTCGCTCGTTGCCGATTTTCGCTATATTGCGATTAGTCGCTTACTGCGCATGTGCAAGGTTCGCAGAGCGCATGCGGTTAGTTATTTTACACAAAAGTTAGGTATTTTACTCACGGCATAACGAGGATTTTTCATCGCTCTGGTGATCGTAGTGTGATTGACAGGAAGTGGGTGTTTCTGGGCGGAAACTGGCAGTTTTCAGGGCGTGTGTGAAAAAACGCTGGCGTTTCTGGGAAAAACGCGGGAGTGTCTGAAGAAACGGGGGAGTGTCTGGGCGAACGCTGGGTGTGTTTGTGACGTCAAACCAGGAACGAAACTGACTGAACTGATCGCAATGTAGGAGTAAGTCTGGAGCTACTCAGAAACTGCTATGAAATTTCTATTCGCAATTCTGCAAATCTTTCGTTCGCAATTCTGCTAAGCTAAGATACACTCCCAGAGGGCGGCGGCTTAGTGTGTGCAATGCTGCTAAAAGCAGCTAGCGAGCGAACAACTCGGAATGAGGGCCAATGTTTGTGCTTTTCACAGATTTACTCCGATTTTTTTCATAATTTTGTCCTTAAATGAGGTTATCACTGAAACACTGTAACAGTAATAAACAACATATCAACAGTGGAAATTGGGTTCACACAAAGCCTTACATAGCCAAAGATAAATTGGGACTCCCTACAATAAAAATCTATACATAAAATAAAACTGTAAGGGTTGTGTCTGTACATAGACATTTTTTTTGTGTTGAGAATTATACTTCTAGGGACTGTTTATGGACCATCGAGACATAAAAAAAGAAAAAAGTGACATTTAATCTGTCTGTCTGTACGCTCTGGCATCACACAAAAACCACTGTATGAATTTATATCGCATTTTCACTATTGTATAGCTTAGTGACCTAGAAAAGGACTGAGGCATGTGTGGTCTCGATCTAACATCAGGGAGAGGAACAATAAATGATCAACCAGACGCTTGCAGTGTGCAGGCTCCTCAAGTCCAAAAGGTATGCGGTTATGTGACCGGCGGTCACAATACCAGTGTTGGCACCTCGAACACTGACTAGCCCGTCGGTTGGTATTGCCGAGCAACAGGGACTATTCCCATAGAGTGGGAACAGAAACTGTGCAAGCGCAGCGAGCCCGCAAGGGGCTTTGCTGCGCTGGCCGACACCCACTTCTCCCCCTGGCCATCTGACAGACGGGATCCCGGCGTCGGTATTGGGACCGCCGGTCTTCCAACCACAGGTGTAGCCATAGGGACCATTGTGTCTTAGAACCAATGCAGGGAAATGGCACTGATGTTCCCATTTGAATGTATGTATCTGTGATTTATTCCCCCCCCCCGAGAATGTAACAGCTGCACAATTGGGATAAGATGCAATCAGGGAGATTGCTGGAGTATTCAGGGAGTCAGGGAGATTGCTTTTATTTCAGGGAGAGGTATACATCATACTTACCTACTCTCCCGGAAGCTGCGGGAGGCTCCCGTTTTTTGGGGTAGCCCCCCGCTCCCCCCGGAAGAGTGGGTAGGTCTCCCGCATCCTGCTCGCACCCTAGTGATGCGAGCAGGATGGAGATAACCTCCCGCATTCGCGGGTCCGTCGGGTGGAGAAGGGTTTAAAATGACGCAAATCGCGTCATTTTAGCCCCGCTCCTTCTCGCGGACCCGCGAATCGCGGCATTTCCCGATGCGGGGGGCGGGGCTTAGTGATGTCACAGTCCGCCCCCGCCCCCCGAAGACACCTGCAGCGTCTCCTCTCCGGGCTTCGCCCGGAGAGGAGACTTACAATGTAGGTAATTATGGTATACACAAAAGAACGGAACATGCAATGGACAAGGTAGTTGGAATGTTTGCAGGTTGTGCTCTCTCCCCTCCATCCCTGCAGCGCTGCATCCATTATAGGTTTACCAAACTATCCCTTGAAACCGGGACAATCTTGAATGATACAGATTCTGTGTCTGGCTGACTTCAAACCTGCATTTCACCTGGTTTTAAGCAGCTAGAGAACCAGTGTAATTCATCAGTGTCCTGTTTAAAGGGATAGTATGGTAAGCCTATATCTATCTCATTATAGACAAACCCCAACCCTAAATACAAATCCAAAACATGTAAACAAATGTGGGCTAGTTCTGCTGAGAAGATATTTATTTGGTATAAGAATCACCTTGACGTATCAACTCAGGAAAAGATTCTGCAGACTACCAAGTAGTGAATGGGTTAACACCATGAGATGTGTATTGCTTTTCCCTCTGTTACATTGCGTTGCTTGTAAAATATGCAATAGCCATTAAAACAAAACCTCAAATGTGGCACACATTTACCTAGGGCCTGCCCATAAATAAAGATATTTACTGTAAGAAATTCAGCTCTCCCCCACTGGTCCATAGGGAAAAGCTGCATTCCACACAATACATGGAGCACACTGGGCATTCTTTGGTATGTACGTCTGTCAGCTCTCATATTACTCCGACCTGATGAATTTGTAACAATGTAACCCCAAGACCTGGATGTATCCTTATATATATAAATAAACCCCTGCTGTTTATTTTGTCATCTTTGTCAAATTGCACTTGGACACATTCATAAATCTTATACACTGAATCCAGTGGCGGATCCAGGGGGGGAAGGGCACTCGGGCCCGTGCCCCCCCCTGTCGTTTGTGGCCTCAGTCCCCAGTCCCTCCGTCCCTTCGTCCGTCCCCCGTCCCTCCGTCATCGTCCCCCCGGCGCCACACAGGGAGATGACGGGCGGCCGCTGAGATTGTGTTACCAGCGGGCGCCCGTCTCCCTGCACAGCGGCAGCCGGAGGCCGGAGCTCAGTTCAGAGCTCCGGCTTCCGGCGCTGTCACTGTGCGGCATGCGATATGGGAGAGACGTCAGTCATGACGTCTCTCTCATAGTGCTGAGGAGAGGACGCCAAGAGAAGGAGGACTGCAGAGGTCTGGAAGCGGGATTGTGGCTTGGTAAGTATGTTGTGTTTTTTCTTCCTCAGTGCAGTGGGGGCATCTAATGGGGGCAAACTATGGGGGGGCATTACTACTGGGGGCATCAACAAGGGGCATTACTACTGGGGGGGGGCATTACTACTGGGGGTATTATTACTGGGGGAGCATCTACTGGGGGCATTACTACTGGGGGGCATCAACAAGGGACATTACTACTGGGTGGGGGGGCATTACTACTGGGGGAGCATCTACTGGGGGCATTACTACTGGGGGGCATCAACAAGGGGCATTACTACTGGGGGCATCAAAAAGTGACATTACTACTGGGTGGGGGGGCATTACTACTGGGGCATTATTACTGGGGGAGCATCTACTGGGGGAATTACTACTGGGGGGCATCAACAAGGGGCATTACTACTGGGGGGGCATTACTACTGGGGGCAAACTACTGGGGGCATTATTACTGGGGGGCATCTACTGGGGGCATTACTATTGGGGGGTCATCTATTGGGGGCATTACTACTGGGGGCAGCTACTGGGGGACATTTTTACTGGGGGCCATCTACTGGGGGCATTATTACTGGGGGGCATTACTACTGGGGGGTCATCTATTGGGGCAACCTCCTAGGGGGCATTACTACTGGGGGAAAACTACTGGAGGACATTATTACTGGGGGGCATCTACTGGGGGCAAACTACTGGGGGACATTATTACTGGGGGGCATCTACTGGGGGCAAACTACTGCGGGACATTATTACTGGGGGCCAACTACAAAGGGGCTAACTACTGGGGGCATACTACAGGAGGGCATTACTACTGGCGGCGTAACTACAGGGGCATTACTACTGGCGGCTTAACTACAGGGGCATTACTACTTGGGGGCTAAACTACAGGGGGGCATAACTACAGGGGCCAAACTACTGGGGGATAACTACAGGGGCCAAACTACTGGGGGCATTACTACTGGGGGCTAAACTACAAGGGGGACATAACTACAGGGGCTAAACTACAATGGGGCAAACTACAGGGGGGCATTACTACTGGTGGCTAAACTACAAGCAGGCAAACTACCGGGGGCATTTCCACTGGGAGGCTAAACTAAAGGGGGGGGGGGGGGGTATACTACTGGGGTCATAACTGCAGGGGCATTACCACTGGGTGCATAGCTACTAGGGCGCCAAATGACTGGGGGCATTACTACAGGCAACATTACTACTGGGGGCAATACGGGCATTGCATAAGGGGCACCACTACTATGGGGTCTATATAAGGGGCACTACCAGTACAGTGGACATTGCATAATGAGCACTACAACTGTGGGCATTGTATAAGAAGCGCCACCTCACATGCACCGAAGCCGCACGCAAATGTACTTGCCCCATCCATGGTGCCTCCCCTATCATTTTCTTCTGGATCCTCCCCTGACTGAATCTGTATCAGTGGTCCCCAAACTTTTTTGAATCACGGCGCCCTGGAGTATCAGTATTTATTTCACGGCATCCCTAGGCTAAAAGTTTCTTATTGAGAAATTTAGACAAAAATTATTACATTAATTAAATTGTGTAGCTCTAACATCCTAGTGGATACTGGGGATCTGTACTTTAGTACCATGGGGTATAGATTGGGTCCACTGGAGCCTGGCACTTTAAAACCTTTAGTGTGTGTAGGTGTGTGCTGGCTCCTCCCCTCTATGCCCCTCCTACCAGACTCAGTTTAGAAAAATGTGCCCAAGGAGCCGGGTGCATTTCTCTGGAGCTCCAGAGAGTTTCCTTTAATTTTTGTTTTAGTTTATTGTTTTCAGGTAGTCCTGGTTGGCAACCAGTCTACCCGCTTCGTGGGACTTAGAGGGGGGACCGAACCAACCTCCTGAGGGTTAATGGTTTGTAATCCCAGCTGACAGGACACTGAGCTCCTGAGGTGCTGATCACACATCGTTAGTATGTGTGCCCAAGCCAGCAGCTAACCGCCACCCTCTAACAGATGTCGAAGATCATCAGGTGCGGGGAGTGTTACACTGGGGTCCCGGTTAGCGGGTCCCCGGTGCAGTTTGGCGCCAGGTGGCGCATCGGTCACGGGCCACGCGCTGCGGTGCCTGCCGCGGACAAAACTGAGCTCATGCCCAGCAGTGCTCACTGCCCCTGAGGGCTTGTCTGTGCTGATATATGTGTGTATTTTACTCATGGCCAGTATAATATTGTGAGGGGCCGTGCACCGTTGCAAGGGGCGGGGCTTCCCGGAGCAGGATCAGAGGCAGGAAGGCGCCATTTCCTGCTGGTGCGGATCATCAAGGCTGCATGCACGTGGCTCCTCCACGGACCCACGCTGTTACAGACTGTGTACTGGTACCAGGGGGTCACAGCAGGGGCAGGGGAGCACTATAGCGGTAGCGCCGCTGCACGTGTATCAGGCTATACACATTATTTCACACACTGTGTGTCAGGGGCGGCAGCACATTGCTAGGCAGCGGGCCGGCGCGTCACTTCTGCTCCTGGCTCTCCGTCCCCCGGTTGGTTGCTTGGCAACCGGGGACGCCAGGCGGCCGCCCTGCACTGCGATCCCGGCTGTTGCTAAGCAGCCAGGACGCTGCGCACCCAGAGACAGGTGCAATACAATAATCAGGGTTCGGGGGGCAGGTTCTCCTCTCATTGGTCTGCAAGGCCTTTTTATTGAAGCCAGGACAGTGCATCCCTGCCGGTGATAGCTTGCCGTGTGAAGCCTGTTTTCCTGCCTCTGGTGTGTTCCTGCATCCAGCTTGTGTACTCTAGTGTCCTGTGTCCAGTTTCCTGAATCCTGTCTGAGGGATCGTTTCCTGCTCTCCTCCGTGTTGCCATCCAGTAGAGTGGTCTGGTATCCAAAGCCTCTGGGTTCCGGTTGTTTCCTGCGCACACCTTTCGTGTTGTCGTGAGTAGCGGCTCTGCCGCACTTTATGGCTGAAGCCGTATTTTCTTTATCTATTTTTGGTTGTCATTTTGCGGAGGTTTCCGCATTGCCGTCCTGAACTTATTACGACAGGTTCGTATTTGGCAGTTAGGCTGCATTAATTGATTTGCTGTTGTTCCAGGCAGCCGCACCGCACATAAACTACTTTGTTATTTTTTGTATCCTTCTCTGTTTTAGTTGTGTCAGTCTTAGTTAGTTTTCCCCTTGTTCTCCTTGGTCTCGGTTAATGCCTTGTCTCCTATTAAGACCGGGGGGACATCTGAGTCTGGGCGGACCTAATTCGCCCATTCAAACGCGGCTGCCGTGGGCACAATAAACCATAGTCTTGCAGGCGTTAATCGACAACTGGGAAGGACAACGGAGTCAGGGATTTTTGTTAGGGGAAGCTGCATATCTCAGTTCTATCACAGCTTCACGTATCTGTACTCGGAACCCTTCTATTGCCACCCAATCTCTTGGGTTCCAAGTACGTTGAACATAACACTGTGCTGCTGTGTTCTGTGTGCTGGTCTCCGCTCCTCAGTGTCACTCCAGGGGCTCTCTAGGGTCTGTGTGGAGGTGTTTTACAGTGAGCTGCGCTATTTTACAGTGTTTAAAGATGTATGTGGACATGGTTATGTGTACTGCTTGTAACTCTACCCCTTCATCAGCAGAGTCTCTCATGTGTGAACAGTGCTCCATGTCTCCTCAGGGACACAGTTCACAGGCACCTGACTGGCTGGATAATGTTAAAAGTATGATTCAGAATGTTAATTCAGAATTAGCTGCAGCAAAAAAGGAGAGACAGGTGTTAAAACAGTCTATTGATTGTATGGCAAAAGCCGCAGATACCAGAAAGGCTTCTCAGCCCCTCTGTTGGTTTCACATAAACGCTCACTGCCACAGGTGCTCCAGTCTGATTCTGATCAGCCTGATGTGGATGATGATATGGATGAGGACAGCTCTCTGTCCACTGGGGTGGAGGCCCTCATTTTTGTGGTAAGAGAGGTTCTTCACATACCGGATCAGGAGTCAGAATCAGATGAGGAGTTGTACTTTAATGTTAGACCAAAGACCTCATCAACTTTTCCTGTCAAGGAAGCTTGGTTAAACCCTGATAAGAAATTTAAAATTCCTCAGAGGTTTTTAGCTACCTTTCCCCTCCCAGCTGACGACAGGAAGGTATGGGAAACCCCCCCGTCAGTAGATATGCCTGTGTCCAGACTGTCTAAGAAGTTGGTACTGCTGATGCCATGGGCTATATCCCTAAAAGAGCCTGCTGACCATAAAATTGATACCACTCTCAAGGCAATTTATATGGCAGCAGGCGTAGCACAGCGCCCCACAATAGTTTGTGGGTGGATTTCCAGGGCAATGGCCAAGTGGTCCAATAATACTCTGTGGTCTTCACCCTCTCACACACAATAAGACTCACCTCTAGTCTCCAAACCTTTAAACGTTCCCTGAAAACTCACCTCTTCAGACAAGCCTATCAAATTTCAGACCCACCCACATAAACTTCAATGCTTCTCTTTCTAATCACATCCTCTCTGTACAGTACACATAACCTCACATTGTCTTCCAACATTGCTGGGTGATCATATCATACAACCCATTAAGAACCTAGCAATCTGGTGGATCATTATGCAATAGGTAGCATCTATCCTTGTATATCAATGCCTATTTCCATATAAATTGTAAGCTTGCGAGCAGGGTCTTCCTATCACTATGTCTGTCTGTCTGTTTTTGCCCAGTTTTGTTCTATTACTGTTGTTCTAATTGTAAAGCGCAACAGAATATGGGGGGTCATTCCGAGTTGTTCGCTCGCAAGCTGCTTTTAGCAGCTTTGCACACGCTAAGCCGCCGCCTACTGGGAGTGAATCTTAGCTTATCAAAATTGCGAACGAAAGATTAGCAAAATTGCGAATAGACACTTCTTAGCAGTTTCTGAGTAGCTCCACACTTACTCGGCATCTGCGATCAGTTCAGTCAGTTTCGTTCCTGGTTTGACGTCACAAACACACCCAGCGTTCGCCCAGACACTCCTCCGTTTCTCCAGCCACTCCCGCGTTTTTCCCAGAAACGGTAGCGTTTTTACGCACACACCCATAAAACAGCCAGTTTCCGCCCAGAAACACCCACTTCCTGTCAATCACATTACGATCACCAGAACGAAGAAAAAACCTCGTAATGCCGTGAGTAAAATACCTAACTGCATAGCAAATTTACTTGGCGCAGTCGCACTGCGGACATTGCGCATGCGCATTAGCGACTAATCGCTCCGATACGACAAAAAAATAACGAACGAACAACTCGGAATGACCCCCATGGGGCCTAATTCTGAGTTGATCGCAGCAGCAAATTTGTTAGCAGTTGGGCAAAACCATGTGCACTGCAGGAGGGCAGATATAACATGTGCAGAGAGAGGGTTAGATTTGGGTGGGGTGTGTTCAAACTGAAATCTAAATTGCAGTGTAAAAATAAAGCAGCCAGTATTTACCCTGCACAGAAACTAAATAACCCACCCAAATCTAGCTCTCTCTGCAAATGTTATATCTGCCTCCCCTGCAGTGCACATGGTTTTGCCCAATTGCTAACAAACTTGCTGCTGCGATCAACTCAGAATTACCCCACTGCTGCGCTATATAAGAAACTGTTAATAAAATAATAAATAAATTAATATTATTAATGGATTAGACAATTTGCCCCAGGATGAGGTCATTACTCTGCTGCAACACATACAGGATGCTGCAAATTTTATGAGCGAGGCTATAAAGGAATTGTGTAAGATAAATGGCCGCACTACTGCTATGGCAGTTTCGACACGCAGAGCTCTGTGGTTGCGTCAATGGTCAGCAGATGCTGATTCCAAAAAGGGTGTAGAAAATCTTCCCTTTACAGGTGATGCCTTGTTTGGGGCCGAACTGAATAAATGGATTTCCCAGGCAACGGCGGGTAAGTATACCTATCTGCCGTTGGCTGCACCACCTGCTAGACATTCTTACACAGGACCCTCCTTGCAGTCCTTTCGTGTGGCAAGGTTCAGAGGCAGGGGCTGGGGAGTCTCCACCACCCCGAGAGGATCGCGTGGTAAGTCCCGTAAACCTGCAACTGCTGCATCCCTGGACCAGACCACTGGATCCCCTGCCGCTAAGCCTTCCACCTGACGGTTGGCCCCAGCAGCAAGGCGACTTTCAGATGGGTGCTCGCCTTCAACACTTCGCCCATGTGTGGGCGGAGTCCTGCCGGGATCCTTGGGTGAGGGATCTCATTTCCCAGCAGGGACGTGCAGTCAGGGGAGGCATTAATTATTAAAATAATACAAAGTAGATACTTATGACACATATTATGTGTCATAAGTATATGCTTTAGCTTTATTTTATTTTAATAATTGTTATGCATAAAAAAAAGTTTACATTTGTGTTTCGGAGGCACCGCTCCAGGTGCCTCCCGATATCAATGAGACCGGGCCGGAAGCGGGGGGCGGGGTCGACCATCGGGCAGTAAAAGCCCATTAAATATAGTAACGCAAGCGGCACTTAAACAAGTGCCTCTGTGACAGGGGCGTTGCTTTCAGCCATGTGAAAGCACGCCCACTGTCACTGAAACAGCTCTTATTGGGCAGTTCTCATCTAGCCGAGCACTGGCTGCGCTCGGCAGTTGCAGGCAGGGGGCGTATCGGCTTGTGACAAAACGCCAGCCTGACAGAAAACGACCCCGCTACCCGGGCCGGCTGCCGCAAGCGTAAGTCACCCACCGCCGCTCAAACTATACAGCAGCGCCAGGGAGAGTACTGATTAAGGCTGCAACGGAGACAGCGGTCAGCACTGGTATAGGGGGTACTATGACCTCCGTTGCAGCCCTACTCTCCCTGAATGGCGGCATTACCCCTTCTATAGGTGCATCATATGCAGGGAGAACTGGGCTGCAACGGAGGTCATGCCCCCATCCCAGTGCCGATCATCTACAGCTGGAGCACAGGTTCGGCGCCACTCCCCCCCAACCCGATTGCAGGCCGCGTCCACCCCCTGGATCACACAGGAAAGAGTCAGGTGTGAGCTACCGGAGAAGAGGGACCCATCACTTCCACTCCGGATGTCCGAGTGTCCGCCGGTCCTGTGTGAGCCTGCTGTCAGTATGGAGGGAGCACCGGTGGCTGGGACCCAGGAGCTAAAGAGGAGGTAAGATCCTTGCTCAGCTTATTCTAAGTTATGCTCGCCGAGTCCCTTCCACTCTCATCCCGCCCACATCTTCCCACCATTACTCCCATCCTGCCCCCTTCTATTACTCCCTGCCTGCCCTCCTACTCTGCACTACTCTTACTCCCATCCTGTCTCCCACTTTCCACTACTACTTCCATCCTGCCCCCTGCTCCCCACCACTGCTCCTCACTACTACTACTACTCTCAGCCTACTCCCTGCTCTTCACCATTACTACTTTCATCCCACCCCCTGCTCTGTACTTCTACTGCTCCCATCCTGCTTCCTACTATTCCTCCCACCCTGCCCCCCAGCAGTGGCGGAGTGTATGGAGCTTGTGCTCCA
Organism: Pseudophryne corroboree; assembly: GCF_028390025.1. Lineage (NCBI taxonomy): Eukaryota > Metazoa > Chordata > Amphibia > Anura > Myobatrachidae > Pseudophryne > Pseudophryne corroboree. Next base: position 115,280,966 of record NC_086445.1, on the reverse strand, counting down.
TGTCTCACAGTACAGTACCCACCCAAACTAACACTCCTGCCTCTGGAACATACCCGTAATCCGCCCTCCCCCCCCCCCCATCCTCCCCCCCCCCCAGCCTCTTGAACATACAGTACACCCCCAGGCCAGCGGGTACATACAGTACACTACCCACCCTACCACCTCCTCACCCTGACCCCAGGGACACACATTCCCTACCCTGTCCACTGGTCCCCTAGACACAGTACCCTCCCAAAATGGGGCAGCAGCAGTAGTGGGCATTGGCTCGGCGGCGGTAGGAGTCATCGGCGGGACTCAACATACATTATGGCTGCAGTGCCTCACCAGCCACTAACCTCACCGCACGCCACTGTTTCCCAGGGATACCGGCTGGAATTTTAAACACTTCCTACTCTCAGATTTTTCAAATCGGACTTACCAATTTTGCCCGCTGCAAAAACTACCTTGCAAGAGGCAATTCAAAAACTTTTGTGGACAGGGGTGGTGGTTCCAGTACCTCCTCCTTTACACAAAAGGGGGTTTTACTCTAGTCTTGTCATTCCAAAACCGAACGGTTCGGTGCGACCCATCTTAAACCTGAAGTCTCTAAACCCGTATCTGCGGGTGGTCAAATTCAAGATGGAATCCCTGCGGGCAGTGGTGTCCGGTCTGGAGGAGGGGTAATTCTTGGTATCCCTGGATGTCAAGGATGCTTACCTACACATTCCCATGTGGCCCGATCATCAGGCTTACCTCAGGCTCGCCATCTTGGACGACCACTTCCAGTTTCAGGCCTTGCCCTTTGGCCTGTCCACAGCTCCGAGGGTCTTCACCAAAGTCATGGCGGAGATGATACTGCAACTGCACAGGATGGGAGTCAACATAGTCCCCTACTTGGACAATCTCCTGATAAAGGCTATGTCCAGGGAGCGTCTATTGCACAGCATCAATCTGACGCCTCGCCTGCTTATGGATCAAGGGTGGATTCTAAACTTCCAGAAATCTCACCTGGAACCGACCCAATGTCTCCAATGTCTGGGAATGATACTGGTACAGTGTCTCAAAAGGTATATCTCCCGATGGACAAGGCCTTGGCCATCCAGGCTTTGGTCCACTCTGTCCTCCGTCCTCGCAAGGTGTACATACATCTTTGCATACGTTTTCTGGGCAAGATGGTTGCTGCTTACGCGGCAATCTAAAATGGCAGATTTCATGCTTGGCCTTTTCAGCTGGATCGGCTGGACAAATGATCGGGGTCTCACCTTCACATGCATCAGGAAGTGACCTTATCTCGAAAGCCCGGATTTCTCTATTATGGTGGCTACAAGTTCCTCACCTGGTAGAAGGCAGGAATTTCAATATCCACTCATGGATTCTACTGACAATGGATGCCAGTATCTGGGGTTGGGGGGCTGTGACCCAAGGGGCCCAGTACCAGGGGATATGGTCAATTCAGGATTTTACTCTGCCGATAAACGTCCTGGAACTCAGGGCAATTTACAATGCCCTTCTGCAAGCTTCCCATCTCCTGAGGGATTGGGCGATCCAGGTTCAATTGGACAATGCCACGGTGGTGGCGTACATAAACCAACAAGGGGGAACAAGAAGCAGAGCAGCGATGAGAGAAGTGTCAACAATCCTCCTCTGGGCGGAGGCCAATGCAAGGGCCATCTCAGCCATATTCATTCCAGGAGTGGACAACTGGGAAGCGGACTTCCTCGGCAGACACGACCTCCATCCACGGGAATGGGGCCTACATCACCAGGTGTATCAACAGTTACTTCACCGGTGGGGCTGTCCGCAGAAAGACCTGATGGCTTCTTGTCTCAACAAGAAGCTATGCTGTTAATGTTCCAGAACTGACAATGCCTTGGCCGTACCAGTTTGTGTACCTGTTCCCTCCTCTACTGCTAATCCCAAGGGTTCTAAAAAGACTAAGAAGGGAAAGCGTTCTAGCAATTCTAATTGCCCCGGATTGCCCTCGATGGGCGTGGTACATGGACCTCCTAACCATGGCTCTGAAGGATCCCTGGCCTCTACCACTCCTAAAGGATCTTCTTCAACAAGGTCCATTCATCTATCCAGACTTACAGCGGCTACGTTTGATGGCTTGGAAGTTGAGAGGGAGATTCTAGTAAGGAAAGGTCTTCCCTCCCGGGTTATTTCCACCATGGTTCAAGCCAGGAAGATGGTGATGTCAAAACATTATCATCGTATCTGAAAAAAGCAGGTTTCCTGGTGTGAAAGTAGAAAGGTGTCTCCCGTGGAATTTACAATCGGTCGTTTTCTACTTTTCCTACAAGCGGGAGTGGATATGGACCTACGTTTAGGCTCCATCAAAGTCCAGATTTCGGCGCTCCCTATTTTCTTTCAGAAACAACGTGCCATGGGGGTCATTCCGAGTTGTTCGCTCGCAAGCTGCTTTTAGCAGCTTTGCACACGCTAAGCCGCCGCCTACTGGGAGTGAATCTTAGCTTATCAAAATTGCGAACGAAAGATTAGCAGAATTGCGAATAGACACTTCTTAGCAGTTTCTGAGTAGCTCCAGACTTACTCGGCATCTGCGATCAGTTCAGTCAGTTTCGTTCCTGGTTTGACGTCACAAACACACCCAGCGTTCGCCCAGACACTCCTCCGTTTCTCCAGCCACTCCCGCGTTTTTCCCAGAAACGGTAGCGTTTTTTCGCACACACCCATAAAACGGCCTGTTTCCGCCCAGAAACACCCACTTCCTGTCAATCACATTACGATCACCAGAACGAAGAAAAAACCTCGTAATGCCGTGAGTAAAATACCTAACTGCATAGCAAATTTACTTGGCGCAGTCGCACTGCGGACATTGCGCATGCGCATTAGCGACTAATCGCTCCGTTGCGACAAAAAAATAACGAGCGAACAACTCGGAATGACCCCCCATGTTGCCAAAAGTACAAACTTTCCTAAAAGGAGTGCTTCATATGCAACCGCCCTTCGTGCCTCACACGGCTCCGTGGGATCTCAATGTGGTTCTCTCCTTTCTTCAATCGGACTGGTTTGAACCCTTACATACGGTGGAGTTGAAATTTCTCACCTGGAAAATGGTGATGCTTTCAGCATTGGCGTTTGCAAGACGTGTCTCTGAATTGGGGGCCTTATCCTGTAAGAGCCCTTATTTGATTTTTTATGAAGACAGGGCGGAACTCAGGACCTGTCCTCAGTTTTTGCCAAAAGTGGTTTCAGCTTTTCATGTCAATCAACCCATTGTGGTTTTGGTACTGTCTGATGCTTCCATTGGGCCAGAATCCTTGGATGTAGTTAGGACTGTGACTTGCTGTTTGTCCTTTATGATGCCACCAAGATTGGTCGTCCAGCTTCCAAGCAATCCATTGCTCATTGGCTCAGGTTGACCATTCAACAGGCCTATTCTTCGGTGGCTCTGCCTTTGCTGACGTCTATTCAGGCCCACTTGACAAAGTCTGTGGGCTCTTCCTGGGTGGCTGCCTGGGGTGTCTTGGCCTTACAGTTGTGCCGAGCGGCTACTTGGTCTGGTTCGAACACTTTTGTGAAATTAGGTTGTGAATATAGGTTCAACACCTTGGCCAAGGATGACCTTCAGTTTGGTCAGGTGGTTTTACAGGGGTCTCAGCACTCTCCCACCCGTTTAGTACCATGGGGAAGTCCCAAAGCTCCCAAAGTACAGATCCCCAGTATCCAATAGGACGTTAAAGAAAATAGGAATTTAATACCTACCGGTAATTCCTTTTCTCGTAGTCCGTAGTGGATACTGAGCACCCGCCTCAGTGCTTCGATTACTGCTTACCTGAGTACGTTTTTGGTTGGCCACCGTTGCGGTCCCGTTATGTTGTTGGGATAGCTGTGCTATCCTGGTTGGGTTGGTGTTCTGGTTAGCACCCTCCTTTTGCTTATGGTTGTGTGTTGGCTTGTTGGCTCACTGCTGTTGTATTATTCCTTCTCTCGTGGTATGTTTGTCTCCTCAGGCACAGTTTTCCTAGACTGAGTCTGGTAGGAGGGGCATAGAGGGGAGGAGCCAGCACACACATACACACACTAAAGGTTTTAAAGTGCCAGGCTCCAGTGGACCCGATCTATACCCCATGGTACTAAAGTACAGAACCCCAGTATCCACTACGTACTACGACAAAAGGGAATTACTGGTAGGTTTTATATTCCTATTTTATATGTCATCCTAAGGTTAACTGTGTGGTGAGGGACAGGATTTGCTTCTGTTTGTCCACAAATATTATGATTGGCAGCCACCAGCACTGGTTTTGCCTATTATATTGACCATGAATAATTTGAATTGGTCCTAGACCAGCACCCAAGGCACCCCAGGGTTCCACGGCACACAGTTTGAGAACCACTGATCAGATGGGGACCTAAGCAAGATACCGATTTAGGGACCCCCTCCTTACAACAATCCAAAGCACTATGTTTTAATTCTTGATTATGCCTCTTACAGTATTTGTTGTTTTTCCTCCTTATATTCTATTACATTATATTACTTTCCCCTTTCACTGATTGCACCATGTCCATTCACTGACTGCATTTTATTCAGCCAGCCCAGCGCTCTGACATTTTCGGCGAAGGTTGCGGTCCACCAGAAATGCCCTCCATACAGCCTTATCCATGGGATCCCCTGGGACCCACTGGGCCCTAAGCAGCTGCCTTGGTTGCCTTGTGGTAAATCTTCCTCTGCCACTGATCTATATTGATAAAACAAACAAACAAACAAACACTGATATAAATATAAAGCATTGCAAAGGTTATAAAAGATTGTTGATGTAAATGTAATAAAATTGCCCTGATTATGTAGAGAAACTGTCCGTCTTCCTAAAGAGCTTCCAGTTTAATGGCCTGATTCTGAGTTGCATGCAGCAGCAATGTTGGATGCAGCGGAGAGTTATGTTTTAGGAGCACGGGACTCAGAATGTTTTTAAAATGTATCGGGTGGTGACAGAGTGTTGGCTAAGTGGATGCATGGAGATGGTCAATGGCCCTCATTCCGAGTTGATCGCTTGCTGCCGTTTTTCGCAGCGCAGCGATCAGGTTACTACTGCGCATGCGTATGCACCGCAATGCACACGCGCGTCGTACGGGTACAAACAGCATCGTTACTGTGCAATACTTCTAGCGACTAATCCATTCGCACAATCTATCGCAAGGAGATTGACAGGAAGAGGGCGTTTATGGGTGTCAACTGACCGCTTTCTGGGAGTGGTAGGGAAAATGCAGGCGTGTCCAGGCGTTTGCAGGGCGGGTGTCTGACGTCAATTCCGGGACCGGACAGGCTGAAGTGATCGCAAGGGCTGAGTAAGTTCAGACCTACTCAGAAACTGCAAAAAACGTTTACGTCCCGCTCGGCTGCACAAGCGTTCGCACACTTGCAAAGCGAAAATACACTCCCCTAGAGGCGGCGAATATCTGATCGCTGCACTGCAAAAAATAGCTAGCGAGCGATCAACTCGGAATAAGGGGCAATATTACAGGCGTGTTATAGGAGTGTCACGGGCAGGTCGCCGATAGGAGGCCATATTCATGTGATTAATCTGCACTTGCCATAGGGTTGGCATAAGCTTTGATGGTGCATCTATAGTGGGCGTCTCAGTCCTTGCACATGCAAACGCATGGCTGAATACCAGGGAAGGACTTGTAGCACTATCTGCATAAAGTTGCAGAGGCTATACCGTCGAAAGACGCGCAGACGGACGCTGCAGTATGCATATGTGTGCGTATGTTTATAGTAAGACATACGGAGGAATATAACAGAGTCCAGGAGGCGGAGAAACGCATTTGTATAGGACAGGACGTTATTTCCTATCTGCAGCATTCACCTGCTCGTTTTTTAACGTTGTGGAGCGGCCGGTCCATTGGTTGATGCAGCTACCCCAGTGCTCAGGGGCAAGGAATTGGAAATTTTCCACCAGCGTGATCCCGGAGACAGCTTTAATTTATCTCAGCAACGGGGAGAGGTACTGCTATATGGGTGCAGTGCTGATTGTACCCTAAGTGCTTGCTGGAGTTCGAATTGTGCTGCATTGCATATGTGCATACGAGTGAATGTTTATTGCTTACAAGGCTAACATTTCTTTGGAATGAACTGCATATTAAAGCTAAACACGCTGATTTAATCCATACTAACCCATATTAATGATCCAAGCTTGTGCTGGACTTTTATGCTAATTTGCTTGGCTTGTGCGCTTTTAAACTTATACTTATTGATTATTAAAAGAAAGTGCTTCTAACCAGGAAGGATTTGCATGCTGAACTAACCTGCTTATAGCAAAACAGCATTTGAGGTTATTTCAAGGGACACATCCCACAAGGGATTATGATCGCATATAATCCTCCGATTCTGGAAAGAGATGAGCCCATGTGTGTAGTTTGAGGTGTTAATAGAACATCATAAACACTATAAATATTGTGATTGTAATGTTTTGTTAATGTTGATACTGGCCGGTATCTATTTTATTATTGTATATGTGTATATATTTTTATTTATAAAGATATCAAAGTAAGAAGCGCTGTCTCATTCTTTGTTTAGTTTTGTATTTTGGAGGTATTTGGGATCAAGTCCTCGAGATTGGCTGCTCTTACGTTGATTGGTTACGGCGCCAGGTGTATAATTTAGTAGAGCAGCAGAAATTGGTTATATGCCCAGGAGAGCAGTTACCTGGAAAACGGGAGAAGGTCACATTGTCTTTCCTGCCAGGTGCCCTGGTACAGTATGTGCAGTGGGTCTGGTGAACTCTCTGTAGCCCAGTAATACTTAGGCGGCCGTCGGGGAATAGATAGGCTGAGCTGAGGAAGGAGGAATGGATATGCTGAGCCGTGAGAGGACGAGGGAATAACACTGAGACGGGAGGCTGGAGGAGGGGATAGGCTGAGCTGAGGGAGGACAATCAGGCAACGCTGACATGGGTGGTGGGAGAAGGAGGGGATAGGCCGAGGTACGGCTGATGCAGGAAGTGAGGGAGGAGAGGAGCCGGCGATACAGCTCTGCCGTGCTACAAATGCAAAGCTCCCCTGCGTGGCGCGCCGGCTCATTTACAGGACCTGTACCGCTCCCTCTCCATTGCAGGGGCGCATAGGCGGAATTAGCAGAGGCGGGGGCTCACATCCGGAATATGGCGCCAGCAGTAGTGCTCACACTCCCTCACCATTATGGCGGTGGCTCTCACAGGCAGAATTACACCAAATGCCGCTCCAGCGGAACTGTCACTACAACCTCACACAATATGACTGCCAGACATACACACCTAGTTACGGCCCTGTAAAGGAATCCAATAACTCACTGGTACTGTAGCTGAATCTAAAGGCCACTTGCATTCCACTGGACCTATCCATTGCCATTCTATTTAAAATTAATTCTGTTGGTTTAGACAAGATACAAGGGTTTCCTTTCTGGTAACCGCATGCTAGCCAACCTTTGGGCTACCCCTTCTGGCAGGGGACAACGTGGTCTGCACTACAGGGGGCGTATTGCAGACAAGAGGGTGGCGCAGGGGATCACAAGGTCGCAATCACATCATCGTGGCCCCACCTCCTGCTACACCATGCTGTGATTACCGGCACTATGAAGCAGGGGACCGGGCCACATGCCCATCAGACATCTCACATGCCATCAATCCTCCACACATGTACATCAGACCAACCATATGCCTTCTTACCCAGCCCCCAATAAACTTTACAAATGGGGCTAGTAAGCTTAGCCATTACCTGCATACTGTGATATCTTCCATCATTGGACTGGGTCTTTGGTTATTTCCAATCAGGCTCTAACTCTTTTAGCACTTGCTAAAGCGGTTATGCAGTTATGCCCTCTGTTCTGTATTTAGCAGACAGTGGTAAGCTTAGCTTGCTGCTGTTTGTCACTGTACCACTCATGCTATCTATAGATGGCGTTAGCTGTACCGTGCCCATTGCCAGCAATAGGGGACCCAGCAACAGCCTTTCCCCACAGTTTCCTGTGGGGAAAGGTGCAACTCACATGCGCAAATGGTCGTCGTATATGCACATTAGTTAACAACCTAGCGCTGGGCAGATGACACTGCTGAGGAGGATGCTGCTGGACCTCTCTGCACAGGTAAGTCATGTAAAATACCAGCAGCATGGTCATAAGTATCAATTTAATATGCCGCATGTATTTAGTATCGATGTTAAATGAAGCCCTAACAGAATGAATACCTTATGTTAGGGGGTTGATGGTTAACCACCATTGGCTGTTTTTTTTTTTGCCATTGGTGGCAGAAATCCAATGGTTCTCCGACATCGATGGCAGAGAGCCCTGCAATGTTTTTTTTATCATTCTCCCTGGCGCCAGGACATAAAGTCTAGCTCTGCCCCAAGCATGACACTCAAAGCCCCACCCCCATCTCTGATTGGCCTGTAGAGTAATAGAGCAGGACCAACCGTCACTTGCTGAAACCATCGATGGTTCCCCTACGTTGTGTTTCATACCACAGATGTTTACGACCGATGGTGACCGTCGATGATTATCCCACCGATGGCCATTCCTACCTTATGTCTTAGGAAAGCTCTTTTATAATATTTTAGAATACAGGGTGCTGAATAGCTAATTTTAAACCAAAGCACTAAAACCTTATGACTTTGCTGGTTTAAAGATTGCATTGAAAATTTCACATCTGTTGATGCAAGTATTTAGAAAATCATCAACACCCCTGTATCCTCCCACTGCAAAGGTAGTGGAGAAAAAGAAATAGAAACACCTGGTAAATACAGGAAGCTAAATGTGCTGTGACACATGTCATGGCCTACTCCAGCTCCAAATCAGAACCCAACTGAGCATTTATGGAATATTCTGGAATGAACCTAGAGACAGTATTTGTTTTACAGACATAGGGGGAGATGTACTAAGCCATGGAGAGAGATAAAATGGAGAGAGATAAAGTGCCAGCCAATCAGCTCCTAACTGCCATGTTACAAGCTGTGTTTGAAAAATGACAGGAGCTGATTAGCTGGTAATTTATCTCTCTCCAGGGCTTAGTATATCTGCCCCATAAGAAGAGCTTTAATGAACAAAGGGCCTGATTCAGAGTTGTACGCAAACGCAACGTTTTCACAGTTGAGTGATCACCGTGGTCTGCACACGCGTCTAATTCGCACTGCACATGTGCCATGATGGACTTGCAAGGGTGATTGGCGGTTGCAGAGAGGATTTATTTGCAAATGATTGACAGTCAGGGACCATTTGGGGAAGAGAACGGGGAGTGTCATCAAGAATGCAGTCATGCCACAACCATTTTCAGGGTGTACCTCAGTTTGTGTCTGTGATCCCGTACACCATAACAGTGGCTCTGGCATCTCACTTTCTGTGGCCATGCTGCGTGACCATATGGCTACTCAGAAGCCCAATAATTGACTGATCTGTGAGTCATATTACAAATCAAGGCTGCTGTGGCATTTACATAATGTCGCACAGTCGTTGCGTATACATTGCCAGCTGCAATGGTACATCTCTGAATTCTAGCCCTTAATCCTTCCAGATTTACAGCAACTTGACCAGGGCAGGGACCTGTCCACGCCACTGCAGCCTTGCCTGCTGGTTTTGAATTGCCCTAACATCCTTCCCCGCTTAGCATCCATTAATTGCTGCACCCCCATATCAGGCGTGTGCAGCTCCCATTCACAGCTGTTGGTAACTATCTGGGCCATGAGACAGGGAGACAGAAGCCTGTAAACGCTGGTTTACTTACAGGACTAAAAGCAACACTTTAAAAAGACATTTCATACACTTTAAATGGAGCCGCTGCGGCCGCTATACTTAATCCTCAACCTACGTACTTATTACACCATTAGCGTACAGAGCCCCGTACCGTGTACGCACTTTGCGTACAAATGCTGCGCTGGCTGTACAAAGTACACTCAGTGCGTACACACCCAAAGATACTCCGTGAGCCCTTAGCAGCTACACATGTGATCGTAATACACTTATAACCTTAGAAGGGAAAGGAAAACACGACACCAGTTTGTAGTTAAAATGCCAGGTTCCGACACAACATATTATTACTGAAAGGGGGTTACAATAACAAAGCAATGCAATACAAAAGAATAATGGCTACAGTCAATGGTACATACGTGTTTGGTTTTGTCGCCTGCGCTTCCCAGTCTGGTCCTCAGTCATCTGGGTAGATAACCTTTAGAGTCTGTGTGTGACCAGGCATGCAGCTGGCTCTTTTATACAATCTTCCAAAACTTAACAAAATGGATACTGAAATCTCTTTGTCCATTGGACACAGGGATGGTCATTTACAGTACAGGAGAGGTCATAGGTTGGTTTGAATAGGTGGGCGATGTCTGTTCCAGATGCACTTGTGGGTGGTCTCCTCTGGGATCCCGCCGCATACCAAATGTACAGTAAATACAGTTTATATTTATATTCTGCTCCTGTGCATAACTATTCGCAGGAACGTGCGATCTTCTGCAAACCAACGCCGGAATATTGCCCTTAAAATACCCTACAGCTGGATACCAAACACCACCTTATAACCTTGTTCTGTCTCCTCCTATGCTGTAAAGGTGAATCCATTTGTTCTGATACCATTTAAACTGTTGTAACTTGCTGGTGTGGTGCAGGGAGACTATGTGTACAATGTGCACTATTTGGATTAAATATGTAATGTGTTTTGATGGCTTTTCCATGCGTTCAAAAACTCTACCTTAAATACTCATACCACGCGCTAATGCGCAGGATCACGGGAGCGACCATACACAAATTTCCGAATATGCGCACGCCCGGCAGAACAAGTAAACGCACGGGGGCCATCTGTGTGTAGTTTGTACGTGATGTGTGTACTGCAATATTTTTCGACTTCGACAGTCCACCCTTTGGCAGTCGCCAATAACTGCCACTACCTAATCAATAAACAGGAAAAATATCTATACAGTATCTACAGAAGCTTGGATGGCCGGGGGAGAGTTGTAGGTGGGAAATGTATGACCTAGTGGGATAGTAAAAGCATGTATGTATGAATCCATGTCTGAGGGGCATATATCATCGTGCTGTAGATGTTCTAATTAAGCTTCGAGGTATTGCGAAGTATACATTAAATCCTTCTCATCCCGTATTAAGGGTCTGTAAATGAGCCAACAAACACTACCGAGCTCTTTTCGGCTTCTTGTTCCAACAAATGGGGTGCACATTTAGTCGATGATACATGGAGGGGGAACACATGTGAGTGCTAGTATATGTGGATATCACCTGTCGACTATGTGTGCCATTAACTGGAGGTTGAAGAGATGAAGATAAGACACATATATAAAAATACATTCACATAAACATTTTTTTTTTTTTTTTGGGTAGGGCTGACGTCTTTTCCGGTTGGATGTATCTGGGCAGAGGGGTAGACAAAAGAAAAACGGGTGAAAGAAACAGGCCATGAAATTCATTTGCAATCCTTATTATAACACTGTCTCTGTGGATTGGTCGTAAATTAAATGTGCTGCTATAACAGCACCCTCACTCCTTAGACTCATCAAATTTGTGCCGTGCTTGCGCCGCGTTAGAATTTGAACACACCTAAATATCGAACCAATAATTATGACAACTCCCAGGATACAAAGGAGAAACTTCCCCACACTCATAATGACATTTTGAGCCCACTCTCCTAAACCTGAGAACCATTTGCGTGGGTTCAACCATGAGACCCAGCCTGTCAGTTCATTACTCACAGTCGCTAAGGTAAGGTTGTGCTTCCTCCTGAACTCCCACTTCAACTGCAAGATCTCGTCCATCTTCTGATCGATGATCTCTGTTGGGTCGTCAGTGCTGTTCATAATATATGTACAGCACTTCACACCATATTGAGTTGCCAGAGTAACACAGTACCCACCTGTCACGGCTGTGACATAATTAAGGACCATCCTGTGCTGAATCAGTTCCTTCTTGTAGGCTTGTAACTCCCTTCCTGTGTACCTGAAGGTGTCATCATACATCTCAGTGATATTATCTAACAAGTTCACTAGCGCATGGATATACCTATAATTTATAGTTCCTCTGGCAGTACGGGTAATGTCTAATGCGAGAAGGAACTGAATCCCGGTGGATTCGTGGATCAAATCAGAGGCTGCGTGCTCTGCCCTATCTATGAGGTGTCGCTTGATGATGTGTTCGTAGTGAGTATGAGTATAAGGAGCCTGAGCACTGCGGCGAATGTCTTTCATTTTATCATGGGTTATAGTCATGACCTCCGGTAGTACTCTCCCAATATAACACAATCCCTCTAAGCCACTTGTATGCCTTCCTCCCACATATGAAATAGGCATCATCTGGGAGAACATAGGGGACAAAATATAACATCACCATATTACAAATTTTCCAGTAAAGAATCCAATCCCATCTGCTCAGTACAAGTATCGGGCTGGATGATATGAGCACAATACCCTGACGATACTTTTCCAACCCACATGGTCTTGCTTCCGCGAGTATACTTATACCGAAAATACCTCCCACTGTTGGCTATTTGGCGTACAAGTTCAGAGTCTATGGGTATCCTATCAGCTCTGTGTGAAAAGGTCATTGTCTGGTTATTCCACGTCACTTCCCAATTTCCCGGTTTTCGGTAATTGGAAATATTAAAACACAATAAGGACCTGTTTACGTGATACTGCTGGAGCTTCAAACTAGGGGGCCTAGAGATATTGAATTTCTTGTCCACCGGTCTCCCACCCCACAATTCGAGTACCTCATCTATTGCTAAAAGGTATGGTACTAATCCTGACTTACTCTGACCTTGAGGTACTTTTGAGCACACCCAGCATTCTGTCTGGTTTAAGACCTTACCCACTAGTGAGTGGTAATCACTCAATGGATGGCGGTCCATGTTGATATTAAGGTTGGACTGACATCTCTGGATGCACCCATCCTCGACTATATTCTCACAATTCCTACAAATACAATATTCATCAGACAATAACCCTTCACAGTGCCTCCGAGCTCCCTGACTACCAGAGCGCTTACTGATACCAGCCTTTACTCAAGTGATGTGCTGCTCCTGAGATCCTACAAATTCATACTCGCCATCAAAACCCATTCCAGATCCCTGCTCGACCTCTCTCGGACCCTCACCAAAACAAACTGTCCTGATCAAAAACAGAATTACTAACAGAACCCGAAACGCAGTCTCTTGTGATCGATCCATTTCGTTAGGGGAAAGAAGGAAAATAAGAAGGAGAAAAGAAAGGAAAAATGCAGGGGGAGGTGAAAAAAGAAAATGGTGCGACAACCGTTCTAGATCTTGTTGATCTCTGTGCTCAGATGCCCTTCAACAGTCCTGCCTCTCAACTTTCCCGGAACAAACACTCCAGTGATACGAGATTCACTACACTCTGCTCTTTGTCACGAGTTCTCTCCGGGTCAGCGACCTTCTTGCAGTGGGACGAGTGGACCCAAGTCTCTCTTTCGGCGACCTTCAATGCTGTCGTGCTGGTTAACAAGACTTGATATGGTCCTTCCCACCTGTCTATGAGGCAACCTGAGCGTAAGAAATTTCAATTCATCACATAATCCCCAGGCTCAATGTCATGACAATTACTGTTCGGTAGGTCAGGAATCACCAGCTTTAAATTTCTTTGTTGATTTCTCAGCTGCTGGCTCATCCCAACCAAATATTTCAGTCACTTCATTATTACATTTCAAATCATCCTGGGGGTCTATCATTACAGGAGGTTGTCGACCAAAAAGAATTTCAAAGGGTGATAAGTTAAGTGGAGACCTGGGAGTGGTTCTGATGCTGTACAACACTAGTGGCAAAGCTTCTGGCCACAACAATCCAGTTTCAGCCATTACTCTGCTCAGCTTGTTCCCATCAGTTTGCACATGACCTGAAAGACTTCACCTGTAAAATGGGTACCCCTGTCACTTTCAATCATTCTAGGGATACCATATCTACACACAAATTCCTGCACAATTTTCTTTGCAGTGAACGTAGCAGTATTTGTGGCAGCAGGGAACGCTTCTACCCAGTTGGAAAATACATCAATACAAACTAACACATATTTCAAATTCCAACTGGGTGGTAACTGTATGACATCGATTTGTATTACCTGAAAAGGTCCGTCTGTAGGAGGGATATGGGATGGCTCTGTTGGTATTGTCTTTCCAATATTCTTCCTCAAGCAAGTAAAACATGTCATTGCTCTCTTACCTGCATGAGAAGAGAATCCTGGTGCACACCAGTAGGCTCTCATCAGCCTGCACATACCCTCTTTGCCTAGATGAGTCAGACCATGTGCCACCTCAGCTAGACTTGGAATATATGCTCTGGGGGCTACTGGCTTACCGTGTCCACCTGTCCACAGTCCCGAGGACTCCTGGCCATACCCCTTTGTCCTCCAGACTGCCTCTTCCTTTAGGGAACACAAATTTTGCATTTTAATTTACTATCGTGTGTTATCCGTTGTGTGCAGTAAACCGTCTCTGGATGAGAGGAGAGAGGGGAAAAAAATAGTAAATAAAAAAGAAAATGTCAGGTTTAGCATTCACCAACAGGCTGTCACACCATCATGCATATCGGTGTCTGTGCACAGTCTCCATTCACCAGTATTCTCATTCTCCACCCTTTGTGCATGACCAGGCACACTGCATTAATACTGGTGTCCTTATGTCCTTATGCTGGTGAGATATACTGGATTTGGGCAGAGCTCTGAAGGACCGAGTAGGCATGTGGCGTTTGAACTGTAATCGGGTCCATGTATTGTACCCTCCTGTCGGTGAACGTAAGAGATGAGGAGGAAACTTTGAAGAAAAATCACATAGAGGTTAGTAACAGGTAAGTTTATAGAGGCAAAGAGGATTTTATAAAATTTGACAACTGGATTGGGCACTATGGGGAAGTGATTCTCTACTGTCTATACCCCTAAAAAAAATTCTATGTGTCATATATCTACTGGGACTATCCCAGCCATCAATCCAGTGTCCTGTCCATCCTAAATTCATAGGGAACCCGGTATCTGTGAGATAATGTCCTCTACCTGTGATGGACATGCATCTAGAACAGTGAAATGCAACATTAGTCTACGTGGGTATCCAACATACTTTGTGCTTCCTGGGCGGGAGCACTATATATGTATACCATCTCTAACAAAACTTCTGTTAAGTTAATCAGGGGCCATTTCTGCTAGAGAAAGAAGCAAAAGTTTAGAGGCCTCATCTTAACCCCAGCAAGTTTTGTCAAAAGGGTAAAATTGCATTTATTCCGTTCTTCCCGTTAACCGAATCTGTGTTTTCTATGTGGCTTGTGATTCCTTATTATATGTCCCTTGATCCCGTCTATGTGTTTAATAATGTGGCTTGTTTTCTCTGTCTAGGGGTCTATATTGACTATGTGTTCTACTACTCCTACAGTCTCTGGCAAAATGGCCTTTCTTTTTACCAATGTAACATATTCTCGGTCTTTTCTTACTACCAGGATTTTGGGGTTTAGGCTGATGAGGCTTTGCTGCAAGAGCCTGTGGACTTATTGTCATCAGCTTCTCCTCCTGTTGTTTTCTGCGCCTAGCAATATTCTTATGATGTTCAATTACGCACTCTCTAAGACAAGCTACTGTGGCCCCTCTCCAATTAGGCAAAAATGTTTGTACCCTGTCCCTTACTGCCTTATTGAGTCCGTCCATTAGCATGGAGACAGCCGTCTCCCTGTAATTTGCATCGTTCCCTGTATCTGATATCCCAATGTATCTATCCATTGTTTGCAGGGCCCGATGGAAATATTCAGATGCCATTTCATTTTCTCTCTGTTTTATGGAGAAAATTCTTCTCCACTTAACAGTAATGGGGAAACACAACTCTAGTTGCCTATTAATTTGTTCTATATTCTCCTGATTGTTTCCGTCAGTCATAGGACTATCCGACTCTAATCTACAATCAGTGATACATTTTTGGGTGTCAATATTAGGGGGTAGGCATGCTTTTAAAAGTATCCGCCAATCTTTCTAAGCTGGTTCAAGAGCATTACCCAGATCTCTGATAAACTTTTGACATCTGGCTAAATACTTCCGGGGATCGGGGAATTCTGAAATGATTGACCGCAGCTCAGCTCTGGACCACGGGCAATACATTGCATTATTCCTGGTGAGGATTACTCCCTGACTATCGGTTCCCCCATTAGGAGTTACTATTTCCAAGACAGGATGTAATCCTACCATTCCGTACCTAATCTGTTTGCTGTAAGGTGTTGTTGTCTCTGTGCAATGACCCGTCTCACACTTACCGGTAGCTGTGACCTCGCCAGTTCTTTCAGTGGGGAATACTGTGACTGCTCTAACTGGATGGGCAGACCCCACCTGAGTTTCCTGCAAGGCGACTGCCTGAATAAGAGCTGCGATTTGGCTGGGTTCTTCATCTTCCTGTGACCTATAACCTTGAAAAGACTTCAAAACAGAATACATCTTGCAAAAATGAGGGTTAATACATTTCTCTTGCATTATACTATCATTCATAGATATACCAATGACTGTAGCCATCTTTTCCCTCTCGACCTGTGTCGATAATGGTGTGTTTGTGTCCTTATTCCTGCTAGGTTTGGAACCTGCTTTGCGAGTTTGTTCCCTTTGCATTTCCCCCTCTTGTTGCCATACATTGAAACAATCGTTATGTCTAATCCTTTGTTTTCTGGATTTAAGAAGACATATTTTACTGCTTACATTCTGCAGTACCTCTGGTTCAAAGCTGCCCACCTTAGGGAATGGTACCCTATCTTTGTCAGTCATACGTAACCATTCATTGCAAAAAGCCTCCGTGTGTGAACCATATTTTTCACACATAATAAACCTTGCTGACCCTCTCGGCCGCAATTTTGACCTTCTCGGTCCCACTTCTTCAGCCTGAACCCTAGCTACCAAACGCACACTGCTTGTGCAGGATCCCATCACGGACTTTTTGCCAATAAATGCAATCCCCAATGCACACCGCAATTAGACGGTGAAAGACACCTAGCGCTTTCACTCGCTCCTTCTCCGCTGAGTACCACGACTCACTCCAATAGTGAACACCGCGTACCCAGTGAGGCCCTATTGGTTTCTATTTACTGGAAGTGTTAGGAGTGACTTACCTTTTCCAGCAAATATCCACCACTGGAGATTTTCCTGAGAGAGACCAGCGAAAATAAGATTTTACTTACCGATAAATCTATTTCTCGTAGTCCGTAGTGGATGCTGGGGACTCCGTCAGGACCATGGGGATTAGCGGCTCCGCAGGAGACAGGGCACAAAAATAAAGCTTTAGGATCAGGTGGTGTGCACTGGCTCCTCCCCCTATGACCCTCCTCCAAGCCTCAGTTAGGATACTGTGCCCGGACGAGCGTACACAATAAGGAAGGATATTGAATCCCGGGTAAGACTCATACCAGCCACACCAATCACACCGTACAACTTGTGATCTGAACCCAGTTAACAGTATGACAAACGTAGGAGCCTCTGAACAGACGGCTCACAACAAATAACAACCCGATTTTTTTGTAACAATAACTATGTACAAGTATTGCAGACAATCCGCACTTGGGATGGGCGCCCAGCATCCACTACGGACTACGAGAAATAGATTTATCGGTAAGTAAAATCTTATTTTCTCTGACGTCCTAAGTGGATGCTGGGGACTCCGTCAGGACCATGGGGATTATACCAAAGCTCCCAAACGGGCGGGAGAGTGCGGATGACTCTGCAGCACCGAATGAGAGAACTCCAGGTCCTCTTTAGCCAGGGTATCAAATTTGTAGAATTTTACAAACGTGTTCTCCCCCGACCACGTAGCTGCTCGGCAGAGTTGTAATGCCGAGACCCCCCGGGCAGCCGCCCAGGATGAGCCCACTTTCCTTGTGGAATGGGCCTTGACAGATTTTGGTTGTGGCAAGCCTGCCACAGAATGTGCAAGTTGAATTGTGCTACAAATCCAACGAGCAATCGTCTGCTTAGAAGCAGGAGCACCCAGCTTGTTGGGTGCATACAATATAAACAGCGAGTCAGACTTTCTGACTCCAGCCGTTCTTGAAATATATATTTTCAATGCCCGGACCACGTCCAACAACTTGGAATCCTCCAAATCGTTAGTAGCCGCAGGCACCACAATAGGCTGGTTCAGGTGAAACGCTGACACCACCTTAGGCAGAAAATGAGGACGCGTCCGCAGTTCTGCCCTGTCCGAATGGAAAATCAGATATGGGCTCTTATATGATAAAGCCGCTAATTCTGATACTCTCCTGGCTGAAGCCAGGGCCAGTAGCATGGTTACTTTCCATGTAAGATATTTCAACTCCACCGATTTGAGTGGTTCAAACCAATGGGATTTGAGAAAATCCAAAACTACATTAAGATCCCACGGTGCCACTGGGGGCACAACCGGGGGCTGTATATGTAGTACTCCTTTTACAAAAGTCTGGACTTCAGGAACTGAAGCCAATTCTTTCTGGAAGAAAATCGACAGGGCCGAAATTTGAACCTTAATGGACCCCAATTTGAGGCCCATAGACAATCCTGTTTGCAGGAAATGTAGGAATCGACCCAGTTGAAATTCCTCCGTGGGGGCCTTCCTGGCCTCACACCACGCAACATATTTTCTCCAAATGCGGTGATAATGTTGTGCAGTCACCTCCTTCCTGGCTTTTACCAGTGTAGGAATGACCTCTTCCGGAATGCCTTTTTCCCTTAGAATTCGGCGTTCAACCGCCATGCCGTCAAACGCAGCCGCGGTAAGTCTTGGAATAGACACGGTCCCTGCTGAAGCAGGTCCCGTCTTAGAGGTAGAGGCCACGGATCCTCCGTGAGCATCTCTTGAAGTTCCGGGTACCAAGTTCTTCTTGGCCAATCCGGAGCCACGAGTATCGTTCTTACTCCCCTTTGCCGTATAATTCTCAGTACTTTTGGTATGAGAGGCAGAGGAGGGAACACATACACTGACTGGAACACCCACGGTGTTACCAGAGCGTCCACAGCTATTGCCTGAGGGTCTCTTGACCTGGCGCAATACCTGTCCAGTTTTTTGTTGAGGCGGGACGCCATCATATCCACCTTTGGTTTTTCCCAACGGTTCACAATCATGTGGAAGACTTCTGGATGAAGTCCCCACTCTCCCGGGTGTAGATCGTGTCTGCTGAGGAAGTCTGCTTCCCAGTTGTCCACTCCCGGAATGAACACTGCTGACAGTGCTATCACATGATCTTCCGCCCAGCGAAGAATCCTTGCAGCTTCTGCCATTGCTGTCCTGCTTCTTGTGCCGCCCTGTCTGTTTACGTGGGCGACTGCCGTGATGTTGTCCGACTGGATCAACACCGGCTGACCCTGAAGCAGGGGTTTTGCCAGACTTAGAGCATTGTAAATCGCTCTTAGCTCCAGTATATTTATGTGAAAAGACATCTCCAGGCTTGACCATACTCCCTGGAAGTTTCTTCCCTGTGTGACCGCTCCCCAGCCTCTCAGACTGGCATCCGTGGTCACCAGGACCCAGTCCTGTATGCCGAATCTGCGGCCCTCTAACAGATGAGCACTCTGCAACCACCACAGAAGAGACACCCTTGTCCGTGGTGATAAGGTTATCCGCTGGTGCATCTGCAGATGCGATCCGGACCATTTGTCCAACAGATCCCACTGAAAAGTTCGTGCGTGGAATCTGCCGAATGGAATCGCTTCGTAAGAAGCCACCATCTTTCCAGGACTCTTGTGCATTGATGCACAGACACTTTTCCTGGTTTTAGGAGGTTCCTGACAAGTTTGGATAACTCCTTGGCTTTCTCCTCCGGAAGAAACACCTTTTTCTGAACCGTGTCCAGAATCATTCCCAGGAACAGCAGACGTGTTGTCGGTGTCAACTGAGATTTTGGAAAATTCAGAATCCACCCGTGTTGTTGCAGCACTAATTGGGTTAGTGCTACTCCGTCCTCCAGCTGTTCTCTGGACCTTGCCCTTATCAGGAGATCGTCCAAGTAAGGGATAATTAATACGCCTCTTCTTCGAAGAAGAATCATCATTTCGGCCATTACCTTGGTAAAGACCCGAGGTGCCGTGGACAATCCAAACGGCAGCGTCTGAAACTGATAATGACAGTTTTGCACCACGAACCTGAGGTACCCTTGATGTGAAGGGCAAATTGGGACATGCAGGTAAGCATCCTTTATGTCCAGGGACACCATAAAGTCCCCTTCTTCCAGATTCGCTATCACTGCTCTGAGTGACTCCATCTTGAATTTGAATTTCTGTATGTACAGGTTCAAAGATTTCAGATTTAGAATAGGTCTTACCGAGCCGTCCGGCTTCGGTACCACAAATAGCGTGGAGTAATACCCTTTTCCTTGTTGTAGGAGGGGTACCTTGACTATCACCTGCTGAGAAAACAGCTTGTGAATGGCTTCCAATACCGTCGCCCTGTCTGAGGGAGACGTTGGCAAAGCAGACTTTAGGAACCGGCGAGGGGGAGACTTCTCGAATTCCAACCTGTAACCCTGAGATACTACCTGCAGGATCCAGGGGTCCACCTGTGAGCAAGCCCACTGTGCGCTGAAATTCTTGAGTCGACCCCCCACCGCTCCTGAGTCCGCTTGTAAAGCCCCAGCGTCATGCTGAGGGCTTTGCAGAACCCTGGGAGGGCTTCTGTTCCTGGGCAGGGGCTGCTTGCTGTCCTCTCTTACCCCTTCCTCTGCCCCGGGGCAGATATGACTGTCCTTTTGCCCGCTTGTTCTTATAGGACCGAAAGGACTGCGGCTGAAAAGACGGTGTCTTTTTCTGTTGGGAGGGGGTCTGAGGTAAAAAGGTGGATTTTCCGGCAGTTGCCGTGGCCACCAGATCCGATAGACCGACGCCAAATAATTCCTCCCCTTTATACGGCAATACTTCCATATGTCGTTTAGAATCCGCATCACCTGACCACTGTCGCGTCCATAAACTTCTTCTGGCAGATATGGACATCGCATTTACTCTCGATGCCAGAGTGCAAATATCCCTCTGAGCATCTCGCATATAAAGAAAAGCATCCTTTAATTGCTCTATAGTCAATAAAATACTGTCCCTATCCAGGGTATCAATATTTTCAGTCAGGGAATCCGACCAGACCACCCCAGCACTGCACATCCAGGCTGAGGCGATGGCTGGTCGCAGTATAACACCAGTATGTGTGTATATACTTTTTAGGGTAGTTTCCAGCCTCCTATCAGCTGGATCCTTGAGGGCGGCCGTATCAGGAGACGGTAACGCCACTTGTTTTGATAAGCGTGTGAGCGCCTTATCCACCCTAGGGGGTGTTTCCCAGCGCGCCCTAACCTCTGGCGGGAAAGGGTATAATGCCAATAACTTTTTTGAAATTAGCACTTTTCTATCTGGGTTAACCCACGCTTCATCACATACATCATTCAATTCCTCTGATTCAGGAAAAACTACAGGTAGTTTTTTCACCCCCCACATAATACCCCTTTTTGTGGTACTTGCAGTATCAGAGATATGCAAAGCCTCCTTCATTGCCGTGATCATATAACGTGTGGCCCTACTTGAAAATACGTTTGTTTCTTCACCGTCGACACTAGATTCAGTGTCCGTGTCTGGGTCTGTGTCGACCGACTGAGGTAAAGGGCATTTTACAGCCCCTGACGGTGTCTGAGACGTCTGGGCAGGTACCAACTGGTTTTCCGGCCGTCTCATGTCGTCAACTGATTTTTGTAATGTGCTGACATTATCACGTAATTCCATAAACAAAGCCATCCATTCCGGTGTCGACTCCCTGGGGGGTGACATCACCATTATCGGCAATTGCTCTGCCTCCACACCAACATCGTCCTCATACATGTCGACACACACGTACCGACACACAGCAGACACACAGGGAATGCTCTTATCGAAGACAGGACCCCACTAGCCCTTTGGGGAGACAGAGGGAGAGTTTGCCAGCACACACCCAAGCGCTATAATATATATGGGAACAACCTTATATAAGTGTTGTATCCTTATAGCAGATTAAATATATAAAATATCGCCAAAAAAAGTGCCCCCCCTCTCTGTTTTACCCTGTTTCTGTAGTGCAGTGCAGGGGAGAGTCCTGGGAGCCTTCCTCACAGCGGAGCTGAGCAGGAAAATGGCGCTGTGTGCTGAGGAGAATAAGCCCCGCCCCCTATTCCGGCGGGCTTTTCTCCCGGAGTTTGAGATATCTGGCAGGGGTTAAATACATCCATATAGCCTCAAGGGCTATATGTGATGTATTTTTTAGCCATAAAAGGTATTATACATTGCTGCCCAGGGCGCCCCCAGCAGCGCCCTGCACCCTCCGTGACCTATGGTGTGAAGTGTGTGACAACAATGGCGCACAGCTGCAGTGCTGTGCGCTACCTTCATGAAGACTGAAAAGCCTTCTGCCGCCGATTTCTGGACCTTCAATCTTCAGCATCTGCAAGGGGGGTCGGCGGCGCGGCTCCGGGACGAACCCCAGGGTGAGACCTGTGTTCCGACTCCCTCTGGAGCTAATGGTGTCCAGTAGCCTAAGAAGCCAATCCATCCTGCACGCAGGTGAGTTGAACTTCTCTCCCCTAAGTCCCTCGATGCAGTGAGCCTGTTGCCAGCAGGACTCACTGAAAATAAAAAACCTAAAAACTTTTTCTAAGCAGCTCCTTAAGAGAGCCACCTAGATTGCACCCTGCTCGGACGGGCACAAAAACCTAACTGAGGCTTGGAGGAGGGTCATAGGGGGAGGAGCCAGTGCACACCACCTGATCCTAAAGCTTTATTTTTGTGCCCTGTCTCCTGCGGAGCCGCTAATCCCCATGGTCCTGACGGAGTCCCCAGCATCCACTTAGGACGTCAGAGAAAACTCCCTATACACTTTTTATACACAAACCACGCTTGCGTATGCTCTACACAGCGCTAATGATACCGTGATTTTACGCAAAAGCTCGTAAAGGGGTATCAAGTTGCGCTATATATTGCACCCACAAACACGCGGTCCAATCGCACAGCGTATAGGTACTTGTTACCTATCTGCCGTACAACCACGGGTCGATGTACAAGCTGCGACCCTCAGCCAGGGCGTAACAAAAAACCTTTTTACTTCAATACTACACAATGCACAATTCCCTATTACGCTCCTCTGCAAATGTCACGATTTGCGTATTTCAATCTATATTAACGTGAGTCAGCCGCCTCACGCCACCAAGCCTCCACTTACTTAGTGTACCACAGGACCCGATTTCCGGGGTTCAAATCCACTCACTCCTACGTTCGCTCACTCAAATACACTTTGTTTTTCTGTACAGAAAATTTTAACTCGTTCTGATTGGCGGCTTTACCCCCAGAGGCAATACAGTTTAAACAAAAGTTTTATACTAATCTGCTTTAGAAACTGGGTAGTTTTGTGCTATTGTAGCATGGCTACTGTCCCACCTTTTAACTAAACGACACTATTGTGTAATTTGTACTTAGCGCCTGCACTCCTACGCACTTTGCGTAAACACGCGACCGTGCGTGTCTTTTACACTGCGTGCGCAGTCCTGTACTTTGTCCGAGACACGTGTACAAAACCGTGCGTCCGCAATAAAACAAATCCCACAACCTCTATAAATGTGAACAATGCTAACTATAATCGCTCACAAGCACAACCCACGCTTGTTCTGTGTAACCTTTAACGACTGGGCCAGACTTGCGTGTTATGCTTTATATTTACTTCCTTAAACACTGTTATTTCAGTTTTAACTATATAGCAACAAATGTATCCGATTTCACACAGATCTAAATGAATCTAGCAATCTGAGTCTTGTGGCAACAATGTGAGAGGGTATGCAAAGTATCGGTGCCCTTTGTGTACGCTTTTTGGCGCCCAAAAAATTCACAGATTTTTAAATAGCTTTTTTCCTGTGTTTTACGGGTTCTACCAGCACCTCTGCAGACCAGACAGAGCAGACGCCATCTAATCAGCACACAAGTAGGGTTTTCAGCGTATCCATTGACCAAGAAAAGGTTACGTAGGATAACTTTCCGCCCTTTGCTGATAGATTAAGTCTGCTATGACCTGTTAGGCTGTGAGCATGTGGAAACCGGACGATGCCCCCAATTGTAAACGCTGGTTTACTTACAGGACTAAAAGCAACACTTTAAAAAGACATTTCATACACTTTAAATGGAGCCGCTGCGGCCGCTATACTTAATCCTCAACCTACGTACTTATTACACCATTAGCGTACAGAGCCCCGTACCGTGTACGTACTTTGCGTACAAACGCAGCACTGGCTGTACAAAGTACACTCAGTGCGTACACACCCAAAGATACTCCGTGAACCCTTAGCAGCTACACATGTGATCGTAATACACTTATAACCTTAGCAGGGAAAGGAAAACACGACACCAGTTTGTAGTTAAAATGCCGGGTTCCGACACCACAACATATTATTACTGAAAGGGGGTTACAATAACAAAGCAATACAAAAGAATAATGGCTACAGTCAATGGTACATACGTGTTTGGTTTTGTTGCCTGCGCTTCCCAGTCTGGTCCTCAGTCACCTGGGTAGATAACCTTTAGAGTCTGTGTGTGACCAGGCATGCAGCTGGCTCTTTTATACAATCTTCCAAAACTTAACACAATGGATACTGAAATCTCTTTGTCCATTGGACACAGGGATGGTCATTTACAGTACAGGAGAGGTCATAGGTTGGTTTGAATAGGTGGGCGATGTCTGTTCCAGATGCACTTGTGAGTGGTCTCTGCTGGGTTCCCGCCGCATACCAAATGTACAGTAAATACAGTTTAGATTTATATTCTACTCCTGTGCATAACTATTCGCAGGAACGTGCGATCTTCTGCAAACCAACACCGGAATATTGCCCTTAAAATACCCTACAGCTGGATACCAAACACTACCTTATAACCTTGTTCTGTCCCCTCCTATCCTGTAAAGGTGAATCCCTTTGTTCTGATACCATTTAAACTGTTGTAACTTACTGGTGTGGTGCAGGGAGACTATGTGTACAATGTGCACTATTTGGATTAAATATGTAATGTGTTTTGATGGCTTTTCCATGCGTTCACAAACTCTACCGTAAATACTCATACCACGCGCTAATGCGCAGGACCACGGGAGTGACCATACGCAAATTACGAATATGCGCACGCACGGCAGAACAAGTACACGCACGGAGGCCATCTGTGTGTAGTTTGTACGTGATGTGTGTACTGCAATATTTTTCGACTTCGACAAGCCTCATACTGTATGCACTATACAGAGACGTTTCTAGAGAGGAGGGGACCCGTGTACAGTCTCTGTGTGTGGGCCCCCTCCTCTCCCATAGCCGGCACTGTCGCTGTTAGCGCTCTCAGCACTGAGACTCTGGCACAGTGCCAGAGTCTACAGCGCATGTGCAGGACTCCGAAAAAAAATGTCCGACGCGTCATTTTTTCGGAGTCCTGCGCATGCGCTGTAGACTCTGTGCCAGAGTCTCTAGCGCTCAGTGAGCTAGCAGCGGCTGTGACGGCTACGGGAGAGGAGGGGGCCCACACACAGTCACCGATGGATGCCGGAAAGGTAAGTATAGAAGAAATGGGTGCACTATGTGCGGTGTGGGCCCCCCCTGGACCCAGGGGCTCGTGTGCACCGCGCACACTGCACCCATTATAGATACGCCAGTGGCACTATACCTCAAAATACACACAAAAAAATGATGTATATTTCCTAGACCTCTTCCTAATGAATAAATGAATAAATCAAGAAAACTCACACGTAAAAAGAAAGTTTTGTACAAAAATGAAAACAAGGAATCTGACACTCTCTGTCGTGATTTTACCATCTTGGATGCTGTTTGCTTCAATACAGTAATTTACTAACAAAGGGTCTTATTCAGGTCCCGACGCTGTTGTGGCAAAAATCAAAGTACCGATGTTTTGTCGGACGTAAAATGGCTGCAGACATCAGTTGATTGATAATTAAGGACAAAAGGATCAGCTGCGCAATATATCAGGGAAAAGGACAATAAGAAATATGAGAGCCGATGTATGTACTAAAAATTTATTAACCATAAATATAGGGTAATTGATTAATAATCAAAATGCAACATTAAAATAATATAAAAAAGCACACCTCAAATAAAGGTATCCATTAAAAAGGAGTAGTAGTTATAATGGTTCTCTAAATAAAAGTCCACACATAGCATGAAATTCAGCTGATATTCAGAGTAATGAGTGACAAATATACTCAGGAAGATGACCGTAGGCAGAGTATTGGGGATGCAATGAATAGTCAGTTGGATGTATGTCCCATAGCATCAAGAGACGAATTAACCCAATATTCAATACAGCGTTGATACCTCTCCTTGTGTGGGCTGGTCCAGAGCCGAGCGTCCTCGGCGGTGTATCCTGCAGTGCCCACTGGTGCGAATGCCGCTGATGAGAGGGAGCCGCCAATTCACTGTGTGGAGCCGTTAATTGGTATAGACGGCTAGCGGGGAATACCCACCCGCGGCTGCTCTTACGGCCTCTATAGATGGTGTGGACGGCTTGCGGGGAGAACAAACCCGTGGTAGTTTGTAGAGCTGCTTGCAGAGCCGGATAACCTTAGCAAGGTGTGCTGAAGAAGGCGTGGCCTAACGCGTTTCGTCACGTGACCCGTGACTTTATCAAAGGAGTATACCAGCCTTAGTCCGGATCAGTATTTAAAGCAAAAATAATTAATTATACAAAGGTGTGAACACTGATTGAATCACTCTAATTAAGTACATCGGCTCTCATAAAATAACAACAGATACAAGTGTCCAGCAAGGACTAAAAGTATATTTGCAGTATATTTAGAATTACTAGCAAATAGCTACATTAGTATATTCAGTACAATAAAGCTGCTCATAAAATAATAATACTAATAATAATTAATAAAATAATGAAACAATAAAAGCATAAAAAAGGAATGTAACCAAAGATACTCCGAATAGACATAATATATGACCAAAACGTATATCAATATGGCTATCATATAATCATACAGATACAGAGTTACATAAACAAATATAATACTAAATAAATTAAATACATTAAAATGAAAGGAACACTACTGATCACCCAAAAATGCAAATTAAATACCAAGTAAAAAATATAATATTGGTATAATTTACAGTTTAGACCCAGGATCGAACTTGGGTCACCTAAGTTCTCAACGTCAGTGAGCTATCCCAATACACCACTGAGGCATAGGCAAAGAGCTATACCTAGTAAGAGAGTCATATGATGACATATTCATATTAAGAGGATATTAACCAAGGATTATGTATCAGGGAAAGCACAAATTGAATAGATTGAATATAGGTTGGTGTTGATATATGAGAAAATAATACAAAAAAGATAAACAAGGAATAAATAAAAAATAATTTATAATGATACTAAGAAGAGATTAATAAAAGATTAAAATTAAAAAATAAATGGGTAAATAAATTGACAGTTTGCAGTCATTTGGGTACAGGAAGGGGGCAGCGATGCCGTTTCCCGAAACGGAGGCATATCTCCCCCCGTTTTGTGGGATTGCCGAGGCCAGGGTCTCAGCCTTCTGACGGAGATTTCCTGGTCTCAGCGTCAGAGCTGCGGCAGGTGGTCTGCGTAACGGTGACACAAGTGATCCGATGCTGCACTGGATCACACATGCATGCAGGAGGCGGCTACGTATACCAGATGCCTCCCCGCTTCCAAGGACACAGCAGCCATGCTAAATCCAACTACACCTGAATCATTCTAAGATACCATGCAGTAATGCATCCAACCAATTTGACAATCTTATCTATTTTTAGTTAAGGTGGCGTCACAGGAACACTTTAGACAGCTGTGTGTGGCCAGCCAAACAGTATTCGGTCTTTAGGTCGACAACACTTAGGTCAACACTCATTAGGACAACCAATTGGTTGACATGTATTAGGTCAACATGGTCATTAGGTCGACACATAAAAAGATCAACATGAGGTTTGTTTTTTTAAAATGTTTCAACTTTTTCATACTTTATAATTCACGTGGACTACGATTGGGATTGTAATCTGTGCCGAGCGCAGTGGTAGCGGAGAAAGGCACCTTGCCCAAGCGAGCCATTCGAGGGGACACGGTGTACTAATTGGGGTTACCGGTCACTTTACGAAGAAAACGCCACCAAAACAAATAAGATTTTAAACCTACCAGTAAATCTTTTTCTCGTAGTCCGTAGAGGATGCTGGGGACTCCGTAAGGACCATGGGGAATAGACGGGCTCCACAGGAGACATGGGCACTAAAAAGAACTTTAGGTATGGGTGTGCACTGGCTCCTCCCTCTATGCCCCTCCTCCAGACCTCAATTAGAGAAACTGTGCCCAGAGGAGACGGACAGTACGAGGAAAGGATTTTGTAAATCCAAGGGCAAGATTCATACCAGCCACACCAATCACACCGTATAACATGGGATATACGAACCAGTCAACAGTATGAAACAAACCCAGTATCAGTCCAAAACTGATCCAACTGAAACATAACCCTTATGTAAGCAACAACCATATACAAGTCCTGCAGGATGCTGTCCGCACAGTATCCGGACTCCAGGTCGACAACAAAAAGGTCGACACACCTTAGGTCGACACCAGATGGTCGACACACCTTAGGTCGACATGGACAAAAGGTCGACAGGAACAAGGTCGACATTGAAAAAGGTCGACATGAGTTTTTCACAATTTTTTTCTTTTTTGGAACTTTTTCATACTTAACGATCCATGCGGACTACGATTGGAACGGTAATCTGTGCCGAGCGAAGCGGAGCGAAAGCACCATGCGTGGGGACGCGGTGCACTAATTGGGGTTCCCGGTCACTCTACAAAGAAAAAGACACAAAAAAACCCATAAAAAACTCACGTCGACCTTGTTCCTGTCGACCCTTTGTCCATGTCGACCTTTTGTCCATGTCGACATAAGGTGTGTCGACCAATTGGCGTCGACCTTTTTGTTGTCGACCTGGAGTCCCAGACCCGTCCGCACAGGGACGGGCGACCAGCATCCTCTACGGCAGGCATTCCCAACCACGGTCCTCAAGGCACACCAACAGTGCAGGTTTTAGTGATATCCAGGCTTCAGCACAAGTGACTTAATTAGTAGCTCAGTTATTTTGATTTAACCATCTGTTCTGCAGCCTGGATATCACTAAAACCTGCACTGTTGGTGTGCCTTGGGGACCGTGGTTGGGAATGCCTGCTCTACGGACTACGAGAAAAAGATTTACCGGTAGGCTTAAAATCTTATTTTCTCTTACGTCCTAGAGCACAGGTTCTCAAACACGGTCCTCAGGACCCCACACAGTGCATGTTTTGCAGGTCACCTCGCAGAATCACAAGTTAAATAATTAGCTCCACATGTGGACCTTTTAAAATGTGTCAGTGAGTAATTAATACACCTGTGCACCTGCTGGGTTACCTGCAAAACATGCACCGTGTGGGGTCCTGAGGACCGAGTTTGAGAACCTATGTCCTAGAGGATGCTGGGGACTCCGTAAGGACCATGGGGATTATACCAAAGCTCCAAAACGGGCGGGAGAGTGCGGACGACTCTGCAGCACCGAATGAGCAAACATTAGGTCCCCATCGGCCAGGGTATCAAACTTGTAGAATTTTGCAAAAGTGTTTGAACCCGACCAAGTCGCGGCTCGGCAAAGTTGTAATGCCGAGACACCCCGGGCAGCCGCCCAAGAATAGCCCACCTTCCTAGTGGAATGGGCCTTAACCGAATTCGGTAATGGCAATCCAGCCGCAGAATGAGCCTGCTGAATCGTGTTACAGATCCAGCGAGCAATAGTCTGTTTAGACGCAGGAGCACCAACCTTGTTGGCTGCATATAGGATAAACAGAGCCTCTGTTTTCCTAACCCGAGCCGTTCTGGCCACATAAATTTTCAATGCCCTGACCACATCTAGGGACTCGGAATCCTCCACGTCCCTTGTAGCCACGGGCACAACAATAGGTTGGTTCATATGAAAAGAAGAAACCACCTTAGGCAAAAATTGGGGACGAGTCCGCAACTCAGCTCTATCCACATGGAAAATCAGATAATAAGATTTTACTTACCGATAAATCTATTTCTCGGAGTCCGTAGTGGATGCTGGGGTTCCTGAAAGGACCATGGGGAATAGCGGCTCCGCAGGAGACAGGGCACAAAAAGTAAAGCTTTTTCCGATCAGGTGGTGTGCACTGGCTCCTCCCCCTATGACCCTCCTCCAGACTCCAGTTAGGTACTGTGCCCGGACGAGCGTACACAATAAGGGAGGATTTTGAATCCCGGGTAAGACTCATACCAGCCACACCAATCACACCGTACAACTTGTGATCTAAACCCAGTTAACAGTATGATAACAGCGGAGCCTCTGAAAGATGGCTTCCTTCAACAATAACCCGAATTAGTTAACAATAACTATGTACAATTTATGCAGATAATCCGCACTTGGGATGGGCGCCCAGCATCCACTACGGACTCCGAGAAATAGATTTATCGGTAAGTAAAATCTTATTTTCTCTATCGTCCTAGTGGATGCTGGGGTTCCTGAAAGGACCATGGGGATTATACCAAAGCTCCCAAACGGGCGGGAGAGTGCGGATGACTCTGCAGCACCGAATGAGAGAACTCCAGGTCCTCCTTAGCCAGAGTATCAAATTTGTAAAATTTTACAAACGCGTTCTCCCCTGACCACGTAGCTGCTCGGCAAAGTTGTAATGCCGAGACCCCTCGGGCAGCCGCCCAAGATGAGCCCACCTTCCTTGTGGAGTGGGCCTTTACAGATTTAGGCTGTGGCAGGCCTGCCACAGAATGTGCAAGTTGGATTGTGCTACAGATCCAACGAGCAATCGTCTGCTTAGACGCAGGAGCACCCATCTTGTTGGGTGCATACAATATAAACAACGAGTCAGATTTTCTGACTCCAGCTGTCCTTGCAATATATATTTTTAATGCTCTGACAACGTCCAGTAACTTGGAGTCCTCCAAGTCACTTGTAGCCGCAGGCACTACAATAGGCTGGTTCAGATGAAATGCTGACACCACCTTAGGGAGAAAATGCGGACGAGTCCGCAGTTCTGCCCTGTCCGAATGGAAAATCAGATATGGGCTTTTGTAAGATAAAGCTGCCAATTCTGACACTCTCCTGGCAGAAGCCAGGGCTAGAAGCATGGTCACTTTCCATGTGAGATATTTCAAATCCACCTTTTTTAGTGGTTCAAACCAATGAGATTTTAGGAAGTCCAAAACCACATTGAGATCCCACGGTGCCACTGGAGGCACCACAGGAGGCTGTATATGCAGCACTCCCTTAACAAAAGTCTGGACTTCAGGGACTGAAGCCAATTCTTTTTGAAAGAAAATCGACAGGGCCGAAATTTGAACCTTAATAGATCCCAATTTGAGACCCATAGACAATCCTGATTGCAGGAAATGTAGGAATCGACCCAGTTGAAATTCCTCCGTCGGAGCACTCCGATCTTCGCACCACGCAACATATTTTCGCCAAATTCGGTGATAATGTTGCACGGTTACTTCCTTCCTTGCTTTAATCAAAGTAGGAATGACTTCTTCCGGCATGCCTTTTTCCTTTAGGATCCGGCGTTCAACCGCCATGCCGTCAAACGCAGCCGCGGTAAGTCTTGAAACAGACAGGGACCCTGCTGAAGCAAGTCCCTCCTTAGAGGTAGAGGCCACGGATCTTCCGTGATCATCTCTTGAAGTTCCGGGTACCAAGTCCTTCTTGGCCAATCCGGAACCACTAGTATCGTTCTTACGCCTCTTTGCCGTATAATTCTCAATACTTTTGGTATGAGAGGCAGAGGAGGAAACACATACACCGACTGGTACACCCAAGGCGTTACCAGCGCGTCCACAGCTATTGCCTGCGGATCTCTTGACCTGGCGCAATACCTGTCCAGTTTTTTGTTGAGGCGAGACGCCATCATGTCCACCATTGGTCTTTCCCAACGGGTTACCAGCATGTGGAAGACTTCTGGATGAAGTCCCCACTCTCCCGGGTGAAGATCGTGTCTGCTGAGGAAGTCTGCTTCCCAGTTGTCCACTCCCGGGATGAACACTGCTGACAGTGCTATCACATGATTCTCTGCCCAGCGAAGAATCCTTGCAGCTTCTGCCATTGCACTCCTGCTTCTTGTGCCGCCCTGTCTGTTCACATGGGCGACTGCCGTGATGTTGTCCGACTGGATCAACACCGGTTTTCCCTGAAGCAGAGGTTCTGCCTGGCTTAGAGCATTGTATATTGCTCTTAGTTCCAGAATGTTTATGTGAAGAGACGTTTCCAGGCTCGTCCATACTCCCTGGAAGTTTCTTCCTTGTGTGACTGCTCCCCAGCCTCTCAGGCTGGCGTCCGTGGTCACCAGGATCCAATCCTGTATGCCGAATCTGCGGCCCTCCAATAGATGAGCACTCTGCAACCACCACAGAAGAGACACCCTTGTCCTTGGAGACAGGGTTATCCGCAGGTGCATCTGAAGATGCGACCCTGACCATTTGTCCAACAGATCCCTTTGGAAAATTCTTGCGTGGAATCTGCCGAATGGAATTGCTTCGTAAGAAGCCACCATTTTTCCCAGGACTCTTGTGCATTGATGTACAGACACCTTTCCTGGTTTTAGGAGGTTCCTGACAAGCTCGGATAACTCCTTGGCTTTTTCCTCCGGGAGAAAAACCTTTTTCTGAACCGTGTCCAGAATCATCCCTAAGAACAGCAGACGAGTTGTCGGCATTAACTGGGATTTTGGAATATTCAGAATCCACCCGTGCTGTTTTAGCACTTCTTGAGACAGTGCTAATCCCATCTCTAGCTGTTCTCTGGACCTCGCCTTTATTAGGAGATCGTCCAAGTATGGGATAATTAATACGCCTTTTCTTCGAAGAAGAATCATCATCTCGGCCATTACCTTTGTAAAGATCCGAGGTGCCGTGGACAATCCGAACGGCAGCGTCTGAAACTGATAGTGACAGTTTTGTACAACGAACCTGAGGTACCCCTGGTGTGAGGGGTAAATTGGAACGTGGAGATACGCATCCTTGATGTCCAAGGATACCATAAAGTCCCCCTCTTCCAGGTTCGCTATCACTGCTCTGAGTGACTCCATTTTGAACTTGAACTTCTTTATGTACAGGTTCAAGGACTTCAGATTTAGAATAGGTCTTACCGAGCCATCCGGCTTCGGTACCACAAAAAGAGTGGAATAATACCCCTTCCCTTGTTGCAGAAGAGGGACCTTGACTATCACCTGCTGAGAGTACAGCTTGTGAATGGCTTCCAAAACCGTCTCCCTTTCGGAGGGGGACGTTGGTAAAGCAGACTTCAGGAAACGGCGAGGTGGATCTGTCTCTAATTCCAACCTGTATCCCTGAGATATTATCTGCAGGATCCAGGGATCTACTTGCGAGTGAGCCCACTGCGCGCTGTAATTTTTGAGACGACCCCCCACCGTCCCCGAGTCCGCTTGAGAAGCCCCAGCGTCATGCTGAGGCTTTTGTAGAAGCCGGGGAGGGCTTCTGATCCTGGGAAGGAGCTGCGTGTTGCTGTCTCTTCCCTCGACCTTTGCCTCGTGGCAGATATGAATAGCCCTTTGCTCTCTTATTTTTAAAGGAACGAAAGGGCTGCGGTTGAAAAGTCGGTGCCTTTTTCTGTTGGGGAGTGACTTGAGGTAGAAAGGTGGATTTCCCGGCTGTAGCCGTGGCCACCAAATCTGATAGACCGACTCCAAATAACTCCTCCCCTTTATACGGCAAAACTTCCATATGCCGTTTTGAATCCGCATCGCCTGTCCACTGTCGCGTCCATAAAGCTCTTCTGGCCGAAATGGACATAGCACTTACCCGTGATGCCAGTGTGCATATATCCCTCTGTGCATCACGCATATAAAGAAATGCATCCTTTATTTGTTCTAACGACAGTAAAATATTGTCCCTGTCCAGGGTATCAATATTTTCAATCAGGGACTCTGACCAAACTACCCCCGCACTGCCCATCCAGGCAGTCGCTACAGCTGGTCGTAGTATAACACCTGCATGTGTGTATATACTTTTTTGGATATTTTCCATCCTCCTATCTGATGGATCTTTAAGTGCGGCCGTCTCAGGAGAGGGTAACGCCACTTGTTTAGATAAGCGTGTTAGCGCCTTGTCCACCCTAGGAGGTGTTTCCCAGCGCTCCCTAACCTCTGGCGGGAAAGGGTATAATGCCAATAATTTCTTTGAAATTATCAGCTTTTTATCAGGGGCAACCCACGCTTCATTACACACGTCATTTAGTTCTTCTGATTCAGGAAAAACTATAGGTAGTTTTTTCATACCCCACATAATACCCTGTTTAGTGGTACCTGTAGTATCAGCTAAATGTAACGCCTCCTTCATTGCCAAAATCATATAACGTGTGGCCCTACTGGAAAATACGGTTGCTTCGTCACCGTCACCACTGGAGTCATCGCCTGTGTCTGGGTCTGTGTCGACCGACTGAGGCAAAGGGCGTTTCACAGCCCCTGACGGTGTTTGAGTCGCCTGGACAGGCACTAATTGATTGTCCGGCCGTCTCATGTCGTCAAACGACTGCTTTAGCGTGTTGACACTATCCCGTAGTTCCATAAATAAAGGCATCCATTCTGGTGTCGACTCCCTAGGGGGTGACATCCTCATATTTGGCAATTGCTCCGCCTCCACACCAATATCGTCCTCATACATGTCGACACACACGTACCGACACACAGCAGACACACCGGGAATGCTCCTAACGAAGACAGGACCCACTAGCCCTTTGGGGAGACAGAGGGAGAGTTTGCCAGCACACACCAAAAGCGCTATATATATATCAGGGATAGCCTTATAATAAGTGCTCCCTTATAGCTGCTTTGTTATATCAAAATATCGCCATAAATGTGCCCCCCCCTCTCTGTTTTACCCTGTTTCTGTAGTGCAGTGCAGGGGAGAGACTTGGGAGCCGTCCTGACCAGCGGAGCTGTGAGAGGAAATGGCGCCGTGTGCTGAGGAGATAGGCCCCGCCCCTTTTCCGGCGGGCTCGTCTCCCGCTATTTAGAAAAATTAGGCAGGGGTTAAATATCTCCATATAGCCTCTAGGGCTATATGTGAGGTATTTTTAGCCTTTATAGGTACTCATTTTGCCTCCCAGGGCGCCCCCCTCCCAGCGCCCTGCACCCTCAGTGACTGCCGTGTGAAGTGTGCTGAGAGGAAAATGGCGCACAGCTGCAGTGCTGTGCGCTACCTTTAGAAGACTGCAGGAGTCTTCAGCCGCCGATTCTGGACCTCTTCTGATTTCAGCATCTGCAAGGGGGCCGGCGGCGTGGCTCCGGTGACCATCCAGGCTGTACCTGTGATCGTCCCTCTGGAGCTTGATGTCCAGTAGCCAAGAAACCAATCCATCCTGCACGCAGGTGAGTTGATTCCTTCTCCCCTCAGTCCCTCGCTGCAGTGATCCTGTTGCCAGCAGGAATCACTGTAAAATAAAAAACCTAGCTAAACTTTTTCTAAGCAGCTCTTTAGGAGAGCCACCTAGATTGCACCCTTCTCGGCCGGGCACAAAAATCTAACTGGAGTCTGGAGGAGGGTCATAGGGGGAGGAGCCAGTGCACACCACCTGATCGGAAAAAGCTTTACTTTTTGTGCCCTGTCTCCTGCGGAGCCGCTATTCCCCATGGTCCTTTCAGGAACCCCAGCATCC
Source organism: Pseudophryne corroboree (assembly GCF_028390025.1). NCBI lineage: Eukaryota > Metazoa > Chordata > Amphibia > Anura > Myobatrachidae > Pseudophryne > Pseudophryne corroboree. Next base: position 115,245,336 of record NC_086445.1, on the reverse strand, counting down.
ACTAGGACGATAGAGAAAAGGGCTTTTGTGAGACAAAGCCGCCAACTCCAACACTCGCCGTGCTGAAGCCAAGGCCAATAACATGACCACCTTCCAAGTAAGATACTTCAATTCAACTGTTTGAAGCAGTTCAAACCAGTGAGACTTAAGGAACCGTAACACCACGTTAAGGTCCCATGGTGCCACTGGAGGCACAAAAGGAGGCTGGATATGCAGCACCCCTTTCACGAACGTCTGGACTTCTGGAAGAGAAGCCAATTCCTTTTGAAAGAAAATGGATAAGGCCGAAATCTGAACCGTAATGGAGCCTAACTTTAGGCCCAAATTCACTCCTGTTTGCAGGAAGTGGAGAAAACGGCCCAGATGGAACTCTTCCGGAGGAGCAGTCTTGGCTTCGCACCAAGACACATACTTCCTCCAGATAAGGTGATAATGTTTCGATGTCACCTCCTTCCTAGCCTTTATCAGGGTAGGAATGACCTCCTCCGGAATGCCCTTCTCCGCTAGGATCCTGCGTTCAACCGCCATGCCGTCAAACGCAGTCGCGGTAAGTCCTGGAACAGACAGGGCCCTTGTTGTAACAGGTCTTCCCTGAGAGGAAGAGGCCACGGATCTTCTGAGAGCATTTCCTGTAGATCCGGATACCAGGCCCTTCGAGGCCAATCTGGAACGATGAGAATCGCCTGAACCCCTCTTCGTCTTATGATTCTCAGTATCTTTGAGATGAGAGGAAGAGGAGGGAACACATAGACCGACTGAAACACCCACGGTGTCACCAGCGCGTCCACTGCAATCGCCTGAGGGTCCCTTGACCTGGCGCAATATCTCGGAAGTTTCTTGTTAAGGCGTGAAGCCATCATGTCTATTTGAGGCAGACCCCACTGACTTGCAATCTCTGCAAAGACTTCCTGATGAAGTTCCCACTCTCCTGGATGCAGATCGTGTCTGCTGAGGAAGTCTGCTTCCCAGTTGTCTACCCCCGGAATGAAGACTGCTGTCAGAGCGCTTACATGACTCTCCGCCCATCGAAGAATCTTTGAGGCTTCTGCCATTGCCACTCTGCTCCTTGTGCCACCTTGGCGGTTTACATGAGCCACTGCGGTGATGTTGTCTGACTGAATTAGAACCGGTAGACCTCGAAGTAAGGTCTGCGCCTGACGAAGGCCATTCTATATGGCCCTTAATTCCAGAATGTTGATGTGTAGACAAGCCTCCTGGCTTGACCACAGACCCTGGAAGTTTCTTCCCTGTGTGACTGCTCCCCATCCTCGGAGACTCGCGTCTGTGGTCACCAGAACCCAGTCCTGGATTCCAAACCTGCGACCCTCTAGAAGGTGAGCACTCTGCAGCCACCACAAGAGAGACACCCTGGCCCTGGGGGACAGGCGGATCATCTGCTGAATCTGTAGATGAGACCCGGACCACTTGTCCAGAAGGTCCCACTGAAAGGTTCTGGCATGGAACCTGCCGAATGGAATGGCCTCGTAAGACGCCACCATTTTCCCCAGCACTCGCGTGCAGTGATGTACCGACACCCTGTCTGGCTTCAACAGGTCCCTGACCAAGTCCCGCAGTTCCTGGGCCTTTTCCGTCGGGAGAAAGACCCTCTTTTGTTCCGTGTCCAGAATCATGCCTAAGAAAGGCAATCTGGTTGTTGGAACCAACTGTGACTTTGGAAGGTTTAGAATCCAACCGTGTTGTTGTAACACCCTCAGGGAGAGTGATACTTTGACCAGCAATTGTTCTCTTGATCTCGCTTTTATCAGGAGATCGTCCAAGTATGGGATAATTGTGACCCCCTGCTTGCGCAGGAGCACCATCATCTCCGCCATCAATTTGGTAAAAATTCTCGGGGCCGTGGACAGCCCAAATGGCAACGTCTGAAATTGGTAGTGACAATCCTCCACCACAAATCTCAGGAACGCTTGATGAGGTTGATAAATGGGGACATGAAGGTATGCATCCTTTATGTCTAGAGACACCATATAATCTCCCTCTTCCAGACTTGCAATGACCGCCCTGAGCGACTCCATCTTGAACTTGAACCTCTTTAAGTATAGGTTTAAGGATTTTAAATTTAGAATGGGTCTGACCGAACCGTCCGGTTTCGGGACCACAAACAGGGTTGAGTAATAGCCCATCCCCTGCTGCAGCAGGGGAACCTTGACCACCACTTGTTGGAGACACAATTTTTGAATAGCTGCCAAAACTACCTCCCTCTCTGGGGAAGAAGTCGGCAGTGCTGATTTGAAAAACCGGCGAGGAGGCACCTCTTCGAATTCCAGCTTGTACCCCTGGGAAACAATGTTTATTGCCCAGGGATCTACCTGAGAGTGAACCCAGACTTGGCTGAAAAGACGAAGACATGCCCTCACTGGAGCGGACTCCCCCAGCGGAGCCCCAGCGTCATGCGGTGGATTTAGTAGAAGCCGGGGAGGACTTCTGTTCCTGGGAACTGGCTGTAGCTGGCAGCTTTTTCCCCTTGCCCTTACCTCTGGCAAGAAAGGAAGATCCCCGAGCCCTCTTGGATTTATGCGGTCGAAAGGACAGCATCTGATAATGTGGCGTTTTCTTAGGCTGTGAGGAAACATAAGGTAAAAAAGTTGATTTACCAGCAGTAGCTGTGGAAACTAGGTCCGCGAGACCTTCCCCAAACAACTACTCACCCTTGTACGGCAAAACCTCCATATGCCGCTTTGAGTCGGCATCACCCGTCCACTGTCGGGTCCACAGTGCTCGCCTGGCTGAAATCGCCATAGCGTTTGCTCTGGACCCCAGTACGCCTATATCCCTCTGAGCCTCTCTCATATAAAGGACTGCATCCTTAATGTGGCCCAGGGTCAATAAAATAGACTCCTTATCCATTGTATCAATATCAGCAGATAAAGTATCTGTCCACGCCAGTACCGCGCTACAAACCCAGTCCGACGCTATTGCCGGTCTGAGTAATGTACCTGTATGTGTGTAAATTGGCTTCAAGGTAGTTTCCTGCTTGCGGTCAGCAGGATCCCTGAGGGTAGCGGTATCTTGAGACGGTAGCGCCACCTTCTTGGAAAGGCGCGTCAACGCTTTATCCACCCTTGGGGAGGATTCCCACCGTATTCTGTCCTTGATTGGGAAAGGATGCGCCATAAGAATCCTCTTGGGAATCTGCAGTTTCTTATCTGGAGTTTCCCAAGCACTTTCAAATAATTCATTTAATTCAAAGGAGGGTGGAAAAGTAACCTCAGGCTTCTTTTCTTTAAACATGTGGATCTTAGGATTAGGCACCGCGGGGTCATCTATAATATGCAGTACATCCTTTATAGCAATAATCATATAATGGATACTTTTTGCCAATTTTGCTGTAACCTCGCATCATCATAATCGACACTAGTCAGAATCTGTGTCGGTATCTGTGTCAACCACCTGAGACAGCGGGCGCTTTTGAGACCCAGAAGGCCCCTGTGCCACGGGGAAAGGCAGGGACTGACTCCCTGAACTGTCCCTGGACTCTGCCTTGTCCAAACGTTTGTGTAATAAATTCACATTTGCATTTAGAATATTCCACATATCCATCCAATCATGTGTCGGCGTTGCCGACGGCGACACCACACTCATGCGCTCCACCTCATCCCTAGGAGAGCCTTCCGCTTCAGACATGCCGACACGCACGTACTGACACACCACACACTCAGGGAAAGCTTTATCTGGAGACAGTTTCCCCACAAGGCCCTTTGGAGAGAAAGAGAGAGTATGCCAGCACACACCCAGCGCCAATAATCCTGGAGAAAAAATTTACCCAGATATAGCGCTTGTAATATGTATTCACTGCGCCAAATTATGTGCCCCCCCCCCTTCTTTAAAACCCTCTGTCACCGGTGATCAGCAGGGGAGAGTCCGGGGAGCCAGCTTCTCAGCGTGTGCTGTGGAGAAAATGGCGCTGGTGAGTGCTGAGGAAGAAGCTCTTCTTCGGTCCCGCTCTTTTTTAAAACCCGGCGGGGGAAACTCATAAGTAAATACAACACAGTGTAAATACCCATATAGCCAGTCCAAGAGGTATAACATTGCTGCCCAGGGCGCCCCCCCGCGCCCTGCACCCAACAGTGTGCGCTGTGTGTGTCTCTGTGTGGGAGCAATGGCGCGCAGCGTTACCGCTGCGCGTTACCTCACTGAAGATCTGAAATCTTCTGCCGCCTCTGAAGTCTTCTGCCTTCCTATACTCACCCGGCTTCTATCTTCCGGCTCTGCGAGGAGGATGGCGGCGCGGCTCCAGGACGAACCGCTAGGGGAGACCTGCGTTCTGACTCCCTCTGGAGCTAATGGTGTCCAGTAGCCTAAGAAGCAGAGCCTTGAAACTCACAGAAGTAGGTCTACTTCTCTCCCCTCAGTCCCTCGATGCAGGGAGTCTGTTGCCAGCAGGTCTCCCTGAAAATAAAAAAACCTAACAAAATACTTTATTTCAGGAAGCTCAGGAGAGCTCCCTGTAGTGCACCCAGTCTCCTCTGGGCACAGTATTAAACTGAGGTCTGGAGGAGGGGCATAGAGGGAGGAGCCAGTGCACACCCATACCTAAAGTTCTTTTTAGTGCCCATGTCTCCTGTGGAGCCCGTCTATTCCCCATGGTCCTTACGGAGTCCCCAGCATCCTCTAGGACGTAAGAGAAATTATTAATAAAACTCATGTCATCTTTTTTCCATGTCGACCATATCCATATTTCACGTGTCAACCTAGTCACTGACGACCATTAGTCGTCGACCTAATAACTGTCGACCCAACGATCCACACCCCAGCCAACAAGCATTCAAGCATTGTATTCTGACGCTCTAGTGGTGACACTTCTAACTGGCTAAAATGGGTGCAGTAATATAGCAGCATGAACCCCTGTGTAACCCTTGTCCTTCACTTCACACATTTCATTTATAACACAAAAAAAATCAAATTAAGAGAGTTAGGGCATAAGCAAGGGGGCGGGGCCGACAGTGCCGCTGAGCGACCGACTTCGTGACGTCACCAGCAGGCCCCACGTGACCAGAGCGCCGCCGCGTTTTCCAGGAGGATAGGAAACGCGCGTGCGTTGCGTAATAGAGCTGCGACAAAATCATCGCTCTCCGGGCGCCGGAAGTAGTTCCGTCCGTGCGGTTTCTTTTTTTTTCCTCTTTGGGTTCGCTGGACGCGAGGGTTTTATTTACGGCTTCAAAGCTGGAGAAGATGGCTGTGGAATCACGGGTGACGCAGGAGGAGATCAAGAAAGAACCGGAGATACCGATAGATCGGGAAAAGGTAAAGAATGGGGGCGGGGGAGACCGGGAGTATCCGGCCACTGCAACGCTGCCTGCTCCAGGCGGCCAGTATGCGCCAGGGGGTCCCTCCAGCTCTGGGGGGGGACTACAAATCCCAGCCAGAGTCTCTCCAGCTCTGGCCCCTACTGGCAGCGATTCTTTAGCCCACTTGGTTCTAGCATCTACCCTTGGGGAAGAGGAGAGAGACAAATCCCAGCATGCATGGTCAGCCAGGGTCTCTCCAGCTCTGGACTCTGACGTCGGAGTTCCTTTATCCCACTTGGTTTTAGCATCTACCCTTGGGGAAGAGGGAGACTACAAATCCCAGCATGCCTGGTCAGCCAGGTTCTCCAGCTCTGGGGGCAATTACAAATCCAAGCCTGCCTGGTCAGCCAGGGTCTCTCTAGCTCTGGGGGGAACTACAGATACCAACATGCCTGGTCAGCCAGGGTCTTTCTAGCTCTGGGGGCAATTACAAATCCCAGCATGCCTGGTCAGCCAGGGTCTTTCTAGCTCTGGGGGGAACTACAAATACCAACATGCCTGGTTAACCAGGGTCTCTCCAGCGGGAATGACAAAACCCAGCATGCCTGGTCAGCCAGTCCTGTTTCACCAGTGTGTCTGTTTTCTCCTTCTACAGACCTGTCCTCTCCTGCTACGAGTGTTCACTACGAACAATGGGCGACACCACCGCATGGATGAGTTTTCCCGAGGGAACGTCCCGTCCAGCGAGCTGCAGATCTATACCTGGTGCGGTGCTGAGTTACATATCCATTTAGTTTAATCACTGTATAGTAACGCAGTATAAGGCTTATTTATAAAACGCTGCAGCTCCTGCGTCTAGTCTGAATACACGCTTATGGCCCCCATCTTAAGCAGTCACCACCCTCTAAAGTAGTGTTAATGCGGTATATAGGTCTGACTCATTGTCGTACGTCATCTGGCTGGATCGCTTGCTTTAAAATGGGTGCAGAACGCCACCTGTATCTAGAGTTGGCCGCAGTGCCCGCTTGTGAATGTAGTAGTCACTTTCTGCACAAATTGGAACCAGTTCTCTCCTTAGTACAAAAGGATGGTCTAAAATCGGCCAGATCTCTTGTGTATAGCCCCCATTTATAAATACATTCTATAGCGCCAGCATATTCCATAGCACTTTACAGTTGGGAACATAACAGCAATAAGATGAGACTGGCTAGTAACAGAGAGAGATGTAAGAGGGTCCTGGTCACAAGCAATTCAGTCTCCTTGCCCATGGCACACTAAGTGCGATCGCCCATTTAGCTGTAGTGTAAATGTGGCTCAGTTACATGTGATTAATGGACTGTAGATGCGCAGAGATGCATATCGTCACCTCGGATGTGCAGTGCAAAAAATTGCTGATCAGCCAGTTTGCGTGCGACTTGGAACCAGGCCTGTTGCGGCCAGTTGTTATAGAGGAAGGGATGTGGATTGCAGCGCAATATTTTTTTATTCCACTTTGCATTTCTTAACTGCACCTGTCGAACGGTTATTTTTTTTCTGGGCTCACAATAGAGGAAGCTGTATTTGCTATCAGTTAACAGATTTAATGAGTAATGTTTAAAACGGCTTGTAGAAACTTAATTTCTCTAACGTCCTAGTGGATGCTGGGGACTCCGTAAGGACCATGGGGAATAGACAGGCTCCGCAGGAGACTGGGCACTCTAAAGAAAGATTTAGTACTACTGGTGTGCATTGGCTCCTCCCTCTATGCCCCTCCTCCAGACCTCGGTTAGAATCTGTGCCGGGCCAGAGCTGGGTGCTTTTAGTGGGCTCTCCTGAGCTTGCTAAGAAGAAAGTATTTTAGTTAGGTTTTTTTATTTTCAGAGAGCTTCTGGCAACAGACTCTCTGCTACGTGGGACTGAGGGGAGAGAAGCAAACCTACTAACTGCGGCTAGGTTGTGCTTCTTAGGCTACTGGACACCATTAGCTCCAGAGGGATCGAACACGGGTACCTAACCTTGATCGTCCGTTCCTGGAGCCGCGCCGCCGTCCCCCTCGCAGAGCCAGAAGTACAGAAGCCGGCAGAAGCAAAGAAGACATCGAAAGCGGCGGCAGAAGACTCCTGTCTTCACTTAAGGTAGCGCACAGCACTGCAGCTGTGCGCCATTGCTCCCACAGCACACCCGCACACTCCGGTCACTGTAGGGTGCAGGGCGCAGGGGGGGGCGCCCTGGGCAGCAATTAGGATACCTTTGGCAAAATAATACATATATACAGCCAGACACTGTATATATGTACGAGCCCCCGCCATTTTTTACACACAGAAGCGGGACAGAAGCCCGCCGCTGAGGGGGCGGGGCCTTCTTCCTCAGCACACCAGCGCCATTTTCTCTCCACAGCTCCTCTGGAAAGAAGCTCCCCAGGCTCTCCCCTGCAGTATCAAGGTAGAAAAAGGGTGAAAAAGAGAGGGGGGGGGGGGGGGGGGCACATAAATTTAGGCGCATTTTATATTAAACAGCAGCTCCTGGGTAAACACTAACTTACTGTGTAATCCCTGGGTTATATAGCGCTGCGGTGTGTGCTGGCAGGCATACTCTCTCTCTGTCTCCCCAAAAGGCCTTTGTGGGGGTCCTGTCCTGTCAAAGAGCATTCCCTGTGTGTGTGCGGTGTGTCGGTACGTTGTGTCGACATGTTTGACGAGGAAGGATACGTGTAGGCAGAACAAGTGCAGATGAATGTGGTGTCGCCGCCGACGGTGCCGACACCTGATTGAATGAATATGTGGAAGGTGTTAAATGATAACGTAAGCTCCTTGCATAAAAGGTTGGATAAAGCTGAAGCCTTGGGACAGTCAGGGTCTCAACCCATGTCTGATCCTACAGTTCAGAGGCCGTCAGGGTCTCAAAAGCGCCCACTATCCCAGATGGTTGACACAGATGTCGACATGGATTCTGACTCCAGTGTCGATGGCGATGAGGCTAAATTGCAGCCTAAAATGACTAAAGCTATACGCTACATGATTATAGCAATGAAGGATGTATTGCACATATCGGAGGAAAACCCTGTCCCTGACAAGAGGGTTTATATGTTTGGGGAGAAAAAGCAAGAAGTGACTTTTCCCCCTTCACATGAATTAAATGAATTATGTGAAAAAGCGTGGGATTCCCCTGATAGGAAAGTACCGATTTCCAAAAGATTACTTATGGCGTATCCTTTCCCGCCAACGGACAGGTTACGCTGGGAATCCTCCCCTAGGGTAGACAAAGCGTTGACACGCTTATCTAAGAAGGTGGCTGTGTAGTGCTGTAGCAGCATGGACAGATACTCTGTCTGAGGAGATAGATACCCTGGACAGGGAGACTATTTTACTGACCCTGGGACATATCAAAGACGCTGTCCTATATATGCGGGATGCCCAGAGGGACATTTGTCTGCTGGGCTCTAGAGTAAACGCAATGTCTATTTCTGCCAGAAGGGTCCTATGGACTCGGCAATGGACAGGTGATGCCGACTCTAAAAAACACATGGAGGTTTTGCCTTATAAGGGTGAGGAATTGTTTGGGGACGGTCTCTCGGACCTAGTTTCCACAGCTACGGATGGGAAGTCAAATTTCTTGCCATATATTCCCTCACAGCCAAAGAAAGCACCGTATTACCAAATGCAGTCCTTTCGTTCACAAAAAAGCAAGAAAGTCAGAGGTGCATCCTTTCTTGCCAGAGGCAGGGGTAGAGGAAAAAAGCTGCACCATGCAGCTAGTTCCCAGGAACAAAAGTCCTCCCCGGCTTCCACTAAATCCACCGCATGACGCTGGGGCTCCACAGGCGGAGCCAGGAGCGGTGGGGGCGCGTCTCCGAAATTTCAGCCACCAGTGGGTTCGCTCACAGGTGGATCCTTGGGCTATACAAATTGTGTCTCAGGGATACAAGCTGGAATTCGAAGTGACGCCCCCCTCAACGTTACCTAAAATCGGCCTTGCCAGCTTCCCCCATGGAAAGGGAGGTAGTGCTGGCGGCAATTCACAAGCTATACCTCCAGCAGGTGGTAGTAAAGGTTCCCCTCCTTCAACAGGGAAGGGGTTACTATTCCACTATGTTTGTGGTACCGAAACCGGACGGTTCGGTAAGACCCATTTTGAATTTAAAATCCCTGAACATTTATCTGAAAAAATTCAAGTTCAAAATGGAATCGCTCAGAGCGGTCATTGCAAGCCTGGAAGAGGGGGATTTTATGGTGTCTCTGGACATCAAGGATGCTTACTTGCATGTCCCCATTTATCCACCTCATCAGAAGTACCTCAGATTTGTGGTACAGGACTGTCATTACCAATTCCAGACGTTGCCGTTTGGCCTGTCCACGGCACCGAGAATATTTACCACGGTGATGGCGGAAATGATGGTGCTCCTTCGGAAGCAAGGAGTTACAATTATCCCATACTTGGACGATCTCCTCATAAAGGCGAGGTCCAGGGAGCAGTTGCTGATCAGCGTAGCACACTCTCAGGAAGTGTTGCGACAGCACGGCTGGATTCTGAATATTCCAAAGTCGCAGTTGATTCCTACGACACGTCTGCCCTTCCTGGGCATGATTCTAGACACAAACCAGAAGAAGGTGTTTCTCCCGGAGGAGAAGGCTCAGGAGCTCGTGACTCTGGTCAGAGACCTCCTAAAACCGAAACAGGTATCGGTGCATCACTGCACGCGAGTCCTGGGAAAGATGGTGGCGTCATACGAAGCCATTCCCTTCGGCAGGTTCCATGCGAGGATCTTTCAGTGGGATCTGTTGGACAAGTGGTCCGGATCGCATCTTCAGATGCATCGGCTGATCACCCTGTCCTCCAGGACCAGGGTGTCTCTTCTGTGGTGGCTGCAAAGTGCTCACCTCCTCGAGGGCCGCAGGTTCTGCATACAGGACTGGGTCCTGGTGACCACGGATGCAAGCCTCCGAGGATGGGGGGCAGTCACTCAAGGAAGAACCTTCCAAGGGCTGTGGTCAAGTCAGGAGACTTGTCTGCACATAAATGTCCTGGAACTAAGGGCCATATACAATGCCCTGAGTCAAGCGGAGCCTCTGCTTCGAAACCAACCTGTGCTGATTCAGTCTGACAACATCACTGCAGTGGCCCATGTAAACCGCCAGGGCGGCACAAGAAGCAGGGTGGCAATGGCAGAAGCCACCAGGATTCTTCGTTGGGCGGAGAATCACGTACAAGCACTGTCAGCAGTGTTCATTCCGGGAGTGGACAACTGGGAAGCAGACTTCCTCAGCAGACACGACCTACACCCGGGAGAGTGGGGACTTCATCAAGAAGTCTTCACGCAGATTGCAAATCGATGGGAACTACCACAGGTGGAGATGATGGCGTCCCGCCTCAACAAAAAGTTAAAAAGGTATTGCGCCAGGTCACGGGACCCTCAGGCGATAGCTGTGGACGCACTAGTAACACCGTGGGTGTTCCAGTCGGTCTGTGTTTCCTCCTCTACCTCTCATACCCAAGGTGCTGAGAATTGTAAGAAAAAGAGGAGTGAGAACAATACTCATTGTTCCGGATTGGCCAAGAAGGACTTGGTACCCGGAACTGCAAGAAATGCTCACAGAGGACACATGGCCTCTACCTCTCAGACAGGACCTGTTGCAACAGGCCTGTCTGTTCCAAGACTTACCGCGGCTGCGTTTGACGGCATGGCGGTTGAACGCCGGATCCTAGCAGAAAAGGGCATTCCGGATGAAGTTATTCCTACGCTGATAAAGGCTAGGAAGGACGTGACAGCAAAGCATTATCACCGTATATGGCGAAAATATGTTGCTTGGTATGAAGCCAGGAAGGCCCCTACAGAGGAATTCCAGCTGGGTCGATCCCTGCACTTCCTACAGTCAGGAGTGACTATGGGCCTAAAATTAGGGTCCATAAAGGTCCAGATTTCGGCCCTATCCATTTTCTTTCAAAAGGAACTGGCTTCCTTGCCTGAGGTTCAGATGTTTGTTAAGGGAGTGCTGCATATTCAGCCCCCTTTTGTGCCACCTTGGGATCTTAACGTGGTGTTGGATTTCCTGAAATCCCACTGGTTTGAGCCACTTAATACCGTGGAGCTAAAGTATCTCACGTGGAAAGTGGTCATGCTGTTGGCCTTAGCTTCGGATAGGCGTGTGTCAGAATTGGCGGCTTTGTCATGTAAAAGCCCCTATCTGGTTTTCCATATGGACAGGGCAGAATTGCGGACTCGTCCGCAATTTCTGCCAAAGGTGGTGTCATCTTTTCATTTGAACCAACCTATTGTGGTGCCTGCGGCTACTCGTGACTTGGAGGATTCCAAGTTGCTGGACGTAGTCCGGGCTTTGAAGATTTATGTAACCAGAACGGCTGGAGTCAGGAAGACTGACTCGCTGTTTATCCTACATGCATCCAACAAGCTGGGTGCTCCTGCTTCAAAGCAAACTATTGCTCGCTGGATCTGTAACACGATTCAGCAGGCTCATTCTGCGGCTGGATTGCCGCATCCAAAATCAGTGAAAGCCCATTCCACAAGGAAGGTGGGCTCTTCTTGGGCGACTGCCCGAGGGGTCTCGGCATTACAGCTTTGCCGAGCAGCTACTTGGTCGGGTTCAAACACCTTTGCAAAGTTCTACAAGTTTGATACCCTGGCTGAGGAGGACCTTGAGTTTGCCCATTCAGTGCTGCAGAGTCATCCGCACTCTCCCGCCCGTTTGGGAGCTTTGGTATAATCCCCATGGTCCTTACGGAGTCCCCAGCATCCACTAGGACGTTAGAGAAAATAAGATTTTACTCACCGGTAAATCTATTTCTCGTAGTCCGTAGTGGATGCTGGGCGCCCGTCCCAAGTGCGGACTTTCTGCAATACGTATATAGAGTTATTGCTTAATAAAGGGTTGTGTTATGTGGCATCCGTTGAGTGATGCTCGGTGGTTGTTCATACTGTTAACTGGGTATGTTATCACAAGTTATACGGTGTGGCTGGTATGAGTCTTGACCCTGGATTCCAAAATCCTTTCCTTGTAATGTCAGCTCTTCCGGGCACAGTTTCCTTAACTGAGGTCTGGAGGAGGGGCATAGAGGGAGGAGCCATTGCACACCAGTAGTACTAAATCTTTCTTTAGAGTGCCCAGTCTCCTGCGGAGCCCGTCTATTCCCCATGGTCCTTACGGAGTCCCCAGCATCCACTACGGACTACGAGAAATAGATTTACCGGTGAGTAAAATCTTATTACTTTTACAGTTAAAATGTCATTGTTTTTGTTTAGAGATGCTGTTTAGATTTTTACAGTTGGCACTTTAGTAGATAGTCCCTTTTAAATGAAATAACATTTGTGTCGCCTTTTAACATACCTATGTTTTTAATAGGATGGATGCTACTTTGAAAGAGTTAACCAGCTTAGTGAAGGAAGTATACCCAGAAGCCCGTAAAAAGGGAACTCATTTCAACTTTGCTATTGTTTATCCTGATGCGAAGCGGCCAAGCTATAGGTATAGTAACCTTTTGAAATATTAGTTGATTGTTTTGTTGCATTTTAAAATATGCACCTGCGTCACCTGTAAGTTGTATTACCAATCATGGTGACCATAGATTGGACTACTGACTTTCAAAGCCCTAACTTACCAGTGCCCAAGGTACCAGAAACAGCTTCTGACCCCATACTGTCCCACTAGATTACTGCGATCTGTAGATGAAGGACTTTTAGCAGTACCTAGAATCTCCCATAATTCATCTGGGTGTTGAGCTTTTAGTCATGCGGTTCCGACTCTATGGAACTCGCTTCCCCGCACCGTGCAAGAGGCCCCAACTATAGAATCCTTCAAAAGTAGACTCAAGACTTTCCTGTTTACTCAAGCATTCCCATAATTGTCCCTTTAGTATCTCCATGCTTCTGTATTTTATAAAAATCTGTTCTGTACTTTATTATTTTCTTTATCATCCACTAGGGGTCACTGGAGTACTCTTGGGATATGGACGGCTTCCACCGGAAGAAGGCACTGAATAAATTAATTTTTGAGACTACTCCTCCCCTCCATATCCTCGAGCACTTCAGTGTTTTTTCTGTGCTCGACACAGTTAGAAGGCATAGTGGAGCTCGTCCACGAAGTATTGGAATTTTTTTTTTAGTTCCTAAGTTTTTCTTCTTTTCAAGGATTTCCACGTCCTTTCCCCCCTTCTAACAGGCGTGGGTCAGGGACAGTGGAAGCGGCTGAGAACAGCCGTGAGTGTCGGACCTCTCTGTAAAGAGCTCCCTCACTCCACCTGCAGGCTGCCTGCAAAAAGCTGGACGGAGCTTGGATGAGAAGCCCCGTCATAGACTTTGGTCACGGTCCAGGTATGTTAGGGGCGGTCAGCTCTTGCTGCCGCTCCACTGTTGGGGATTGTATTGGGTACTCACCGCTGCCCGGAGCGCGTGTGCATGGGCCGCGTCACGGCTCCATGCGGCGCGCTCTCACTCTCCGCTCCCAGCATCTTAAATACCAGACCGCTGCTCCCCGGCGCCGCAGCAGCGCTGCCTGGCTACACAGACACTCCGCAAAATGTGTGTGGCGGGCGGGAGCGCGTGTGCATAGGCCGCTCCAGGGCTCTATGCAGCACGCTCGCTGCTTCCGCTATCCGCCCGCAGCAGCCGAGGAGTTCCCGCTGCCTGGGCCTACAGGTACAGGCCGCTCACACGGCCCTATGCAGACTTCCACAGGCCCCGACCCGGTGCTGTACACGGAGGTCGTGGGAGTGGGGGGGGGGGGAGACATTGGCAGTATTTGGCATGCTTAATATGTTAATGTTCTCCTGTCTGTTCCAGGTTTCCTTTATTACATCTCGGCTAAGAGTGGTACTAGGGGAATTTTGGGGTCAGTTTTCTTATTGCTGGCAGGCACTGCACTTGCCTGATATATACCAGGAACTTTGGTGTTATTACTGAGTCGTGCAGTCTGTCTGTGTGTAGTTTGTATTGTCTGTCTTTTATAATGAGTAAGACACCAGCAAAATCTAAGAAACATTTTTCATGTCATGTCTGTAAGAGTGTGTTGCCTGATGGATCCACCACATGTACAGCATGTGTTGTTAATACAGCCATAAATACGATTTCAGAAGTAAAACCACCATCTCTGGACCCTCCATGGGCTTTACTTGCAGATGTATTAGTTGGTTTACAATCAGAGCTGGCCGCCTCTCGTGAAGAAAGAGAGGCGGCAAGATCTGAGTTTAAAATGAGACCATTTGAGTTACCAGAGTCTCAATCTGGTCAGAGGCCCACCTTGAGTGGGAAAGATAAATTTCCTTTTCCTAATAATTCTCCAGTCTCTGGGATACTAGACCTCACTGAACAGGAGTATGAGGAGGGCGAAATAGGGCAACAGTCAGATAGTGACGATTTTGACAGCCCAGGTATTGACAATCTCATCAGAGCAGTACGTCAGTCGCTGGAGTTTACGGAAACTGAGGAGCCCCTGACGAATGATGAGGTAGTTTTTACTAAACGACAGAGATCTCCGATGTGTTTCCCTATTTCGGAATCTCTTAATAAAATGTTACTGGAATCACGGAAAAATCCGGATAAACGGTTTTCTATTCCTCGTAGATTTAAATCGAGTTACCCGTTTCCAGAGTCCATGACAGCTACTTGGGAGAACCCACCATTGGTGGATTCATCCGTATCCAAACTTACAAGGAAGTTAACCATACCAGTACCAACTGCTACTACGCTTAAAGACCCTGCAGATCGTAAAATAGAGGCTATGCTAAGGTCCATGTATACAGCAGCTGGAGTGCTGCTGAGACCTGGGTTGGTTGGCATTTGGGTTACTAAAGCTTTAATGGTATGGATAAAGGAGCTCAAGTCGGCTCTGCAAGATGACCATCTTATACTTCTCGCGGATCAAATCTGGGAAGCTGCTGAATATCTATGTACAGCTTCTACTGACGTCTGTCAGCTTACTTCTCGCCTGTCCTCATCGCTAGTCATAGTACGACGAGCACTTTGGCTGCGTTCTTGGCAGGCGGAGACGGAGGTTAAAAAAGGTATAGAGGCATTGCCTTATGATGGCGAGAAGCTTTTCGGTCCTGAATTGGACAAATGGATTTCTGAGGCTACTGGAGGAAAGTCTGTGTTTCTTCCATCGCCTACAACTATACCTAAACGGAAATATTCTGGTCCGGCGTTCAAATCCTTTAGAACTCAGCCCTTTCGTGGGCAGGGCACAGGAGCAGTCACGCCTGGTAGAAGAGGTCGGGGACGTAGTGCTCGACAATCCAATGCACGTCGTCAAGACACTAAGACCACTAACAAACCAGTGGCATGACGGGCTCCCAGCCCATCTCGGATCTCCAATTGTGGGAGCACGCCTGCAGAGCTTTCAGGGGGCGTGGCTGCAGACGTCCACAGATGGGTGGATCCGCAAGTTAGTATTAGAGGGTTACAAAATAGAGTTCGATTATCTTCCGACAGGAAGATTTTTCACGACAGGACTGCCTGTGTCGGACGACAAGAAAGCAGTTCTGCAGGTTGCCATTCAGTCTCTGCTGAATGCTGCAGTTGTAATTCCGGTCCCCGTGCAGGAACAGGGGCAGGGTTATTATTCCAGTCTGTTTCTGGTACCAAAACCAGATGGCTCAGTCAGGCCAATATTGAACCTAAAAGGTCTCAATCATTACGTCACTTACCACAGATTCAAGATGGAATCTCTCAGGTCAGTAATTGCAGGGTTAGAGCCGCAGGAATTCATGATTGCACTGGATCTCAAGGATGCGTACTTACACATTCCGATTTGGCCACCTCACCAGAGTTTCTTAAGGTTTGCGATAAGGCGAGACCATTACCAGTTTCAGGCTCTCCCGTTTGGCCTCTCATCAGCGCCTCGGGTATTCACCAAGGTAATGTCCGTGATGATAGCTCATCTCAGGTCCCTAGGGGTAATAATTGTTCCGTATTTGGACGATCTACTCATAAAGGCTCCGTCTCAACAATTGCTTCTCCAGCATGCTTTGCTAACGTACAATGTACTAGTTCAGCACGGTTGGATAGTCAGTTTAAAGAAATCACATCTAATTCCGTGTCAGCGACTTCAATTCCTAGGGATGATTCTCGATACAGTAAAACAAAAGGTTTACCTGCCACAACAGAAAGTACAGGTCATTCGTCATCTGGTGCAATTAGTGCTCAAGCCACGCACAGTCTCAGTACATTTGTGCATTCGCCTTTTAGGCACAATGGTGGCGGCTTTCGAAGCACTTCAGTTCGGAAGGTTTCACTCACGTCCGTTTCAACTGGAGGTGTTAGCGCAATGGTCGGGATCACATCTGCAGTTGCACCACAGGGTGAGATTGTCGCCACAAGTCAGGGTGTCTCTTCTCTGGTGGTTAAAAATACACAATCTATCTGCAGGGAGACGATTCGGCGTCGTGAATTGGATAATTCTGACAACAGACGCAAGTCTCAGAGGTTGGGGAGCTGTAGTTCAGAGTCATCGGCTCCAGGGCCTCTGGGCAAATCACGAAAGATCGCTATCCATAAATGTTCTGGAACTCAGGGCGATTTACAATGCTCTAAGACAAGCAGTGTACATGTTTCGTTTTCAGACTGTTCAGGTGCAGTCAGACAATGCGACGGCAGTCGCATACATAAACAAACAAGGAGGAACGAGAAGCCGCATGGCAATGCGGGAAGTAGCTCGGATCCTCAGATGGGCCGAATATCACCAGGTGATATTGTCGGCAGTGTTCATTCCGGGAGTGGACAACTGGGAGGCAGATTTTCTCAGTCGTCGGGATTTTCATCCAGGAGAGTGGGCATTAAATCCAGAAGTATTTCAGATGTTGATCCAGAAGTGGGGGTACCCTCAGGTGGATCTGATGGCATCCCGCCACAATCATCAGGTGTCACGATATATGTCCAGAACAAGAGATCCAGGGGCAGTGGCGGTGGATGCTCTCACAGCCACGTGGCCGTACAGCCTTGTGTATCTGTTTCCACCGTTTCCGCTGCTCCCGCTGTTGCTAAAACGGATCAAGAGAGGGTCCGTCACAGTCATACTAATAGCGCCTCATTGGCCTCGGAGGGCTTGGTTCTCGGATCTCCTCGGGTTACTCGCAGACGATCCGTGGCCACTCCCACTACGTCCGGACCTGTTACAACAGGGTCCGTTCCTTTACCCCGATTTAGCGCGGCTGCGTTTGACGGGGTGGCTGTTGAAAAGGCCATCTTAAGAAGAGAGGGCATTCCTGAGTCTGTTATACCAACCATGGTACGAGCTAGGAAGCCGGTTACGGCAGCTCATTATTACAGAATCTGGCGTACTTATATAAGTTGGTGTGAAGCTCGGAAATTTCCGACATCATCTTTTAATTTATCCCGTCTTTTGTTATTTTTACAGATGGGGTTAGATGGAGGACTACGTCTTTCCACACTAAAGGTGCAGGTATCTGCGTTGTCAATTTTCTTTCAAAGGAAATTGGCCTCGTTGCCGTCAATACATACGTTTTTACAGGGTGTAAAGAGGATACAGCCTCCTTTCATTCCACCTACAGCACCATGGGACTTGAATCTGGTTTTAGATTTCTTACAGTCCGATTACTTTGAACCTTTACGACAAGTGGATATTAAATTTCTCACTTGGAAAACGATTTTTCTTTTAGCCTTAGCTTCGGCTAGGCGTGTTTCAGATCTGGGTGCCTTGTCGTGCAAGTCACCGTATTTAGTTTTTCATGATGACAGAGCGGAACTTCGGACGAATCCCGCTTTTCTACCAAAGGTAGTGTCGTCTTTTCACATCAATCAACCAATAGTAGTTCCTGTGTTAACAGGAGATTCTGGAACGTTGGATGTGGTTCGCGCATTGCGCATCTATGTATCCCGAACGTCTACTGTGCGTAAAACGGATACGTTGTTTGTTCTCTATGATGCGGCTAAGAGGGGTTGGCCAGCCTCTAAGCAAACCTTATCCAGATGGATCAAACTGACCATACGTCAGGCTTACCTTTATGCTAGGTTACAGCCACCTACTTCAGTAACAGCTCATTCCACACGTTCTGTGGGAACGTCATGGGCAGCGAGTCGTGGGGCTTCTACGACACAGCTTTGCCGTGCGGCTACTTGGTCTTCAGTGCACACGTTTGTGCGCTTTTACAAGTTTGATACTTTCGCGGCATCAGCATCTAGCTTTGGCCGTTTAGTGTTACAAGTGCCAAACAGCTCTCCCACCACGGAGGAAACTTTGGTACATCCCAAGAGTACTCCAGTGACCCCTAGTGGATGATAAAGAAAATAGGATTTTGGTACTTACCAGGTAAATCCTTTTCTTTGAATCCATAGGGGGCACTGGACGCCCACCCAGAGCAGTTTACCTGTTTTAGGAAGTTCAGTGGTTCTTATGGTAACACACTTTCACGACTGGTTTAAATTTAACAAGGGTTAATCAGTTATGGTGTCAACTGTTTAGTTGTCTGTTACGTTTTGTGTCAACTTTATTGTTGTCCGTGAGATTATATGTAATTCTCCTTTGGTCAATCTCTCTATCGATCCTGTTCGGCTCAGTAAAAAACACTGAAGTGCTCGAGGATATGGAGGGGAGGAGTAGTCTCAAAAATTAATTTATTCAGTGCCTTCTTCCGGTGGAAGCCGTCCATATCCCAAGAGTACTCCAGTGCCCCCTATGGATTCAAAGAAAAGGATTTACCTGGTAAGTACCAAAATCCTATTTTCTGTACTATATTATGCTATGTATCTGAGCGCCTTGAGTCCTATTGAAGAAAGAGCGCTATATAAATAAAATTATTGTATACTGCTATTGCAGCTATCAAGCTCCAACATATGTCTTTTGTAGATGTTAGAATTATGCGGTTACATATCCATAAAGAGCACAGTCACGTTCTGGGTGGAGACATGCACAAGTGGATTATGCTAATGTGTTTCTTTGACTTTGCAGGGTAATGGAGATTGGCAGTACGGTTTCAGGACGGAAGGGACCAGATGATGCAATGACGTTACTGTCTCAGAGGTTTCAGATTGGAGATTACTTGGACATAGCAATAACACCTCCCAACAGAGCCCCACCTCCATCTGGGCGTATGAGACCATACTGATGAGGCATCTAGACAGAATCGCTTTTTTTTTTTTTTTTTTATGGACTTACATTATTACAGGCTACCATCACTTATTTTGTAGTTTTATTTACTGGTGCATACCAAGCTCTTTAATTCTCCAGTTGACTCGTCCTCATTTTATCCCCTATAAAGAACGTTTTGGTATTAATGATTGTGTGTTGTCGTGTTTCCTAACGATTGCTGATAGGGTAGAGCTCAGCAATGTGCGAATGATAAATATGCACATTTTCTTCTATATTGTCTTGATGTGCACCAATCCCTGGCATTGTCTGCTTTGATTTGTGTTGTTGTAGATCAGAATTCTTTTGTACCTTTTTAACCTTTTACATACAATAATTATTCAGCATCTATAACATGAATGCGAAACCAATATGGTCTAATATGCTTTATTGTGGGACGTATCTCAGTACGATTGTATATTTCACTTTAATGCTGATCAAGGCTACTGACCAGAGGTGATTTGGGAGTAGAATAAATGAATGCTTTCAGAACTTGGAAGGGAAGATTCCGATTTGGATGTGCGCTAAGATCCAATTAGTGGTTCTTGCAGTTAATGGTAAGACGATAGCCAAAGATTGGAAGCTCTGTAAAAGGACTTGGGACCAACATTTTTTTAAACTTCTATGGTAATGGTTCCCAAACTCATTCCTCAAGACACTCTTACAGTCCATGTTTTAAGGCAATCCATGATTGGGTAAGATATGGTTTATCAGTATAACAGTCATTTGGTCAAGTATAGATGGATTCTTCAAACATGGGGGTAGATTTATTAACCTGGAGAAGGCATAAGGAAGTGATAAACCGGTGATAAAGCAGTGTTAAGTGCAAGGTGATAATGCACCAGCCAATCAGATCCTAATTGTTAATTTACATATGAGAGCTGATTGGCTGGTGTATTTGTCACCTTGCATTTATCACTGTTTTATCACTTCCTTATGACTTCTCCAGGTTAATACATCTGCCCCATGGACTGTTAGGGTTTCTTGAGAACTCGGTTAGGGAACCACTGTTCTATGGTGAACCAACAGCTAACAATTGTTAGAGTAATGTTTCTCACTGTTCCAGAGTAATCATAAGTGTTACCCGCATCCAGAGGGTGCAAGTAACAATGAAGTATGGTAAGTCTTATTCTACGGGTGATGCTCATTGCAGGACTAATAATTGATTTGGTCTTGCCATTTCAATTGAAGTACAATGGTGTTACCAGTACCTAGGGATAGTTAATTTTGCAAATTGTCTGATGTTTATTTTTCTGACATTCATTTGAGTGACGCTGGAATATTTCTAGATATTTGTTGTACTTTACTTATGTGGCCTAACTTTTCCTATCCAGCAGCCCTCAGGCCTCCTGTCCCCTCTAGCCCGCCAGTTGTTTGATTGGTGCTGGCAGGAGCGGATACCATCCGAAGAGGGGCTTTGAAGAAACAGCCCCAGGGTTGACTAAATGGGCAGTGGTACAGGTGTTCAGTGGATGCCCAGACCGCGCTCAATCACCCGGCGCCGGCAGTACCAGAGAGTGGGCTGGTGACTTCTGCCGCGAGTCTCCTGACAGAGGCCACACAGCTCACGGAGCTCGCAGCTGCGACCGGAGGTGGGAGGTAAGCGAACGGCTCCTCCTGTTAGACAGGGAGAACCGCAACAGCGGCGATCCAACCCAGCGTTTGGAGGCTGCAGGGTGTGGAGCACAGGATTCCTGCGCTTTACACTAGACCACCAGGGCACACGCTGCAGACTTATAGGTGAAACTCAGAAAATTAGAATATTGTGCACAAGTTCATTTACTTCAGTAAATCAATTTAAAAGGTGAAACTAATATACACTGCTCAAAAAAATAAAGGGAACACTAAAACAACACATCCTAGATCTGAATGAATGAAATATTATTATTAAATACTTTGTTCTTTACATAGTTGAATGTGCCGACAACAAAATGACACAAAAATGATCAATGGAAATCAAATTTATTAACCCATGGAGGTCTGGATTTGGAGTCACCCTCAAACTTAAAGTGGAAAAAAACACTACAGGCTGATCCAACTTTGATGTAATGTCCTTTAAAACAAGTCAAAATGAGGCTCAGTAGTGTGTGTGGCCTCCACGTGCCTGTATGACCTTCCTACAACGCCTGGGCATGCTCCTGATGAGGTGGCGGAAGGTCTCCTGAGGGATCTCCTCCCAGACCTGGACCTGGCGTTGGTGGATGGAGTGAGACATGATGTCCCAGATGTGCTCAATTGGATTCAGGTCTGGGGAACGGGCGGGCCAGTCCACAGCATCAATGCCTTCGTCTTGCAGGAACTGCTGACACATTCCAGCCACATGAGATCTAACATTGTCTTGTATTAGGAGAAACCCAGGGCACCAGCATATGGTCTCACAAAGGGTCTGAGCATCTCATCTCGGTACCTAATGGCAGTCAGGCTACCTCTGGCGAGCACATGGAGGGCTGTGCGGCCCCCCAAAGAGATGCCACCCCACACCATTACTGACCCACTGCCAAACCGGTCATGCTGGAGGATGTTGCAGGCAGCAGAACATTCACCTTGGCGTCTCCAGACTCTGTCACGTCTGTCACATGTGCTCAGTGAGAACCTGCTTTCATCTGTGAAGAGCACAGGGCGCCAGTGGCGAATTTGCCAATCTTGGTGTTCTCTGGCAAATGCCAAACGTCCTGCACGGCGTTGGCCTGTAAGCACAACCCCCACCTGTGGACGTCGGGCCCTCATACCACCCTCATGGAGTCTGTTTCTGATCGTTTGAGTAGACACATGCACATTTGTGGCTTGCTGGAGGTCATTTTGCAGGGCTCTGGCAGTGCTCCTCCTGTTCCTCCTTGCACAAAGGCGGATGTAGCGGTCCTGCTGCTGGGTTGTTGCCCTCTTACGGCCTCCTCCACGTCTCCTGATGTACTGGCCTGTCTCCTGGTAGCGCCTCCATGCTCTTGACACTACGCTGACAGACACAGCAAACCTTCTTGCCACAGCTCGCATTGATGTGCCATCTTGGATGAGCTGCACTACCTGAGCCATTTGTGTGGGTTGTAGACTCCGTCTCATGCTACCACTAGAGTGAAAGCACCGCCAGCTTTCAAAAGTGACCAAAACATCAGCCAGAAAGCTCAGGAGCTGAGAAGTGGTCTGTGGTCACCACCTGCAGAACAACTCCTTTCTTGGGGGTGTCTTGCTAATTGCCTATAATTCCCACCTGTTGTCTATTCCATTCGCACAACAGCATGTGAAATTGATTGTCAGTGTTGCTTCCAAAGTGGACAGTTTGATTTCACAGAAGTGTCATTGACTTGGAGTTACATTGTGTTGTTTAAGTGTTCCCTTTATTCTTTTGAGCAGTGTATTATATAGACTCATTACATGCAAAGTGAAATATTTCAAGCCTTTATTTGTTGCAATTTTGATGATTGTGGCTTACAGTTTAAGAAAACCCCAAATCCAAAATCTCAAAATTAGAATATTACATAAAATAAATAAAAAGGATTTTAAATACAGAAATGTCAGCCCTCCGAAAATATACGTTATGGTAAGAACTTACAGTTGATAACGGTATTTCTCCTATGTCCACAGGTTTCCAAAGGATAACAATAGGATATGATGGATCGACAGCGGATTGCCACCAAACGATCACAAGCTTTCAGTCCTCCCAGGATGCAACGGGCTCGTTCATATATCCCCGTCCAGTGGCTCAGGCAAATCAGTTGTATTCCAAAGCATTTAGGCAGGAGCATTATGTAGAACCCTATTCAGGCGAGAAGAACACACATGCACACCCTTCCATGCAAGAGGGAAGAGTTTTTAGTGAGTATAAAGATTCTCAAATCAGGTGGGATCCCTGTGGACATAGGAGAAATACAGTTATCAACGGTAAGTTCTTACCATAACGTATATTTTTCCGGCAGGGTCCACAGGATAACAATGGGACTTCCCAAAGCAATATTTAGTGGTGGGGACGCTCCAGGAGAACCTTACGCCCAAATTCAGCGTCATGAGAGGCAAAAGTATCCAAGGCATAATGTCTAATGAATGTGTTAATGGAAGACCATGTGGCTGCCTTACATATCTGTTCTGCTGAAGCACCATGTTGTGCTGCCCATGAAGGACCTACCTTACGTGTAGAGTGAGCAGAGACATTAGCTGGAACAGGGAGATCAGCTTGAGAATATGCTTCTGAAATCGTCATTCGAAGCCATCTTGCCAGCGTCTGTTTAGTAGCAGGCCATCCCCTCTTATGAAATCCGTAGAGAATGAAGAGAGAATCTGTCTTTCTGATGGCACTGGTACGATCCATGTAGATTCTTAATGCATGGACTACGTCCAGTGACGCATCTCCCGCAGAAAGTCCCGATATCTGAAAAGCCGGGACTACAATTTTTTCGTTAAGGTGAAACTTAGATACCGCCTTAGGAAGATATCCAGACCTAGTTCTGAGAACTGCTTTATCTGGATAAAAAAAATCAGAAAAGGAGATTTACATGACAGTGCTCCTAAATCTGACACTCTTCTAGCTGATGTCATAGTCAGTAGAAAGAGAACTTTAGCGGTCAACCATTTAAGATCCACTTTATTAAGTGGTTCAAACGGAGTAACTTGAAGAGCTTTGAGAACCAGACTTAAATCCTAAGGTACTGCAGGAGGAACAAAAGGTGGTTGAATGCGCAGCATTCCCTGGAAAAAAGTACACACATCCTGTAAATTGGCAATTTTCTTTTGGAACCATACAGTCAATGCTGATACTTGAACTCTCAAGGAAGCCACCTTCAAACCCTTATCCATTCCTGCCTGAAGGAAATCGAAGACTCTGGATACTCTGAAAGATTTTGGGTCCATACTTCTTTCACTGCACCAATTAATATAGGTTTGCCATATTCGGTGATAAATGCGAGCTGAGGATGGTTTCCTTGCTCTGAGCATAGTTGGAATCACTTGTTGTGAGAAACCTCTTGACTTCAGGATAGAGGTTTCAATAGCCACGCCGTCAAAGACAGTTGCTCCAGATGCCTGTGATAACAGGGACCCTGCATCGGTAGATCTGGACGTTGAGGGAGCAGAATTGGAGCATCCATCGACATCCTTTGTAGTTCTATGTACCAATGCCTTCTGGGCCAAGCCGGGGCTATTAGAATCACGGCACCCCTTGCCTGTTTTATTTTCCTCACCACCCTGGGTAACAGAGAGATTGGTGGAAACAGATATGCCAGATGAAATTCCCATTTCACTGACAGTGCGTCCACAAGGATCTCTCCGGGATCCTTTGTTCTTAACCCGTATGCCGGTACTTTGTTGTTCAGACGGGATGCCATGAGATCTATCTCTGGCAACCCCCACTTGTTTACTAGAGTCTGAAAAACTTCCGGGTGTAAAGCCCATTCTCTTGCTCAAATGGTGTTGACTGAGAAAGTCCGCTTTCCAGTTTAGGACTCCTGTAACGAACACTGCGGACAATGCTGGAAGATGGAGTTCTGCCCACTTGGTATGACTTACCTCCTTCATTGCTTTTTGGCTGCGAGTTCCTCCCTGATGGTTGAGGTACGCTACTGCCGTTGCATTGTCCGAACGGATCTGGACTGGTTTTCCTTGCAGAATGCCCTTTGCCTGAATCGGTGCCATGTATATGGCCCGGAGTTCCAACAGGTTTATTAGCAGGCAACTTTCTTCTGTGGTCCATTGTCCCTGGAACCATCATTTTCCGGACACTGCTCCTCAGCCCTGAAGATTGGGAGATCTTGACGACGGGTGCCAATCTGATATCCAAAATGGTCTCCCCTTGTTTAGATGGGATGTCTGCAGCCACCAGGCTAATTACCTTTTTACCTTTACTGGAAGTACCATCGTCTGTTTCTTTATTGTCTGATGTACTCCATTCCATTTGGCCAGAATCAGATGCTGCAGAGGTCTTGAGTGGAATTGTGCATACTCCACCATGTCGAATGTTGACACCATCAAACCCATCACTCGCATTGCTGCGTGAATTGATATTGTTTGGCTGTGTAACAATTCCTGAGTCATTAACTGCACCTTGGATATCTTTTCCAGAGGTAAAAATATTTTCTGCAGACTTGAATCCAATACAGCCCCCAAGTGAATCATCCGTTGTGACGGAATCAGAGACGACTTTTCCCAATTTATGAGCCATCCGTGTTTCTGTAGACAAGTTATTGTCTGTTGGAGATGGCTCAAGCGCAATTCCTGGGATTTTGCCAGGATTAAAAGATCGTCGAGGTATGGAAAGATTCTTATCCCCTGCTTGCGGAGATAAGCTGCCATAACCACCATGATCTTGGTAAATACTCTGGGGGCTGTGGCTAACCCAAAGGGTAAGGCCTGGAACTGAAAATGTTGCTGGAGGATGGCGAACATGAGATGGGACAATGCGATAGGAACATGCAGGTAAGCATCCTGTATATCCAGAGATACCATGTAATCCCCTGGTTCCATGGCCAAAACTATGGAGCGTAACGTCTCCATATGGAACTGTGGTACCCAAATGTATTTGTTTAACATTTTGAGATTGAGAATTGGCCGGAATGACCCATTTGGCTTCTGAACCAAAAATAGGTTGGAGTAAAAACCCTGTCCCCGTTGTACAGGGGGTACTGGAATAATTACTCCTGACTGAAGCAATTTCTGAACTGCTTCTTGCAGTGCTCTGGCCTTCATCTCTATATGAGACGGACTGGTGCAGAAGAACCATCGAGGAGGATGCTTCTTGAAAGGGAAAACATAACCCAGAGATACCGCTACTTGCACCCAAGCATCTGTTGTCAACTGCTGCCATATGTGTGCAAACTGAAGAAGTCGGCCCCCTACCCGGGGTCCCCCAGGCGGAGGCCCGCACCATCAGGCTGATGGCTTAGGTTCTGGTTTGGAGGCTAGCCCTCTGGTGGCCCATTGCTTCTTTGCCTTACCAAACTTTTATTGTACTGGGGCTGTTTAGAATCATTTTTCCCTTTTGTTTTTCCTTGCCACCGAAATGACCGAAACCCCGAACCCCTAGGCCTAGGGTTATAATTGGCAGGAAACCTGACCTTGGATTCTGCTTCTGACTCCAGAATATCTGTCAATTCCTTACCAAAGAGAATATTCCCAACAAAAGGCAAAGATTCCAGAACCTATTTGGATTCTGAATCAGCTTTCCATGTACATAGCCAAATTGCTCTGCGAGCAGCTACCGTTAAGGCTGACGCTTTGGGGGCAATAGTACCCATATCCATTGCTGCTTCGTCTAAGAATACTGCAGCCTGCTTTATGTGAGCTATATGGGATTCCTGCTACCTAGTAGGTGCCGAAAGTCTGTTTTCCAGTTCGTCACCCCATTCAGCTACCGCCTTTGCCATCCAGGCTGAGGCCATAGCTGGCCTTATGACTGCCCCTGACAGAGAAAATATGTTTTTCAAAAACCCATCCACTCTTCTGTCTGTGACATCATTTAATGATGTTGACGGTAAAGGCAATATAGATTTTCACACTAAACGAATGATGTGCGTATCTACCTTAGGAGGCACTTCTCTTTTTAAACGGTCCCCAGTTGGAAAAGGGTAATAGGAATCCCATTTTTTTGGAATTTTATATTTCCTATTGGGTGTAGCACAAGCTTCCTCCATAATTTCCGTCAGCTCCTCTGACCCTGGAAATTCGACCCTAACTGTTTTGGGACGGTTAAATACAGGTGCCTTTAGTTTTTATTATCGCCTCTGCTGAATCCTCTAGAGACAGAATAGCCTTCATTGCTGCAATTAACTCAGCTATATCATCTGAGCTGATTACTTCACCATATGAAGAACAGGTAGAAGGTGAGTATATAGAGCTATCCTCATCTGATGTATCATCCTGTGTAGCCTGTGAATTTAATGATATATTTACCCTTGGTTTATCAGCTTGTAGAAGCTGTTGGGGCTTTACCATAAGAAGGTAGCTGAGTGTATGGGGTAATAGTGTACCCTACTGCTGAGGTTGAAGCTGTAAGAACTAACCTTTCAGATATACTGAACTGCCGTTGAACAGGAATCTGCTGAAAAGCAAAACAATTTGTACATAACCCATCATGTGCCAGATGCTGAGAGGATAATCCCACCTTGCAGGATAAAGATGTTATGAGTGTTGGTGTTACTGTTAATGTAACATTTGCCGCTCTTAGACATGATAAATCAGCTTTTCACAGTATACTACACAATCTGTGACTGTAATCACTTTACTATATTTAAAGTGATATCAATCTGACCCCAACCCAAGCACCAGCATTGAGGCTCAGAAGAAACCACTGACAAACATATATAAAGTCAGCAATCACACTAGCAGTCAGTCACATGTTATTTATTAGTCATAGGAGCATATTATCAACTACAAACACATTTCAAAGTATATGGAGTACATTTACTGAATTCTGTTCTATATAGTTATTTAACGTTTCAGACGCATTGCGAAGAAAACCACAGTATTGTACACTCATATGCAATAGGCACTAAAGTTAACTATTCATACTGACAAAAGTAGATAGAAATTTAGGGCTGTATAACTTGTACTTCGTAGAGTGGGATATAGGGAGACTCACCCCACTTCCAAGATTGATCAATACATTAGCGAACGCTGAATCGATCCAGACGCTACTAGTGTACACTGCCGCTCCTGGAACTTTTAGTGGACACAGACGCTCAGCGAACGCATGTGCATGCAGACGCACCGGTCTGCTACCCGGTCTCCTTGGAGTAACTTTTAGTGTACACAGACGTAACGGCCTATGCTGCAACCGAGACCCCTCGTGGTAGCGCCTGAGACGGAAGTGAGGCAACAGTTCATGGCGGGAGACTCGCGGAAACTGGTCATGAACTGTGAGGAGGGGTGACCAGGAGAGCTTCTGCCTCCCCACCGCTGACATCAACCCTAGGGATCGCAGCCTCATACTAATCCTGGTGCCTTACGATCCCTAAGGCCTAGCGCTGGCGCACCCGTGGTGGCGGTGCGCCAGCTACTGTTTGGTAGTCTCCCAATACAGTGCGGCTGTGTCCGTATTCCCCTTCTAAGTGGAACCAATGCCTTACCTTCTCCCCGTGCTCCGGTCACAGCCTGGTAACGTCCGCTGGACCTGCTAGTTATATCCGACACTGACGCCCGTCGAGACAGCACTTGTGCCGTGGGTAAGCGTTGTTGCGACCTGGTGGAGAGTTGTTGGAGCGACTCCAATACACGTGTAAGACGCTGTTAGGAAAGATCACTCAAAAAAAACTTAGTAAGACTATAAAAATAAAATAAGAAAGCTTAGGGCTGCCAAACACAGCAGCCTTGTGACCATGGTCCGGCTCCTGCCGCACCAAACAAAAAACTGATTTGCCTGAGCCAGTGGGCGGGGATATATGGATGAGCCCGTTGCATCCTGGGAGGATTGAAAGCTTGTGATCGTTTCCTGCCAATCCACTATCGCTCCATCATATCCCATTGTTATCCTGTGGATAACCTGTGGACCCTGCCGGAGAAAGTATAATCATGCACTCAGTACTTGGTTTGGGCCCCTTTTGCATGAGTTACTGCCTCAGTGCGGCATGACATGGATTCTATCAGCCTGTGGCACTGCTGAAGTGTTATGGAAGACCAGGATGCTTCAATAGCCGCCTTCAGCTCTTCTGCATTGTTCAGTCTCAGGTCCCACATCTTTCTCTTGGAAATGCCCCATAGATTCTCTATGGGGTTCAGGTCAGGCGAGTTTGCTGGCCAATCCAGCGCAATAATCCCACGGTCATTGAACAGGTTTTGGTACTTTTGGCAGTGTGGGCAGGTGCCAAGTCCTGCTGGAAAATGAAGTCAGATTCTCCCCCCCCCCCTCCCCCTTATGTGGGCGAGGCATGGGGGACATACGGACAGGCAGTAAAAGCCATTCCCGGGATGGACCATTTTTCAATCCCAATACCCGGGGTTGGCCACCATACTTAGAAGCGCTTCCATTTGCAAGAAATACACTCTTTGGGAGTGATCTTAATAAGATTGTTGACACTTTGGCTGCTTTCAAGACTGTATGCCTCTTCCGCAGCACCTGTGAAGCACAGGACTACATTTCGTTCCTTTCGTCCGCAGGGAAGGGTTAGAGGTCAGGCCTTTTTTCCAGATACCAGGCCACTGCTAGAATGTCAAAACCTCGTTCTAAGCAGCCCTGGCAAACCAGATGTCTACCCCCAAGCAGGCTGATAAGCCTGCCGTCTGACGGGACGGGCCTCCCTGGGTAGGAGGCCGACTTTTGTCTGTTTCCCTGCATTGGATGGAAACCACAAGAGACGCACGGGTCAGGGACATCATTTCTGAAGGATCTGCTCTGGCGTTCCTAAGTCACCCACCTCAGCGGTTCTTCACCACTGCTCTTCCAGGGGATCCACAAAGGGCAAAAGCTCTAAATGGGGCAATTCACTCCTTTAGCCTCCAACGGGATCGTTCCTGTGCCTCCAGCTCAAAAAGGGCTACTATAGGGTTACTATAACACCCTGTTTCTGGTACAAAATACTGCCCAATACTGAACTTAAAGTCCCTGAACAAATATCTCAAAGTTCCCAGGTTCCACATGGAGTCTCTGAGATCGATCATGCTAGCGTTGGAGCTGGATGACTTCATTGCATCTCTCGACATTTAAGATGCTTACTTACACATCCCCATTCGTCCAACCCACCAACGATTGCTCAGGTTTGCGGTTTAAGCAAACCATTAAAAATTTCAGGTGTTGCCATTTAGGTTGTCGACAGCTCATCGAGTATTTACCAAGGTCATGGCTGTCATGACAGCAGCATCTCAGGCACAGGGGGGCCAGAGTACTACCCTCCTCCTCATGGCCCAGTCGCAGGAGACCCTGGAACATCATATTCCGCCTCTTACAATCTCACGGTTGGAAGATAAATTTGCACAAATAGTCTCTTCAGCCTTCACAAAACATGCTTCACTAGGGAGCGCACCTAGACTCGCGCTCTCAGAAAGTTTATCTACCGCGGGACAAGATTCTCAATTTACAGACCAAGACTCAAGCCTTCTTAAAGCACCGCAGGGTTTCCATCCATGCTTGCATAAAGATTCTGGGCTCAATGGTAGCCACGTTCGATATGGTAGAGTACGCCCAATTTCACTCACGTCCTCTACAGCTGCAGATTCTAGCACAATGGAACGGATCATACCCTCACAATCGTTAAGTGCCAAGGTACTGCTCCAGAACACGAGATCCGGAGGCCAGTCTGATGGACGCACTTAACAGCTCCTTGGGCATTTCAAGTAATGAGTTTCCGCCGATCCAGATGCTGCTGAGAGTTCTTTGGAAATTCAAAAAGGAAGGAGGCATGTTGATTCAGGTTGGGTATGCTGTACCGGCATTGTCGATCCCAGCGGTCAGTATACCGGGGGAGGGGGGAGCGGCCCAACGAAGTCCCTTGTGGGCTCGGTGGTGAGCTGCGCTCGCTACAGGTTCTATTCCCACTCTTTGGGTGTCGTTGGCACGAGTGGAAATGGTGCCTGCTAGTTGGCATGCCAACTGTCTGGATTTCTTGTGGACAGGATGCAGGGGTCAGTATTGTGACCGGTCACATAACTACATCCCTGTTGATTCTAATGGCTCCAGAATAGCCACGACGACGAGTGTGATACGCAGATCTTCAGGCTCTGTCCGTAGACGTCCCGCTACCACTGCCCCGACATCCGGATTTTCTGTCACAGGGACCCTGCCTTCATCTGAATCCAGACCATCTCGCTTTGACAGGGTGGCTATTGAAACATCTGTCCTAAGGAAGAAACTATTTTTTCAGAAAGGTGATAGATACCATGCTCTAAGCCAGAAAGCCTTCCTCAGCGAGAATTTATCACAGAGTGTGGAGGACTTTTTTTCAGTGGTGCTCGGCTAGAGGGTTCAGCCCACGATCCTTCCGGCTTTCACGCTTGCTGGCTTTTCTGCAATCCGGTCTCAGCCTGGGGCTCAGACTGTTCTTCTTTAAGGTCCAGGTCTCTGCACTGTCTGTCCTATTCCAGAGACAATTAGCCATGATGCCGGATGTTCGCACCTTTCTCTATGGAGTATTACATATGCAACCTCCTTTCATGCTTCCAGTAGCTCCTTGGGACTTAGCAGTAGTCCTGGGTTCATTGGGCAGGGACGTGCAGTCAGGGGAGGCAGTGCCTCCCCTGTCATTTATTATTAAAATAATACAAAGAAGATACTTATGACACATTCTGTGTCATAAGTATCTGCTTTAGCCTTCATATTATTTAAATCATTTTTATCATGTAAAAAAAAAAAGTTTTAAATGTGTCCAGAGGCACCACTCTCGGTGCCTCCTACTGTCAATATGGAAGGGCCGGAAACAGGGGGCGGGGCCAAACATCGGGCTGTAAAAGGCCATTGAAAAAATCCCTGTGTCAGGAATCGGCGGTCAGCTGCGTCTCACCTACCAGCGCGCTGGTGTGCAGGCCTCCGGAGGTCATGGCCCCAGTCGCGGCTGTATGGATGCGCTGACCGCGAGCTTCATCTCCCGTGTCGCTGAGTTCCCCTGAGTCTGGTCCTGTGTTTGTGTTCCGCTGTGTGTCGGCATCCGGTCTGTGTGGATGCTGCTATGTCTCCTGCACTCAGCTAATCCCGGCATCTAATCTAGCCCTGTGTTTCCAGCCAGAACACTGCGACCAATCACTGCAGAGCAAGGGGTATAAGTTCCTGTCCGGGGCTCACTCTCATCGCCTCGGACAACGAGTCACATACCCTGTGTCTAGTTCTCCCAGTTCCTGCGTTCCTGTTTCCAGCGTTCCCCTGTGAATACTTCATTTGTTCCTGCTTCCATTTCTACAGCTCTCCTGTTACTCCGGACTTCAGCTACATCCAGCTTCAAATCCATCAGCAGTAAGAGACTCTCCTCAGGTGTTCTTTCTCATTACTTACCTGTGCACTACCATCTGTGCAACTCAGCCGTATAACATCTACTGGCTTAGAGACTGTCTCCTGCTTTAGCCCAAGTGTGGCTATATGGACTTGTGCTTACAGAGACTGTGAGTTACTCATATATTCCGGAGTTCTGCTTTCCTAACCGTTATCAGTTTACCCTGTGTTATTCAGAGACTGTGTATTTCCAAATACTACTGGAGTTCTGTTATTTCACCTGCATTTCATTATCAAGTTATTTTTTTACGTTCTGCTGCAAGAGACTTTTATGTTGTTTGGATTCAGTTACCTGTCACAGTTTTCCACATTACCGGTTATATACCATCTGCTTTGCATTAATAAATATCAGCGCTTATGCGCAGGACTTTCATACTGCCTCCCCGCTTTGTACATCGCATCAACACTGACCCACTAGCGCCCCCGCCGGGGACAGACAAAACCAGAGACCTGATAGTTTGTCCGAGGCCCATGGACCCGGACGGTGGTCAGAGTGTGGGGTCAGGGACACTCCAAGTCTTAGTGTCACGACTAGACAGTCAAGAGGCTGCGCAGCAGCAGATTATACAATACCTGCAGGAAATGTCTTCTCGCTTAGATACTCTGCAACAGTCATTTCCAACTTCAGCTCCTCCAGTGTCCCCATCAGTTTCTGCTCCTGTTCCTAGTTCCATAGTTTCTAGCTCTCCAGTTGCTTCTATTCCAATGTCTCGCATCCATCTTCCTACACCAAGTAAATTTGATGGTAATCCTAAAATGTGTCGTGGATTTTTGAATCAATGCGAAGTCCACTTTGAATTGCAACCACAGAACTTTCCAACACCTAGAGCAAAGGTTGCATATATTGTCTCTCTTTTAGCTGGTTCTGCTCTGAATTGGGTCTCTCCGCTGTGGGAGCGAGCAGATGCATTGCTGAATAATTATACAGAGTTTGTTGCGGCATTCCGACGCATCTTTGACAAGCCTGGGCGCACGACTTCTGCTTCCTCAGACCTCCTTCAGATCCGCCAGGGAACACGTACTGTGGGTCAGTACGTCATTCAGTTCCAGACATTGGCATCAGAGGTGAAGTGGAACAACCAGGCATTGGTTGCCGCCTTCTGGCATGGTCTGTCTGACCGCATAAAGGATGAATTGACTACCCGAGATCTACCAGAGCAACTGGAGGCCCTAATCTCTCTATGTGTCAAGTTGGATCTACGTTTACGCGAGCGAGCGAGCCTGTGAACGCTCTCGAGGTGATCTTCGCAAGCACCGAGTAATGCCTCCTGTACAGTCTCCACCTATTACTGCTGACGAACCTATGCAGGTAAACAAATTTCGTTTAACACCTGAGGAGCGGTCCAGAAGATTAAAGGTAAGACTGTGTCTCTATTGTGCTGCTGATGGTCATCTGATTGGTTCCTGCCCTGCTCGGTCGGGAAACGCCAGGTCCTAACTTGCAAAGGAGGAGTCAAGTTAGGGACCTTGAATAAAGCTCCTTCATCTCAAGACCTAATATTGCCTGTCACTTTGGAAATGCCAGATGGTCTCCAGTCTTTGTCCGCTTTAGTGGATTGTGGTGCTGCTGGGAATTTTATCACACAAGCTGCAGTGGATAGACTTTCTCTCCCAGTGTCAAAGCTGTCTCATCTGGTTTATCTTACTGCCGTAGACGGAAGCCGTATTGCTGAAGGATCCATCACTCAGCAGACCAAGTCTGTAGTTCTGGGAGTGGGCTTCCTGCATTCTGAGCTCATCAAATTCCTGGTCATACCAAAAGCTACCTATGAGATTGTACTGGGTATGCCTTGGCTTCAATTGCACAATCCACAATTTGACTTGTCTACCTTACAGTTGACGGCGTGGAGTTCCTCCTGTCTCCATTCATGCTTAGCTCAAGTATGTCCAATAAAATCCACAAGTGTAAAACCTCAGTCTGGCCTTCCAGAGGCCTATCAGGAATTCACTGACATCTTCAGTGAGAAAGCTGCTGATGTCGAGAATGGGACTGTCCCATTGATTTGGTCCTAGGGAGCAAGCCACCTAGAGGGCGAACATACCCTCTTTCAGTTCCAGAGACTCAAGCAATGAGCGAATATATAAAGGAGAATTTACAAAAAGGGTTTATCCGTCCATCTTCTTCCCCGGCCGGTGCGGGATTCTTCTTTGTTAAGAAGAAGGATGGAGGACTACGCCCCTGTATTGATTATCGGGGTTTAAATGACATCACGATTAAAAACAGCTACCCGTTACCTCTCATCACAGAGCTGTTTGACAGAGTCAGAGGTGCCTCCATCTTCACGAAACTGGATCTTCGCGGGGCTTACAATTTAATCAGGATTCGAAGTGGTGATGAGTGGAAAACCGCCTTCAATACTCGTGATGGCCACTACGAATATCTAGTGATGCCCTTCGGCTTGAGTAATACCCCGGCTGTATTTCAAAACTTTGTCAACTAAGTATTTAGAGATCTCCTGTGTGTGGTAGTTTACCGATGACATCCTGATATTTTCCCACGATTTAGTTACTCATCGCCAACAGGTAAAAGAGGTTCTTCGACGTCTTCGACAGAATCATCTGTATGGCAAACTATCTAAATGCACATTTGAAGCTTCTTCAATATCTTTCCTGGGATAGATTATTTCCGGAACAGACCTTCAAATGGACCCAGCTAAACTAGAAGCCATAGAGAACTGGTCTCTTCCAACAACACTCAAGTCAGTTCAACGTTTTATTGGCTTCGCTAACTACTACGGGAAGTTTATTAAGGGCTTTTCCACATTAATAGCCCCAATTACCTGCCTAACCCGAAAAGGGGGAAATCCTTCCCAATGGTCTGATGAAGCGCTGTCTGCTTTTCATAAAATAAAACAGGCTTTTATTTCAGCTCCCGTGTTACAACAGCCAGATGTCAACAAGGCCTTCATCTTGGAAGTAGACGCCTCAACGGTTGGCGTGGGCGCAGTCCTGTCCCAGGTAGGCGTTGATGGTAAGACTCACCCTTGCGGGTTTTTCTCCTGTAGATTCTTGCCCGCAGAAATGAACTATACCATCGGTGACCAGGAGCTGTTGGCAATCAAATTGGCCCTTGAAGAATGGAGATATCTGCTGGAGGGTGCGAGATTCCCTATTGCCATCTACACGGATCACAAGAACCTTCTTTACTTGAAGGCAGCGCAGTGTCTGAATCCCCGACAAGCAAGGTGGGCCTTATTCTTTTCTCGTTTTGATTTTAAGTTGATGTTTAGACCTGGCTCACAAAATGTTAAGGTAGATGCATTATCTCGCTCTATGAGTTCAACTGAGGAATCAGAACAAGCTGCTCGACCCATATTAAATCCTGTGGTGTTCGCAGCTGCAGGGGTATCCCAAGTTCCACCTCCAGGCAAGATGTTTGTCTCTCCTGAGCTTCGTCCAAATCTCCTGTCCTGGGCTCATACGTCTAAATTTTCTGGTCACCCTGGAGTCCTAAAAACTTTAAAGTTTCTGTCCCAAACTTATTGGTGGCCTCATATGAAAGTAGATGTTCAAGAATTCATAGCTTCATGTCCCAAATGTGCTCAGCACAAAGTTCCTCGTCAGGCTCCTGCAGGCCAATTGCTACCAAATTCCATTCCCAAGCGCCCCTGGTCTCATTTATCAATAGACTTTATTTCAGACCTTCCTCCCTCTAATGGATACGATACCATCTGGGTAGTGGTTGATAGGTTTTCAAAAATGGCACACTTCATCCCACTCATGGGGTTACCCTCTGCTCCAAAGCTGGCACAGTTATTTCTTCGTGAAATCTTTAGGTTACATGGACTTACAACAGAAATAATATCCGACCGTGGTGTACAGTTTGTGGCAAAGTTTTGGAGGGCTCTGTGTTCTGCGCTACAAGTCAAACTTAAGTTCTCTACGGCCTATCACCCTCAAACAAATGGGTAGACGGTCACGGAGAGGGTAAATCAAGAGCTTGAGACCCATCTAAGACTGTATATTTCCTCTTCACAGGATAACTGGGTAGATTTATTGCCTTGGGCGGAGTTTGCTCATAATTTCCGTTATCATACTTCTACAGACACAACTCCTTTTTTCGCAGTTTATGGTCAACATCCTAGAGTACCGGATTTCCAAGATTTACCCATCATAGACGTGCCTGCAGCTGCTTCTGCTCTTCAGCGGTTCTCTCAAATTTGGAAGAAGATTCATCTATCTCTTAAAAAGGTTTCTCAGCGGTATAAAATGTTTGCTGATCGAAAGAGACGAGCAGTTCCCAGTTTAAAGCCAGGCGACAAAGTCTGGTTATCTACTTGGAAGCTCCGTCTCAGAGTTCCTTCGATGAAATTTGCCCCACGGTTTATTGGACCATTTCCAGTAGAAAGTGTTATTAATCCAGTGCCTTATAAATTAAAACTGCCTTCCTATTTGAAAATTCCCAACTCATTCCATATTTCTCTCCTCAGACCACTAATTCTCAATAGTTTCCAGAGAGCGCTTCCAGTAGGCCCAAAGGTACAAACTCATCGGGGCTTGGAATACGAGGTGGAAAAGATCTTGGACTCTCGTCATCGCTGCAGTCATTTGCAATACCTAATTGACTGGTCTGGATATGGTCCTGAAGAGAAGAGTTGGGTCAACGCTACAGATGTGCACGCTCCACGGTTGGTACAAGCCTTCCACAGACTCTTCCCTGCCAAGCCTCGTGGGTGTTCGGAGTCCACCCATAAAGGAGAGGGTACTGTCAGGAATCGGCGGTCAGCTGCGTCTCACCTACCAGCGCGCTGGTGTGCAGGCCTCCGGAGGTCATGGCCCCAGTTGCGGCTGTATGGATGCGCTGACCGCGAGCGTCATCTCCCGTGTCGCTGAGTTCCCTGAGTCTGGTCCTGTGTTTGTGTTCCGCTGTGTGTCGGCATCCGGTCCGTGTGGATGCTGCTATGTCTCCCTCACTCAGCTAATCCCGGCATCTAATCCAGCCCTGTGTTTCCAGCCAGAACACTGCGACCAATCACTGCAGAGCAAGGGGTATAAGTTCCTGTCCGGGGCTCACTCTCATCACCTCGGACGAGTCACATACCCTGTGTCTAGTTCTCCCAGTTCCTGCGTTCCTGTTTCCAGCGTTCCCCTGTGGATACTTCATTTGTTCCTGCTTCCATTTCTACAGCTCTCCTGTTACTCCGGACTTCAGCTACATCCAGCTTCAAATCCATCAGCAGTAAGAGACTCCTCAGGTGTTCTTTCTCATTACTTACCTGTGCACTAATTGTCAGCATACCATCTGTGCAACTCAGCCGCATAACATCTACTGGCTTAGAGACTGTCTCCTGCTTTAGCCTAAGTGTGGCTATATGGACTTGTGCTTACAGAGACTGTGAGTTACTCATATATTCCGGAGTTCTGCTTTCCTAACCGTTATCAGTTTACCCTGTGTTATTCAGAGACTGTGTATTTCCAAATACTACTGGAGTTCTGTTATTTCACCTGCATTTCATTATCAAGTTATTTTACGTTCTGCTGCAAGAGACTTTTATGTTGTTTAGATTCAGTTACCTGTCAGTTTTCCACATTACCGGTTTCCATTGTATTCAGTATTATACCATCTGCTTTGCATTAATAAATATCAGCGCTTATGCGCAGGACTTTCATACTGCCTCCCCGCTTTGTACATCGCACCAACACTGACCCACTAGCGCCCCCGCCGGGGACAGACAAAACCAGAGACCTGACACCCTGTAAGCGGCACCTCTAGAAGTGCCTCTGTGACAGGGGCGTGCTTTCAGCACAAATGAAACTACTCCCCTGTCACTAAGGCTGATGTGATTGGGTAGTGGGCAGGGACGGACTGGCTACCTCACTTCCCAGGGCTCACTGACACTGACTACTCCCCGAGCTGATACCTACGGCAGCCAATGATGTCTGTCCCCTGCTCTCTTTACCTGGATGGCTGCTGGTGGTGTTTTCATGGCTGGCTGCATGATGAGGATGTTTTATTGTTTATGGGGGCGTGGCCACGGGTCCGTGATTAGGCCACAGTCAGCAGCAGCCGAACCTAAACCCCCCCCCCCCCCCTCTTCCTTGATGCTGCTGCTGGAAATCTCCTGTGGCCAGTGACAGCCGACCTCCCCGTGATCCCCCCCCCCCCCTCCTGATACATTGCAGCCACAGGCAGCTTCCAGTACATCCGTGTATCTCCACCCACACCCAGGCACGAACTTTCCATGGGGCTTACCCGGCTTAGGCAGCTCCTGGCCGGCCAGGTGATAAGTCGTGTTCCTCCTTCATCCCCGACTCCTGACAGCCACAGCCTACAGGTAAGCTATACAGCCTGCAGTATGTATTCTATCTCCCACCTACCACTCCTGTAGCCAGTCCCCACCCCCATAGTCAGCCTGCAGCCATCTTCTGTAGCCAGTGTAGCCCCCTGTAGCCAGCCTCCATACCCCCTCCCCGTAGTGTGCTCCCCTGTAGCCAGCCTCCATACCCACTCCCTGTAGTGTGCTCCCCTGTAGCCAGCCTCCATACCCGCTCCCCGTAGTGTGCTCCCCTGTAGCCAGCCTCCAGCCCCCTCCCCGTAGTGTGCTCCCCTGTAGCCAGCCTCCATACCCCCTCCCCAAAGTGTGCTCCCTGTCAAAGTCAGAAAAATATCACTATGCACACTGCCATATTTGCACCTCATGCGAGCTCCCGCTGCGCGTGCAAGAGCTCTCCCGTGCGTGCGGATACTCGCCTTCGTGGGCACCCGCGGGCGCACGATATGCGCATTTACGGTAGAGTTTGTATGCGTCTAGCGGGCGACTCAATCGATATATATTTTAACCATATAATGTATTTTGTAGATCATGGTCCCTTTGATAGATTCTGAAAGTTTAGTTAATGTAGCATGTTCGTGGACAGAGAGATCCCTCTTTGATACAAAGGGTCAGACAAGGATTATACAGTGGTGTTTAGTATCCATCGGAAGAGTATTTAATTAGCAATATTCCGGTGTTGGTTTGGAGCAGATTAATCGCTCGTGCGAATAGTTATGGACATAAGAAGTTTGTCCATTTACTATTATTTGCACTTACTTATCCATGCGGCGGGAAACCTAGTTTCCCACCCACCTGAGCAGTTGGAAGTAGACACAGCCCACCTGTATGAATCAACCTATGACCTTTTGTTTTAGTGCGAAGACGAATTCCTGTGTCCAATGAACAATGAGATTGTAGGGACCATTGAATTGTATTCTGTGTGGGGCATAAATAGACAAGCCGATCACATCCAGCGCACTCTTCAACGGTTCTCATTGCTGATTATCGGGAGCTGGATGTCCAGAGGCGCATGCGATCGTTCCCCTTTGTGCGTAAGTTTTTCTCCGCAATCATATTGTCTTTCTTGTTATTCTGAGCCATATCTCTCTCTCTCTCTTCTCTTTCCCTCTCGTTTCTCTTATATAGTTATTGTACTGATATTGTATTTCATGTGTAGTTATCTGGTTAGGTAGTCTATGTTATATTGGTAGTGTATGACTTGTATTGTATTATTCTTTTGAACGTTCATTCATTTCCTTAAAAGGCGTTAGACCCTTAGACCGGTATTGTGTGTTCATTATATTGCAGTGGGTAATAGGAGCGTCTCTATCGCTCAAACAGCTTTAGCGTAAACCCGCTTACAAAGTGTTGCATTCTCATCTTATTACTACACCAAGGGTTACTGCATAATACACTGTTTTATGGTATAGTTACAAAGGTTTAACATTGTGAGCGTCTGCGCCGCTGGTGATCTCCTCGTGGTCCCGAGCGTCCGCTACGCTATAGCGAATCATTACGTTAGTCGGCAGCCAATAGCGTGCCTGCCTGTGATC
This sequence comes from Pseudophryne corroboree, assembly GCF_028390025.1. NCBI lineage: Eukaryota > Metazoa > Chordata > Amphibia > Anura > Myobatrachidae > Pseudophryne > Pseudophryne corroboree. The sequence goes on along the minus strand of NC_086445.1, from coordinate 115,205,322 downwards.
CCTTGGCCGTGAGCGAACGTGGCGCTTGAGCGTCTCGACTACGGCTAAGCGATTGTTACGCAACATGCGTACCCTTACGGTATTCCATACGTTAATAGCGTACAGTGTTCGTAGACCTCTTAAAGGGTTTTAAGTAAGATAAATATTTAGCTTTATCAATTGGCGGCTCGTCCGTCCTTCACATATCTGCACTAGGTAATTTCAGCAGACATTATCCATCAGCAAAGGGCGGGAGGTCATATTCCTCGTAGTGCTGTCTGGATAAGCGTCTGCTTCGCTTAGTAAAGGGTGCTGAAGGAATCCGGAACCGGAGGTAAGAACAACACGCCAGTGTCTTTTAAAACTGTTTATTTCTGTCTTGCGCACGCACGCACATATCTGCATTTCTTTTCATTCGTGTATTTTCATATATCACTCTTCTGTTTGCCATTCTATAATTGATAAACGTGCTAAGAGAGATTTGCCGCTATTTCATAGTTAAAGTATAAAAGTAATACATTAAGAGATAAATTGCAAAGCACACACGCAGCTCTGCCTAAGATACAAGGAGAGATTGGTGTGGTGTTCGGTAGATGATCGAGGATCATCTACATTGATAAACGTGTACATTGTGTTACGGTGGATATTTGCTTTGTGTACACGTGTCTCTAACAAAGGGTGAGACTCGCGTACGCAACTCAAAGGCCGACGCACGCAGCGTATATTACGCAACGGAGCGTCCGGGTACGCCCACGTAACTCAAATCACACGCTAGTGTTATTGTAACAGGCGAAAAGGTGGCAACGCGATAAATAGCGCAAATCTATTTTAGTGTCCGAAATTTAGACTAACAGATCCTTCTCCAAATTTACAACACATCTGGTCTAAAGGAAAGAAAATTTCTGCGCAGAAATAGAAATAGAAACAAAAAGTGTACATGTGGTGAGTGAGTGTTTGCATATATAAGTTTATACAATTTTTGAGGTTTGAACCACAGGAAGTCGAGTTCTCGCAGGGTACATACATGTAAGTGACGTGCATGGTGGCAAGGGAGGCATCCTTTGTTAAACATAAAATCTGAGCATTAGAGTACAGCAGACCAGGAGGTCTATTGTAGCACAGACCAGGAGGTCCGGAATTGACCAGGAGGTCCAGGTACAGCAGACTAGGAAGTCCGCTATAGAGAAAAGAGCACAACCCAGGGGGTTGGTGCAGAACCCATATAGGCCAATAAAGCTCATGCTGAAGGAATTCGCAGCCGCAATTTTCGATTCCACTGGTCGCTCCGCACATAAGATTAGTTGCTTATGTGCTGAACGATTGTACCGCACGTAATTGTGTGCATTAGTTAATCTGACCAGTACCATTTGTGTACGAAACGGGTCACAAACACTATTTGTACATTCTGACGTGATTTGTGTAATTTTTTATTTTCTGAAGGGAAGTTCGCTGGTCACTCAGGAATTATCCAACAACCAACAGTTACTGGAAAGGGTCAATGCTCTGCGGAACACACTCACATGTTCCAGTAAATGAAGGTTCATAGGGGCCCTGGGTCGAGTACGCCAGCACTAGGGCAGTGTGTAGGTCGTATTGGTCGGCGTGGGCGAGTGAGTGGGGTACTCGGTAAACCGCCACCGTCAGCTTATCGTGAACGTTTTGGTTTTTGTAAGGGTTCGCTGAAGACCCTGATTGAAGGTCAGTGGTGGTGAAAGCAACACCTGCAAGTTATGGGGGCCAATTGTTCAGGTAGGGGGCGATCAACCTCGGTTCGGGTTGATTCAGTAAACCGACCAATCGGGTCGGCAAGGTACGTAATGTGTGAAAAATACGGTTCACACACACAGAGGTTTTATGTGATGAATGGGAGAGAATGACTGTGCATGACGGGGAGAAGTTCCCAAGAGTAGGCAGCTTTAACCCAGAAGTGTTACAAAATCTAAGGAGGAGGATATGTCTCATTAAATCAACAAAGAGACGAATCAAACATTATGGATTATTTGCAGTTATGGCAACAGGAGGGTGAAATACAGAGAGGATTGGCTCAGGCGGCGGGATCTAATCCTATCAAGAAACTGATAGCCACGGCCCCGCCGCCACCATACATATCAGGAGAAAAATTGGTTGCGGAGAATGACGCATTAGGGTGTAACAAACAAACACTTAGCAACTGTGTAAATGTTAATAAGTTAACCAATGCAAGTATTAACCCGTGCAAGTTGTACCCTGTTTTGAACTTTCCCCAGGAGTGTGATCAAGAGGACGAATCGGCAACAATATCGGCGCTCTCTCTAGCAGCCACCATATCAGAAACAACAGTAGGCACGGCCCAACCCGTAAGATTAGTAACAAAGCCCCCTAGCGGAGGGACAGGTGAGGTCGTATCAACGGGTAAGTACGGCACCATACACTATGCTGAAACCATTTCACCACAGGCTGTAGAATCTACACAGAATGATGTTATTAAACTTGCTCCCGTTAGGGTAATAGCAGTTCCAAATGGGAAAACGGACACTACAGGAGTCACTCCTATCAGGAACATTGCCATGTACAGCCCGTTTTCCCGAATGGAATTAAGAACCATAGTGTCTGAATTCCCTGATCCTAGAAAAGATCTAGTTGCTAGCCAGAAATACATCAGAGACCTAGGGAACACTTTAGAGCCCAATAACAAAGACTGGCAGGTATTGCTGAGGGCTTGTTTACCCTCCAATGTCGACTCGGCTCAATTTTTAGCTGACTGTGGATTGGATCAGGATGTACCTCTTACAGATGTGTACAACAAAGACAATGTAAAAAGGATAAGTCTACAGAGTTAAAGGAGTATTTTCCAGCTGTAGTTAAATGGAACAAGATTTTCTCCATTAAACAAAAAGAGTCAGAAACTGCTGCAGAATATTTTCACAGGGCATTGCTAGATATGGCAAAATACACAGGCATAGAGGACATTAAAACAAACATAAACCATCGAGAAGTAGCAGTATCTGTACTAATGGATGGTTTAAAAGAGGCATTAAAGACAAGGGTACAGACCACGCAACCATGTTGGCGAGGTCTGTCGGTGGCTACTTTGAGAGAGGCAGCTGTGGATCATGATCGGAATATCACCAGACACAGGGAATTACAAGGTGATAAGTTAATGGCCGTAAGTATACAGGCCCTGACCACAAGGCAGCCTTTGTATAGATTACCAAACCCTGTGGGTAAGTCAAATGTGGTAACCTGTTATTTCTGTCATAGAGAGGGACACTTTGCACGAGACTGTAAATCGAGAAACATACAAAAGCCTTATCAACCCCCTAGACAACGACACGACACACGACATTGGGAGCAGGGTCCGCAGAAACGGAGTTATGAGCCACATGCAGGGGAAACAAAAAGATACCCCCCGAACAGAGACTGGCAAGCCTCTGGTAGTTCCCATTTAACCCCTTCACAAGTAGTTGCTGCCAGCGGGATTCAGGGAGGTCACCATACCCAATAGGGGTGTGGCCATACCTGTAATCTGCAGCCAGTAAAATTGATTGCAAGTCTTGGTAGTGAACCCGAAATTGCAATTAATGTAGCTGGTAAATCATTAAACTTTCTTGTAGATACGGGGGCGGCCAAATCAGTGATAAATTCGACAGTGGGCATGAGAACCACTGGTAAGACAGTTCCAGCCATAGGAGTAACGGGAGTAGTCCAGCATTACCCTGTTAGCAAACCAGCCGAGATTACAGTAGGGCCTTTACATACCAAGCATTCCTTTTTGCTGGCTGCATCGGCACCGACGAATCTCCTGGGAAGAGACTTATTGTGTAAAATGGGGTGCGTCATTTATTGTACTCCTGAAGGTGTATTCTTGGACATACCTGAGAATCACGCTCAGGAAGTGCGGGACATGTTAGACTCCCCATCAAAATTAATGTCACATACCATTATGACAAATAGGACTCCATCCCAAGTAGAAGAAATTACATCCCAGATACCAGAGTCACTGTGGACTAAAGACGGACAAGACACTGGATTGATGGCAAACGTAGCTCCAGTAGTTGTGCAAGTAAAAGATGGTAGGATAGCTCCAAAAATCCCACAATACCCTCTGAAGCCAGAGGTGGAGTTAGGAGTATACCCAGTAATAGAGCGCTTGCTACAACAGGGCATTCTGGTAAGAACGTCCAGCACTGCCAATAGTCCCATCTTCCCTGTGAAAAAGAGTGGGGGGAGGGGTTACCGGCTAGTGCAGGATCTAAGGGGAATTAACAAAATAGTTGAGAGTCAGTTCCCCGTAGTGCCAAATCCAGCTGTCATCCTTATGCAAATCCCTCCCACTGCGAAATTTTTCACTGTTATTGACCTCTGCTCCGCTTTCTTTTCGGTACCTCTGCACCCTGACAGCCAATATTTGTTTGCATTTACATACAGAGGAGTCCAATACACATGGACTCGATTACCACAAGGTTTCATAGACAGTCCAAGTATATTTTCCCAGGCTTTGCATGATTGTTTACAGTCTTTCCAACCAGAGAGTGGATCAGTATTAATACAGTACGTGGATGATCTACTACTGTGTTCTGATTCAGTGGAAGCATCCCTGAAGGATACGAAACAGCTCCTGTTTCATCTTTCAGACACAGGACACAAGGTTTCCAAAGACAAGTTACAATTATGCCAAACTAAAGTAAAATATTTGGGACACTGTCTAACACAAGGACTGAGACACCTGACCGCTGATAGAATTCAAGCAATTAGAGACATGACTCTGCCACAAACCCAGCAACAGATCAGAACATTTTTAGGAATGTGTGGGTATTGCCGTAACTGGATCCCAGGATTTTCCATTCTAGCATTACCTTTGCAGGAGATGGTTTCCTCAAACAAGCCTGATCGGATTTCGCATACAGACGAGTCCGAGATGGCATTTGAGAGACTTAAACAGTGCCTAACGCAGGCACCAGCATTAGGTATGCCAGACTATGGGAAACCCTTTGAGCTGTACGGAACAGAAAGTGCTGGTTGCGCGGCAGGCGTCCTAACCCAAAAGCACGGTGATGCCAGCAGGCCAGTAGCATACTACAGCGCTCAGCTAGATACGGTAGCGCGATCCCTCCCCACATGCTTGCGAAGCGTTGCTGCGATAGCATTGCTAGTAACGAAAAGCGAAGATGTAGTGCTAGGTCACAACCTCACAATTCATACACCACATGCAGTGTCAGCCTTGCTAAATTCTGCCCAAACCAGGCACGTCTCATCAGCGCGGTTTACAAGATGGGAATTGGCACTAATGGCCCCCGTAAACATCACCATAAGGAGATGCAGTGCATTAAATCCTGCAACATATCTCCCAGGTGTGCCTGGACAGGCACAAAGGGTGGAGGATGAGAGTGGTGGGGAAGGAGAATTTAATACAAAGGAGGACACACATGATTGTATGGAATATTTGACCCAAAATTTTACCGCAAGGCCTGACATCAGTGACAACCCACTGGAAGATGTAGATCTGACCTTCTACACGGATGGTAGTTGTCACAGACAGTCAGACTCGGGAGACTTGTGTACTGGATACGCAGTCGTAGATGACCAAGGCACCATAGAAGCAGAACCGCTAGGCCCACCTCACTCAGCCCAGGTTGCTGAACTGGTCGCCCTAACCAGAGCATGTGAATTGGCTAAGGGCAAATCAGCCAATATCTACACCGACTCTAGATACGCATTCGGGGTAGCCCATGATTTCGGAGCCCTATGGCGCCTCAGAAATTTCATGACGGCAGCTGGTACACCGGTAGCGCATGCAGCTCACATCAAAAGGCTTCTAACAGCGATACAGGAACCCGACAGAGTGGCTGTTATCAAGTGTAAAGCACACACATATAGCCAAGACCCAGTATCACTTGGTAACAGCCGAGCAGATGAAGCTGCTAAGTTAGCAGCTGGTACCCCCAGACAGACAGACACCACACAATTGATGGTATTCAATACCATCAACACACAGAAGTTGTGTGAGATGCAAAATTTGTGTTCCACACAGGAAAAGGCAGTCTGGAAGGCAAAAGGATATGGCCAGGAGTCCTCTGGACGGATGGACAGGGTAAACCAGTGGCCCCCAGAGCATATCTTCCATGTTTAGCTGAGGCAGCACACGGGCTGACTCATCTGGGCAAGGAAGGAATGTGTAAGTTGGTAAGAGCATATTGGTGCGCCCCAGGATTTTCATCCCATGCAGGTAAGAGAGCAATGTCATGCCTTACCTGCTTGAGAAAGAATATCGGAAAGGCAATACCAACAGAACCATCTCATATCCCACCTACAGGCGGACCTTTTCAGGTAATACAGATTGACTTTATTCAATTACCCCCTTGTCGAAATTTGAAATATGTACTTGTTTGTATAGATGTGTTCTCAAATTGGGTCGAAGCATTTCCGGCGGCCACAAATACCGCTATGTTTACTGCTAAGAAAATTGTGCAGGAATTTGTATGTAGATATGGTATCCCTAGAATAATTGAAAGTGATAGGGGTACCCATTTTACAGGTGAGGTCTTTCAAGGAATGTGTAAGTTGATGGGAATTGATAGCAAGCTGCACACTCCATACCGTCCACAGGCGAGTGCGAAGGTGCCAAGAGTGAACAGCACTATTAAAAATAAACTGAGCAAAGTTATGGCAGAAACAGGATTGACATGGCCAGAAGCTTTACCCATTGTACTATACAGCATCAGAACCACTCCCAGGTCCCCTCTTAATCTGTCTCCCTTTGAAATCTTGTTTGGTCGACAACCGCATGTTATTGTTAACCCTCAGGATGATTTGAAGTGCAACAATGAAGTGACTGTAAAGTACCTGATTAACACGAGTAAACAGCTAAGGAATCAAAATGATAATTTGAAGTTGGTGATTCCTGATTTACCAGATAGTAATTGTCATGACATTGAACCTGGGGATTATGTAATGATACGGAATTTTCTACGCTCAGGTTGCCTTATTGACAGATGGGAAGGACCATACCAAGTCTTATTGACTAGCACTACAGCATTGAAGGTTGCCGAGAGAGAGACTTGGGTTCATTCGTCCCATTGTAAGAAGGTTGCTGATCCAGAGAGGTCCCGTGATAAGGAACAGACGGTAGAGGAAGTTGTATCACTGGAGTGTCTGTTCCAGGAGGACTGAGGCGGCACCTGAGCATTGAAAATCACAAGATCAAAAGCAGTTGTCGATCCCCTGTTCCCTTTTATTGTTTTCTCCACTTCCCATCCCCTCTCCCTCAAATTATTTTTTCCCCCTTCTCATTCTTCTTTGTTTCCTCCTAAGATGGACTTGCCTCAAGAGACTGTGATCCGGATTTTCCTGTTGACCATGATGTTGACCAGAGCAGTCTGTTCCGGCGAGAGTACCATGGAGGTCGAGAGAGGTTCTGGAATGGGTTCTGATGACAGAGATGGAGGCGTAGTTTTCCAAGAACAACATAATCAACAAGCAAAGGCGAGTATCAGAAAACGATCCGATAACATAGACCATAGAAGGAATTGTGAAGGATTGTTAGCTGAAGAAAACTGTATCTGTAGGCTCTGTGACAATGTAGTTGAGGATGGGTGCATCAAGAAATGCCAATCCAGTTTTAATATCCACATGGACCGGCATCCCTTGAGTGACTATCACTCCTTAGTGGGTAGTGTGTTAAATCAAACAGATTGTTGGGTATGCTCTCAAGTACCTCAAGGTCATAGCAAATCAGGACTAGTACCATTTCCTTTAACGATAGGGGAGGTACTTGAGCTAAGTGGAGGGAGGCCGGTGGACAGGAGGTTTAATATCTCCAGTCCTCCTAGTTTGAAGCTCCACCAATATCATGTGGATAGATCCCTAATATGTTTTAACATTTCCAATCCCCGAAAGCCGGGAAATTGGGAAGTGTCATGGAGTAACCAAACCATGACCTTTTCATATAGAGCAGATAGAATGCCGACAGATACAGAGCTTATACGCCACATAGCCAGTAGAGGAAAATCTTTCCGATATAGGTATACCCTAGGAAGTAGGATTACGAGAGTTGGAGAGGTATCACCAGGATACTGTGCACATATCGTACAAGCTGATACGTGTACTAGACAGATGGGAGAATTAGGGTTAGGAGATTTCACATGGAAGATGTGTAATATGGTTATGTCCTACTCCGTCCCATATGTTCTCCCCGATGATGCATATTTCATATGCGGGAGGAAGGCGTATAAGTGGCTTGCCCCAAACTCTGAAGGATTGTGTTATATTGGAAAAGTACTGCCTGAAGTAATGACTATCACATGCCAAAATGAAAGACATACACCGTGGTGCCCAAGCTCCTTATACTCATACTCATTACGAGCACGTAGTTAAACGGCACCTGATAGAAAGAACAGAGCATCCGGCCTCTGACATGATCCATGAATTCACCGGGATTCAGTTTCTACTTGCGTTAGACATCACTCGCACCGCCAGAGGAGTGTTGAATTATAAATACATATCTGCGCTCGCAAATTTGTTAGACAGTATCACAGAAATGTATGATGACACGTTTAAGTATACTGGAAGAGAGCTTCAAGCTTATAAAACAGAACTGGTTCAGCATAGAATGGTTCTCAATTATCTCACGGCAGTGACAGGTGGATATTGTGTCACACTGGCAACGCAGTACGGCGTGAAATGCTGCACATATATAACGAATAGTACCGAGGACCCGGTCGAGGTCATAGACCAAAAGATGGACGATATTCTCCAATTAAAGTGGGAATTTCGCAGGAGACACAATCTCACCCTTGCTGCCGTGGGTAATGAGCTGACTGGTTGGGTGTCATGGTTGAACCCGCGAAATTGGTTCTCTGGTTTAGGAGAATGGGCTCAAGGAGTCATAATGGATGTAGGGAAGTTTCTTCTATGTATCTTAGGTGTTGTCATATCAATTGGCTTGATATTTAGATGCGGTCAGGCTTTAATGAAGTGCAAACGAAGTACTAGGGTAATGAGTTTAAGGAGTGAGGAAATTGTAATTCCAATGGATTTGATTTATGACCCAACTGTAGAAACAATGATGTGATGAAAATGCGATTATACGGTCCGTTTCTTTCACCTGTTTTTCCGTTTTCTCCAAGGTAAAAAGACCCACCAGGACGAGGAATTTGATGATCCTGTATACAGACAACTGATGGATTAAAGAAGAAGTTTTGACAACCTTATACACAGATATTTGATGAACTATGCCATAGACCCCCAGTTTCCCTAGAAATTTTAAAATTACGCTAGCCCAACACTTTTTGTAAGTCTATGGACATTGACAAAGCTTTTGCTCACACCTAATGGCAACAGCCCAAAGAAGACTGCATTCAACAGACACCGAACAAGACTTCAACCGACAAATGTTCATTAACCTGACATAGAATACCACTGCATTTACCATAATTGTGTCTTATCTTCATCTCTACAACCTTCAGGTAAAGCACACACATAGGCGATAGGGAATACTGGCACAGATAACAGCAATCACATATTCCCCCATTCATGTATCATCAACTAAAATGTGCTCCCCCATTTTGTTGCAACCAAAAGCCGAAGAGAGCTCGGTAAAGTTTGACAGCCCATCCACAGACCCGTACCACGGGATAAGAAGGAATTCGAATGTATACTTCGCAATACCTCGAAGCTTGATTTAAAACACGTACGGCACGATGATACATGACCCCCCAAACATGGATTCATCCACACATGCTTCTGCTATCTCACTAGGTCATACCCTTTTCCTACCTTCTCCTCTCCTCCCTTACCCAATCATGGAAATGTATTTACACTTGACATATATTTTTCTCGTTTTGAAATGTTTTAGGAAGTGGCAGTTATTGTTGACTGCCAAAGGGTGGACTGTCAAAGTCAGAAAAATATCACTATGCACACTGCCATATTTGCACCTCATGCGAGCTCCCGCTGCGCGTGCAAGAGCTCTCCCGTGCGTGCGGATACTCGCCTTCGCGGGCACCCGCGGGCGCACGATATGCGCATTTACGGTAGAGTTTGTATGCGTCTAGCGGGCGACTCAATCGATATATATTTTAACCATATAATGTATTTTGTAGATCATGGTCCCTTTGATAGATTCTGAAAGTTTAGTTAATGTAGCATGTTCGTGGACAGAGAGATCCCTCTTTGTCTGATACAAAGGGTCAGACAAGGATTATACAGTGGTGTTTAGTATCCATCGGAAGAGTATTTAATTAGCAATATTCCGGTGTTGGTTTGGAGCAGATTAATCGCTCGTGCGAATAGTTATGGACATAAGAAGTTTATGTCCATTTACTATTATTTGCACTTACTTATCCATGCGGCGGGAAACCTAGTTTCCCACCCACCTGAGCAGTTGGAAGTAGACACAGCCCACCTGTATGAATCAACCTATGACCTTTTGTTTTAGTGCGAAGACGAATTCCTGTGTCCAATGAACAATGAGATTGTAGGGACCATTGAATTGTATTGTGTGTGGGGCATAAATAGACAAGCCGATCACATCCAGCGCACTCTTCAACGGTTCTCATTGCTGATAATCGGGAGCTGGATGTCCAGAGGCGCATGCGATCGTTCCCCTTTGTGCGTAAGTTTTTCTCCGCAATCATATTGTCTTTCTTGTTATTCTGAGCCATATCTCTCTCTCTCTCTCTTCTCTTTCCCTCTCGTTTCTCTTATATAGTTATTGTACTGATATTGTATTTCATGTGTAGTTATCTGGTTAGGTAGTCTATGTTATATTGGTAGTGTATGACTTGTATTGTATTATTCTTTTGAACGTTCATTCATTTCCTTAAAAGGCGTTAGACCCTTAGACCGGTATTGTGTGTTCATTATATTGCAGTGGGTAATAGGAGCGTCTCTATCGCTCAAACAGCTTTAGCGTAAACCCGCTTACAAAGTGTTGCATTCTCATCTTATCACTACACCAAGGGTTACTGCATAATACACTGTTTTATGGTATAGTTACAAACGTTTAACATTGTGAGCGTCTGCGCCGCTGGTGATCTCCTCGTGGTCCCGAGCGTCCGCTACGCTATAGCGAATCATTACGTTAGTCGGCAGCCAATAGCGTGCCTGCCTGTGATCCCTTGGCCGTGAGCGAACGTGGCGCTTGAGCATCTCAACTACGGCTAAGCGATTGTTACGCAACATGCGTACCCTTACAGTATTCCATACGTTAATAGCGTACAGTGTTCGTAGACCTCTTAAAGGGTTTTAAGTAAGATAAATATTTAGCTTTATCATCCCCTGTAGCCAGCCTCCATACCCGCTCCCCGTAGTGTGCTCCCCTGTAGCCAGCCTCCAGCCCCCTCCCCGTAGTGTGCTCCCCTGTAGCCAGCCTCCATATCCGCTCCCCATAGTGTGCTCCCCTGTAGCCAGCCTCCATACCTCCTCCCCATAGTGTGCTCCCCTGTAGCCAGCCTCCATACCCGCTCCCCGTACTGTGCTCCCCTGTAGCCAGCCTCCATACCCGCTCCCCGTAGTGTGCTCCCCTGTAGCCAGCCTCCATACCCGCTCCCCAAAGTGTGCTCCCCTGTAGCCAGTCTCCAGCCCCCTCCCCAAAGTGTGCTCCCCAGTAGTTAGCCTCCATACCCCCCCTCCACCAGGGGGGTCTTTAAATGTATTATTAAACCTGTGTATTTTAAAAGATAATGGGGGTCACTCTGACCCGTTCACACGCTGCGGTTCTTCGCAGCGGTGCAAATGGGTCAGAACTGCGTATGCGCGGCGCACACATCGTGCAGGTGCGTTGTTGTCTGGCAACGGCCATCGCCGGGCAGCAACGCCATGTACGATGAAAGTGGTCGCAGCGGCGACCGCAAGAAGATTGACAGGAGGAAGGCATTCCGGTGCGTCAACTCATTTTCCGGGCATGGAGATCCGAACGCAGGCATGTCCAGGCGTTTGGAGGGCGGATATCTGTCGTCAAATCCAGGCCCTTCATCGCTGGATCCGTCGCACAGGGTAAGTAACTGCAGGGCTACTCTTGTTTTACACAAAACTTTTTTTTAGCATAGCAGGGCTGCACAAGCGATCGCAGTCATGCTATGCTAAAATACACTCCCCCATAGGCGGCGACTAGGTGATCGCACGAGCAGGAAAATGTTGCTACGTGCGATCAACTCGGAATGACCCCCAATGTGCGCTATTGCATATTTGTCTTGGTGTACCCTTTTATGAGCTATTTGAGCTCTTCCAAATATATGAAATGGAGACACCATTTATTGCAGGTCCTACTGAAAAAGAAGTAAAATACGATCTATTTGAGCCCGTTTGTATTCTTGTGAAAAAACTGAAAAACGGTACTTCATAAAATAAGAATTTACTTACCGATAATTCTATTTCTCGTAGTCCGTAGTGGATGCTGGGACTTCCGTAAGGACCATGGGGAATAGCGGCTCCGCAGGAGACTGGGCACAAAAGTAAAAGCTTTAGACTAGCTGGTGTGCACTGGCTCCTCCCCCTATGACCCTCCTCCAAGCCTCAGTTAGGATACTGTGCCCGGACGAGCGTACATAATAAGGAAGGATTTTGAATCCCGGGTAAGACTCATACCAGCCACACCAACCACACCGTACAACCTGTGATCTGAACCCAGTTAACAGTATGATAAACGTAGGAGCCTCTGAAAAGATGGCTCACAACAATAAACAACCCGATTTTTTTGTAACAATAACTATATACAAGTATTGCAGACAATCCGCACTTGGGATGGGCGCCCAGCATCCACTACGGACTACGAGAAATAGAAGTATCGGTAAGTAAATTCTTATTTTCTCTGACGTCCTAGTGGATGCTGGGACTTCCGTAAGGACCATGGGGATTATACCAAAGCTCCCAAACGGGCGGGAGAGTGCGGATGACTCTGCAGCACCGAATGAGAGAACTCAAGGTCCTCCTCAGCCAGGGTATCAAATTTGTAGAATTTAGCAAACGTGTTTGCCGCTGACCAAGTAGCTGCTCGGCAAAGTTGTAAAGCCGAGACCCCTCGGGCAGCCGCCCAAGATAAGCCCACCTTCCTTGTGGAATGGGCTTTAACAGATTTTGGCTGTGGCAGGCCTGCCACAGAATGTGCAAGCTGAATTGTATTACAAATCCAACGAGCAATCGTCTGCTTAGAAGCAGGAGCACCCAGCTTGTTGGGTGCATACAGTATAAACAGCGAGTCAGATTTTCTGACTCCAGCCGTCCTGGAAACATATTTTCAGGGCCCTGACTACGTCCAGCAACTTGGAGTCCTCCAAGTCCCTAGTAGCCGCAGGTACCACAATAGGTTGGTTCATGTGAAACGCTGAAACCACCTTAGGGAGAAATTGAGGACGAGTCCTCAATTCCGCCCTATCCGAATGAAATATCAGGTAAGGGCTTTTATAGGATAAAGCCGCCAATTCTGATACGCGCCTGGCTGAAGCCAGGGCTAACAGCATTACCACTTTCCATGTGAGATATTTTAAATCCACTGTGGCAAGTGGTTCGAACCAATGTGATTTTAGGAATCCCAAAACCACATTGAGATCCCAGGGTGCCACTGGAGGCACAAAGGGAGGCTGTATATGCAGTACCCCCTTTACAAAAGTCTGGACTTCAGGAACTGAAGCCAGTTCCTTCTGGAAGAAGATCGACAGGGCCGAAATTTGAACTTTAATGGATCCTAATTTTAGGCCCATAGACAATCCTGCTTGCAGGAAATGCAGGAAACGACCCAGTTGAAATTCCTCTGTAGGGGCCTTCTTGGCCTCACAACACGCAACATATTTCCGCCAAATGCGGTGATAATGTTTTGCAGTTACATCCTTCCTGGCTTTGATCAGGGTAGGGATGACTTCATCTGGAATGCCTTTTTCCTTCAGGATCCGGCGTTCAACCACCATGCCGTCAAACGCAGCCGCGGTAAGTCTTGGAACAGGCAAGGTCCCTGCTGAATCAGGTCCTTTCTTAGAGGTAGAGGCCACGGGTCCTCCGTGAGCATCTCTTGCAGCTCCGGGTACCAAGTTCTTCTTGGCCAATCCGGAGCCACGAGTATAGTTCTTACTCCTCTCCTTCTTATGATTCTCAGTACTTTTGGTATGAGAGGCAGAGGAGGGAACACATACACCGACTGGAACACCCACGGTGTTACCAGAGCGTCCACCGCTATTGCCTGAGGGTCCCTTGACCTGGCGCAATATCTGTCCAGTTTCTTGTTGAGACGGGACGCCATCATGTCCACCTTTGGTTTTTCCCAACGGTTTACAATCACTTGGAAGACTTCTGGATGAAGTCCCCACTCCCCCGGGTGGAGGTCGTGTCTGCTGAAGAAGTCTGCTTCCCAGTTGTCCACTCCCGGAATGAACACTGCTGACAGTGCTATCACATGGATTTTCCGCCCAGCGGAGAATCCTTGCAGCTTCTGCCATTGCCCTCCTGCTTCTTGTGCCGCCCTGTCTGTTTACGTGGGCGACAGCCGTGATGTTGTCCGACTGGATCAATACCGGTTGACCCTGAAGCAGAGGCCTTGCTTGACTTAGGGCATTGTAAATGGCCCTTAGTTCTAGGATATTTATGTGAAGAGACGTTTCCATGCTTGACCACAAGCCCTGGAAATTTTTTCCCTGTGTGACTTCCAGCAGATCCCACTGAAAAGTTCTTGCATGGAATCTTCCGAATGGAATCGCTTCGTAAGAAGCCACCATTTTTCCCAGGACTCTCGTGCATTGATGCACTGACACTTGTCCTGGTTTTAGGAGGTTCCTGACTAGCTCGGATAACTCCCTGGCCTTATCCTCCGGGAGAAAAACCTTTTTCTGGACTGTGTCCAGAATCATCCCTAGGAACAGTAGACGTGTTGTTGGAATCAGCTGTGATTTTGGGATATTTAGAATCCACCCGTGCTGACGTAGCACTACCTGAGATAGTGCTACTCCGACCTCTAACTGCTCCCTGGACCTTGCCCTTATCAGGAGATCGTCCAAGTAAGGGATAATTAATACGCCTTCTCTTCGAAGAAGAATCATCATTTCGGCCATTACCTTGGTAAAGACCCGTGGTGCCGTGGACAATCCAAACGGCAGCGTCTGAAACTGATAATAACAGTTTTGTATCACAAACCTGAGGTACCCTTGGTGAGAAGGGTAGATTGGGACATGGAGATAAGCATCTTTGATGTCTAGAGATACCATATAGTCCCCTTCTTCCAGGTTCGCTATCACTGCTCTGAGTGACTCCATCTTGAATTTGAACCTTTTTATGTAAGTGTTCAAAGATTTTAGATTTAAAATTGGTCTCACCGAGCCGTCCGGCTTCGGTACCACAAACAGCGTGGAATAATACCCCTTTCCCTGTTGTAGGAGGGGTACCTTGATTATCACCTGCTGGGAATACAGCTTGTGAATAGCTTCCAATACTGCCTCCCTGTCGGAAGGAGACGTTGGTAGAGCAGACTTCATGAACCGGCGAGGGGGAGACGTCTCGAATTCCAATTTGTACCCCTGTGATACTACCTGCAAGATCCAGGGGTCCACTTGCGAGTGAGCCCACTGCGCGCTGAATTTCTTGAGACGACCCCCCACCGTGCCTGAGTCCGCATGTAGAGCCCCAGCGTCATGCTGAAGACTTGGCAGAAGCGGGGGAGGGCTTCTGCTCCTGGGAAGAGGCTGCCTGGTGTAGTCTTTTTCCCCTTCCTCTGCCCCGGGGCAGAAATGAGCGGCCTTTTTCCCGCTTGCCCTTATAGGAACGAGAGGACTGAGTTTGAAAAGACGGTGTCTTTTTCTGCTGAGAGGTGACCTGGGGTAAAAAGGTGGATTTTCCAGCCGTTGCCGTGGCCACCAGGTCCGATAGACCGACCCCAAATAACTCCTCCCCTTTATACGGCAATACTTCCATATGTCGTTTGGAATCCGCATCACCTGACCACTGTCGCGTCCATAACGTTCTTCTGGCAGAAATGGACATCGCACTCACTCTAGATGCCAGGGTGCAAATATCCCTCTGTGCATCTCGCATATATAGTAATGCATCCTTTAAATGCTCTATAGTTAATAATATACGGTCCCTATCCAGGGTATCAATATTTTCAGTCAGGGAATCCGACCAAGCCACTCCAGCGCTGCACATCCAGGCTGAGGCGATTGCTGGTCGCAGTATAACACCGGTATGTGTGTATATACCTTTTAGGATATTTTCCAGCCTTCTATCAGCTGGTTCCTTGAGGGCGGCCGTATCAGGAGACGGTAACGCCACTTGTTTTGATAAGCGTGTGAGCGCCTTATCTACCCTAGGGGGTGTTTCCCAACGTGCCCTAACCTCTGGCGGGAAAGGGTATAGTGCCAATAATTTATTAGAAATCAGCAGTTTTTTATCGGGGGAAAACCACGCTTTATCACACACCTCATTTAATTCATCTGATTCAGGAAAAACCACTGGTAGTTTTTTCACACCCCACATAATACCCTTTTTTGTGGTACTTGTAGTGTCAGAAATGTACAATGCCTCCTTCATTGCCGTGATCATGTAACGTGTGGCCCTACTGGACATTACATTTGTCTCCTCACCGTCGACACTGGATTCAGTATCCGTGTCTGGGTCTGTGTCGACCATCTGAGGTAACAGGCGTTTTAGCGCTCCTGACGGTGTCTGAGACGCCTGAACAGGCACTAATTGGTTTGCCGGCTGTCTCATGTCGTCAACAGTTTTTTGCAAAGTGCTGACATTGTCACGTAATTCTTTAAATACGACCATCCAATCAGGTGTCGACTCCCTAGGGGGTGACATCACTAACACAGGCAATTGCTCTGCTTCCACATCATTTTCCTCCTCATACATGTCGACACAATCGTACCGACACCCAGCACACACACAGGGAATGCTCTGATAGAGGACAGGACCCCACGAGCCCTTTGGGGAGACAGAGGGAGAGTTTGCCAGCACACACCAGAGCGCTATATATATATATATATATATATATATATATATATATATATATATATATATATACATACAGGGATAACCTTATATAAGTGTTTCTCCCTTTATAGCTGCTGTTTTATATTTGCTGCCAATAGTGCCCCCCCTCTCTTGTTTTACCCTGATTCTTGCAGGGGAGAGTCAGGGAGCCGTCCTTCCAGCGGAGCTGTGAAAGAAAATGGCGCTTGTGTGCTGAGGAGAAAGGCTCCGCCCCCTTCACGGCGGCCTTTTCTCCCGCTTTTTTCAGGAAAACTGGCAGGGGTTAAATGCATCCATATAGCCCAGGAGCTATATGTGATGCATTTCTTTAGCCATATAAGGTTTTTATAGTGTTTTATTGCGTCTCAGGGCGCTCCCCCCCAGCGCCCTGCACCCTCAGTGACCGGAGTGTGAAGTGTGCTGAGAGCAATGGCGCACAGCTGCAGTGCTGTGCGCTACCTTATTTGAAGACAGGAACGTCTTCTGCCGCCGCTTTCTCCGGACCTCTTCGCTCTTCTGGCTCTGTAAGGGGGCCGGCGGCGCGGCTCCGGGACCCATCCAGGCTGAACCTGTGATCGTCCCTCTGGAGCTAATGTCCAGTAGCCAAGAAGCCCAATCCACTCTGCACGCAGGTGAGTTCGCTTCTTCTCCCCTTAGTCCCACGATGCAGTGAGCCTGTTGCCAGCAGGACTCACTGAAAATAAAAAACCTATTTAAACTTTTACTTCTAAGCAGCTCAGGAGAGCCACCTAGCCTGCACCCTTCTCGTTCGGGCACAAAAATCTAACTGAGGCTTGAAGGAGGGTCATAGGGGGAGGAGCCAGTGCACACCAGCTAGTCTAAAGCTTTTACTTTTGTGCCCAGTCTCCTGCGGAGCCGCTATTCCCCATGGTCCTTACGGAAGTCCCAGCATCCACTAGGACGTCAGAGAAAATATTTTGTTCACCTATTGGTGTGTAATGGTGGAATTGCTAATTATTGGAGCGCTTGAAATCTATGCATCTTTTTTTTTTTAACACGATTTGTTAATGTTGGTTCAGTGGGCTATGCACTAAGGGACACTGATTTTTAGGTGCACTTTTAATTTGTGTGCAAATTCTCTTAAAAATCTTCTACTATATATTTTCTATTCCCCCATTTGTAACTGCATTAACTAGTTCAGATTTTTACTTACAGTACATACTGGCTTATTGCTGTATTTAGTGGTCTCCCCCTATTCCTCCTCCTTCTCCCGCTCATCTCTCCAGTCACCACCTATTCCACCTCTCTGCCGTCTCCCTCTATTCCTCTCTCACTCCCATCTCCCTCTATTCCTTCTCGCTCTTCCTTCTTCCCCTATTCCTCTCGCTGTCTGCCGTCTCCCCCATTCCTCCTCTCTACCTCTGCTTTGTCCGCCCCCATTCCTCCTCTCTCTCTGCCGTCTCCCCCTATTCCTTTTCTCTCTGCCATCTCCCCCTATTCATTCCCTCTTCCTTCTCCCCCTATTCATTCTCTCTCCCGTCTCCCTCTATTCATTCTCTCACTTCCGTCTCCCTCTATTCCTCACTCTCTGCCTGCCATCTCCCTCATTCCAACTCTCTCCCTTTGCGTTGTCTTCCCCTATTCCTCTCCCCCTGTCTGCCGTCTCCCCCCTATTCCTCCTTTCTCCCATCTCCCCATATTCCTCCTCTCTCTTTCCCATAAATTTATAACAGTTGACAATATATTAGCCTACAGCTCATCACAAGTTTGATTGGCAGGGAGGCTGCGAGCATTGGCAGGGGCGGCGGCAGTAGCGGGCATTGACTCTGCAGCGGTAGGAGTCATTGGCGATACTCGAAGGACATTATAGCTGCAGTGCCTCACCAGCCACTGACCTCACCGCTCGCCACAGTCATTGGGTAAAGCGCCCTTTGAGCCATTGGAAACGGATCTACATTGGCTTTTTTACTAGGACAGAGCGGTGCTTTGCACTCGGCTACATTATCTTCCAAAGGTTGTCTCTAAATTTCATGTCAACCAGGAGATTGTAATTCCAGCTCTAACAGATTCCTCTCAAGCAGAGGTATCCTCGGATGTGGTGCAGGCTCTCGGCGAGGTCCGAAAATCGGATTGTTTGTTCTGTATAATTATCACAAACGGGACTAGCCGGCCTCGAAAATAGGATTTTAATAACCGACCGGTAAATCCTTTTCTCGTAGTCCGTAGAGGATGCTGGGGTCCACATGGGTCCACCAGGAGCCATGGGCATTTTGGGAGTTTAATGGTGTGGGCTGGCTCCTCCCTCTATGCCCCTCCTACCAGACTCAGTCTAGAAACTGTGCCCGAGGAGACAGACATGCTTCGAGAGAAGAAAATACACAGATAGTGGTGAGATTCATACCAGCTCACACAAACCAAACCAGGCTCAACAGCCAGTATAAGGGTGTTTGCGCTGGCCCAGGGCGCCCCTCACAGTGCCGCAATCTACCTCTTAGCCCTCTGGAGCACAGCCTCAGCACTGCGCTCCCATCCTGATGCTGCCATTCTCACCAGATTCCCAGATTGTCGGGTCATCGGTGTTCAACTCACCAGCGACGTCTTCGGGGTGGCGGCAGTGCTGCGGGAGCGAGCGGTCGCATTGGGGGCTTGCGATAAGACACCCTCAGGAGCTCAGTGTCCTGTCAGCGGAGAGCTAGTGGACATTAACCTCAGAGGGTTGGACACTACTACCCCCCCCCCCCCCCCCCCCCCCCCCCCCCCCCGAAAAAAACCACGAAGAGGGGAGGCTGTTGCCAGCATCCTCCCTGTGCCTAACTCTAATAAAAATAAGGAAACTAGAAAAACTCCTATGGAGCTCCCCTAGCTGTGACCGGCTCCTCTGGGCACATTTTCTAAACGGAGTCTGGTAGGAAGGGCATAGAGGGAGGAGCCGGCCCACACTCTTAAAGTGATCATGGCTTCTGGTAGACCAGTCTATACCCCATGGTACTAATGTGGACCCCAGCATCCTCTAGGACGTAAGAGAAATAAATAAGCGCTGGGGCGAGGAGTAAACATTATCCTTGCCCTAGCCTAAAAGCCTGGGCAAAGGGAAAAAGTACCTACAGACGCAAGTGGTGAAGTGCAAGGTGCCATACTAGGGCAGGGTGGATTGCTCACCAGTGCATGTTCTGGCTCCCCTTGCACCAGGGGCACATAGCACCTCGGCTTCAACCTGCTCCCAACCTCCAGACAGTCCAAGCTTCATCTTGCTCCATATGGTGTTTCTTCATTCCACACCAGAGACCTTCCACTCCACCAGTGTAAGAACAGACACTACACAATGAGTTCCTGGCAAACAGATACTACACTTTATCTTAGCCAAAAGGCAGAGTAGCCTACTACCATAACCAAGTGTGTTCGCATCACTTCTCATACAACATCACCCAGAAGGTCTAACTCCCCAGCCCCTAAAGATGGAGACTCCAACTCAGTGACACAAAAGCAGACAATATTTATCAATGCAAATATTTATTATATACATATTAGAACTACAAACGGTGTGTGTATTGACAGTCACAACATCATCCTTAATGTCCCTGCCAATTTAATTCTGTAAAAGATTTATACCAGGATACGCAACACAAGATAATGTGTTTGTGAACATCACAACATTGCCTTTACTTGTGCTGCATGATTACGGACATTACAGAAATACTGTGGACACAAACCACAGAAAAATGTACAAAGTTACAGTATACAACTAAAAGTTTATTCACGTGAGTTTCTTTCAAATGGTGAGATGAATCTCCAGATATATCCTAGAGAAGCTAACGAGCTGTACGATCCAATATCCCGCTTATCAGGGTCTACAACGACAAAGGAACAGTACAGTACATTTTTATAGCAAGTCATGTAAACAGTATATTAAGAGCATTGTATTGATTAGTTCTGAACAGCAATCTCAGGGCAGGATGTAATGATTGCTCGAGTTAGGAAGCCGTGCGGGATGCATGACGAACTTTGAAGTTTTTTTTTTTTTTAAAGGGGCAATCACTTACAAAGTAAAACCATGCCTGGTAAGTTATTGCCCCTTCAAAAAGAAAAACAGAGTTCGGCTGGCATCCTGCACGGCCACCTAACTCGGGCGTCATTACATCCTGCACTTAGTGTTTCTACATCTGTACTGCAAAAGTGCAGAGAATTATGTTTTTTGTATAGAGAGCAGGAGCAGGACGCGACTGAATTCTATGAGTACACTAAAAGCACACAGTGAACAAGTAATCTCAGTATATGCACAGCACTGCATACCGTCTGCTCTGCACACACCAGCCCTGCCTGTTCAGGGGTGCAGAGTTCTTGCAGCTGGCACTGTGCAGAGTGAGGACACCGAGTGCAGGTATGGGCTACTTAATGCAACAGACCTATGCCCTGTTCTATGTGAGAAACAATATGGGAAGTTTTTCTTAAAATTCGTAGTCACTGGTAAACGTGTTGATTCCTGGACCAAAAATAACGATAGAACTGTTTGTGAGAGGCCTTTGAATAAGCAGAACTCACATTTACAATTTGCACAAGTGACAGATCCATAGAAACACTGCGTTGTAGACCTGGGCACACCAAGGTCACTGATGAAAAGGGACCAAGGACCTAATACAGAGTTGCGTGGACGCTTCTAGTAATTGTCTGCAATGTACCATGCATACATGTTCACTGTGATTATGTACGCAGCTGGCTTACTCTGTCTGTGAAATGGGCGTTCCCTGGTATCCACTTTGCAAATGCACGTGAGAGATCTGTTGTGGCCATACTTGCTATAATGAGGCGTACACATGAAGCGATGCCCGTTTATGATGGTTCTTTCTATAGCATCCATAAGGGATATTGGGGAAAACTAGTACGATGGGGTATAGATGGGGTCCAAAAGAGCCAGTGCACTTTAAATTTCTTGAACTGTGTGTGCTGGCTCCTCCCCTCTATGCCTCCTCCCCCAGGTAGTTTAGAAAAAAGTGCCCACAGGAGAGGATGCACATCTCCAGAGAGTTTTCTTCAATTTCATTTAAATCTTTTATTTTTTTCAGTATGCTGTCTGGGCAACAGCAATACCTGCACCGTGGGGGTGGGCAGTCACTGGCCTTGCGAGGAGCAGCGCCGCTTCCCTGCTGCAGGACCACCGTCCTGAGGGGCTGTTTGCTCATCGGGGCATTGCGTCTTGGCTGTCACAGCCGCAGCATGCCGCACACCCCTAACGCTGCCTGAAGGTGACATCAGTGGCGAGTACACACCGGGGCCCCGCTAGGGAGATCCCCGGTTCAAAGTGCGGCTGATCACGGGCATGATGTACGGGCCCCTCTCTAGAGGGTCCCGCTAGGATCCCCCGTGAGTACACTGGCACAAATATGCTTAACTAAGCACTTGTGTGAGGTTTTAAGCTTATTGGAGACTTTTCCAGTATAAATAATATGTATTGCTCCAGCGCCATTGAAGGGGGCGGAGCTTCCTCGGAGCAGGACCAGCAGCGGTTTGGCGCCTTCCTCTGCTTACTGCAGCCATCAGCAGCACACACTCCGCGCTTCCTGCCTCAAAGACACGCTGGATACAGGGTGTAGCTAAGGGGGAAAGCCGCTATTGTACACTATTCTGAGCCTATTTAGGACTGCATTTATTAGTGTTATTGTGATTACAGAGCTGACAGTCTCACTGGGGCTGTGCAGCTCCGGGTGTGCTGGTATCAATCTTCACAAATTAGTGAAGAGGTTGGGGGGAGAGGGTACAGAGCCCCACTGGTTAGGGTCTCTTAAAACTAAGATGTCAGATATGTCGTCCCAGCTCACTGCTAATGTGCAGAAAACTATTCAGGGTATTGAACCCCTCATTTTGGCTATAACGGATGTGTTAAAGCTCCCCCTAGAGGACGTTGCTTCACAGCAGTCGTTTTTCTTTGTACAAAACAAGCCCAATGTCACTTTCTCTGAATCTCCAGAGTTAGATTACTTATTCAAACAGGCCTGGAAAAATCCAGACAAAAAATTCCAAAAAGTTTTTGTGCACTTTCCCATTTGCTCCCCAAGGTAGAAAATTTTGGAGGAACCCCCTGGAGTGGATGTCTCAGTCTCTCGCCTGTCTAAGAAGGCGGTGCTGCCTGCCCCGGGCTCCTTTACTATGAAGAATCCTGGGGATAGAAAGATAGAGACTACCCTAAAATTTATATACATTGCAGCCAGCCTTTCACAAAGACCGGTAATTGCGGGTTGCTGGATGAGCCATGCCATTAATTCTTGGGCCACGAAAATTCAGGGGGGCCTCTCGGGGGATATGCCCTTAGTTACCATGGTAACCCTCCTGAAGCACATTCAGGACACTACCCGTGTCCTCTGTGATTCCCTCAAGGAGATGGGGAACATAAATGCTAGGGCGTTGGCCATGGTGGTGTCGGCGCGCAGGGCCTTGTGGTTGCGTCAGTGGATTGCGGACGCAGAATCCAAACATAATGTGGAGTCCTTTCCCTTTTCTGGGGAATGGCTTTTTGGGATTGAGTTGGATGCATGAATTTCCAAGGTTACTGCTGGGAAATCCACGTTTCTCCCCTCTGGGGCCCCGCCGGCGAGACGTTCCTATCCGGGACCGTCTGTCCAGTCCTTTCGGTCTCGCACATTTCGATCAAAGGCAAGAGGTGCCTCCAATGCGGCTAGAGGTACCAGAGGTAAGTCCAGAAAACCTGCAAGTACCAGTCCTCAGGAACAGTCCACCAGTTCTGCTTCCACTAAAGCCTCAGCATGATTGTGCCCACCGACCCCAAGGGGATCCAGAGGTGGGGACTCGACTGCACCACTTCAGCCGTGTCTGGGAGACATTCTGCCAAGATGGCTGGGTCAGGGAGCTCGTTTCTCATGGCTACATTCTAGTTAAACAGTACTCAACACCCCCCCCCCCCCGAACGGTTTTTCAAGGAAAGCTTACCAGCTTTGGAGGATATGCAAGTTACGTTACAACAGGCTACCTGAAAATTGGTCCAGTCCCACGTCATTGGTCATTGTTACAGTACCAATACCGCAATGCGGCAAGGGGTTTTACTCAAACCCGTTTGTGGTGCCGAAGCCAGACGGTTCGGTCAGACCTATTTGGAATCTGAAATCCTTATTTAAGGGTGTTCAAGTTCAAGATGGAATCCCTGCGTGCAGTCATTGCGGGCCTGGAAGAACAGGAATTTATGGTCTCCTTGGATATCAAGGACGCCTATCTCCATATTCCGATTTGGCCTCCTCATCAGGCGTACCTGCGGTTTGCCCTGTTGGACAATCACTTCCAATCCAGGCACTACTTTTCGGCCTGTCAACAGCCCCGGGGGTATTCACGAAGGTGATGGCGGAGATCATGCTTCAACTCCAGATCCAAGGGATCAAATGTGGCGTCTTATCTAGACGATCTTCTGATAAAGGCAAGATCCAGGGAACTTTTGTTGCTCCATATTGACCGCACCATCAGTCTTCTGTCCGACCATGGGTGGATCCTCAACTTACAGATGTCCCACCTGGAGCAAACTCAGAGGCTTCTGTTCCTGGGAATGTTGCTGGATGCTGTGGCACAGAAGGTGTTTCTACCAGAGGACAAGGCGACAACACTTCAGGAGATGGTCCGCATGGTGCTCCGCCCTACTCGGGTGTCCGTACATCTCTGCATAAGATTGTTAGGGGAGATGGTTGCCTCCTACGAGGCAATCCAGTACGGGAGGGTTCCATGCCAGAACATTTCAGTTGGACCTCCTGAGCAAGTGGTCCGGATCACATCTCCTCTCCAGATGCACCGGATGATTCGTCCATCACCTCAGGCCATGATTTCCCTCCTGTGGTGGCTTCAGTCCTCCAATCTCCTGGAGGGCAGGAGTTTCGGGATTCAGGACTGGATCCTCCTCATGACGGATGAAAGTCTGCGAGGATGGGGAGCTGTCACCCAAGGGGCGCAGTTCCAAGGAAGGTGGTCCTTCCCATCAACATTCTGGAACTTCGGGCGATCTACAATCCTCTGCTTCAGGCATCTCCTCTGTTCAAGGATCAAGTGATCCAGGTACAGTCGGACAATGCCATGGTGGTGGCGTATATCAGTCGACAAGGAGGGACAAAAAGCAGAGCCTGCATGCGAGAGGTTTCAAAGATACTCGAGCTATGTCAGCAATCTTCATTCCAGGTGTGGACAACTGGGAGGTGGACTTCTTGAGTCGTCACGATCTCCACCCCGGAGATCGTGACGATCATCGACCAGTGGGGTTGCCCACAAATAGACATGGCTTCTCGTCTCAACAAGAAATTTCACTGGTATTGCTCATGGACTAGGGACCCTCAGGCGAGGGCAGTGGACGCACTGGCGTCGCCTTGGCAGTACCGGCTGGTATACCAGTTTCCTCCGATCCCATTGCTTCCGAGAGTGCTAAAGCGAATCAGGAATCAAGGTGTCCAGGCAAGTCTAATTGCCCCGAATTGGCCTCGGAGGGCGTGGTACGTGGATCTTCTGGACATGTCCGTCCAAAACCCTTAGCCTCGGTCACTCAGAAGAGATCTTCAACAAGGACCATTCGTCTACCTGGACTTAAGGCGTCTTCGTTTGATGGCATGGAGGTTGAGCGGAACATCCTAGCTCACAAGGGCCTTTCCAAGAAGGTTATTGCAACCATGGTTCAGGCCAGGAAACCTGTGACATCAAAACACTATCATCATATATGGAGGAGATAGGTCTCTTGGTGCGAGGAATGCACGTATCCGCCTGCTGAGTTTCACTTGGGACGTTTCCTGCAGGCTGGTGTGGATAAGGGCTTACTTCTGGGTTCCATTAAGGTCCAGATTTCAGCTCTCTCAATTTTCTTTCAGAAAAAATTGACAATGTTGCCGGAAGTTCAGACCTTTTTGCAAGGGGTACTCCACATACAACCTCCCTTTGTGCTGCCTGCGTCTCTCTGGGACTTGGATGTCGTGTTGAAATTTCTACAGTACTCCTGGTTTGAACCTCTGATGAAGGTAGAAGACAAGTACCTCATGTGGAAGACACTGATGTTACTGGCCCTGGCTTCTGCTCGACGTGTCTCAGAATTGGGGGCGTTATCGTGTAAAAGTCCGTACTTGATCTTATAAGAGGATAGAGCGGAGCTCCGAACTAGACAGCAGTTCCTGCCGAAGATGGTCTCCGCGTTTCACCTGAATCAACCTGTTGTGATTCCGTCTAGTTCTGACGCTTCTGCTCTTCCGTAGGCATTGGATGCTGTGCGTGCCTTGAAGATCTATGTCAAGCGAACAGCTTGAGTCAGAAAGACGGATTCCTTGTTCGTGCTCTATGATGCGCAGAAAAAGGGTTGCCCTGCTACAAAGCAGTCCATTGCTCATTGGATTCGGCTTTCTATCCAACAGGCCTATGTGTCGGCAGCCTTACCTGTTCCACAGGTTCTGAAGGCCCACTCTACAAGATCAGTGGGCTCTTCCTGGGTGGCTGCCGGTGGAGTCTCGGCTTTGCAACTATGCCGAGCTGCTACCTGGTCGGGGAAACACACCTTTGTGAAGTTCTACAAGTTTGATACCCTGGTCAAAGAGGATACCCAGTTTGGGCAGGTGGTGCTGCAGCAGTCTCTGCACGTTCCCGCCTGTTCTGGAAGCTTTGGGACGTCCCCATCGTACTAGTTTTCCCCCCAATATCGCTTATGGATGGTAGAGAAAATTGGATTTTAATACCTACCGGTAAATCCTTTTCTCTAACGTCCTAGTGGATGCTGGGAACTCCGTAAGGACCATGGGGAATAGCGGGCTCCGAAGGAGGCTGGGCACTCTAGAAAGATTTAGGACTACCTGGTGTGCACTGGCTCCTCCCACTATGACCCTCCTCCAAGCCTCAGTTAGATTTCGTGCCCGGCCGAGGTTGGATGCACACTAGGGGCTCTCCTGAGCCCTTAGAAAGAAAGTATAGTTTTAGGTTTTTTATTTTCAGTGAGACCTGCTGGCAACAGGCTCACTGCAGCGAGGGACTAAGGGGAGAAGAAGCGAACTCGCCTGCTTGCAGCCGGATTGGGCTTCTTAGGCTACTGGACACCATTAGCTCCAGAGGGATCGACCGCAGGCCCAGTCCTTGGTGTTCGGTCCCGGAGCCGCGCCGCCGTCCCCCTTACAGAGCCAGAAGCAAGAAGAGGTCCGGAAAAACGTCGGCAGAAGACATCAGTCTTCACCAAGGTAGCGCACAGCACTGCAGCTGTGCGCCATTGCTTCTCATGCACACTTCACACTCCGGTCACTGAGGGTGCAGGGCGCTTGGGGGGGGGGGGCGCGCCCTGAGCTGCAATAAAAACACCTTGGCTGGCAAAAATACCACAATATATAGCCCTAGAGGCTATATATGTGGTAAATACCCCTGCCAGAATCCTGAATAGGCCGCAGAAAAGGGGCGGAGCTATCTCCCTCAGACACACTGGCGCCATTTCTCCTTCACAGATCCGCTGGAAGGAAGCTCCCTGGCTCTCCCCTGCAGTCTACACGTCAGAACAGGGTAAAAACAGAGAGGGGGGGGGGCACTAAATTTGGGCGCAATACATATATAATAAGAATTTACTTACCGATAATTCTATTTCTCATAGTCCGTAGTGGATGCTGGGACTCCGCAAGGACCATGGGGAATAGCGGCTCCGCAGGAGACTGGGCACAAAAGTAAAAGCTTGAACTAGCTGGTGTGCACTGGCTCCTCCCCCTATGACCCTCCTCCAAGCCTCAGTTAGGATACTGTGCCCGGACGAGCGTACATAATAAGGAAGGATATTGAATCCCGGGTAAGACTCATACCAGCCACACCAATCACACCGTACAACCTGTGATCTGAACCCAGTTAACAGTATGATAAACGAAGGAGCCTCTGAAAAGATGGCTCACAACAATAATAACCCGAATTTTGTAACTATAACTATATACAAGTATTGCAGACAATCCGCACTTGGGATGGGCGCCCAGCATCCACTACGGACTATGAGAAATAGAATTATCGGTAAGTAAATTCTTATTTTCTCTAACGTCCTAAGTGGATGCTGGGACTCCGTAAGGACCATGGGGATTATACCAAAGCTCCCAAACGGGCGGGAGAGTGCGGATGACTCTGCAGCACCGAATGAGAGAACTCCAGGTCCTCCTCAGCCGGGGTATCAAATTTGTAGAATTTAGCAAACGTGTTTGCCCCTGACCAAGTAGCTGCTCGGCAAAGTTGTAAAGCCGAGACCCCTCGGGCAGCCGCCCAAGATGAGCCCACCTTCCTTGTGGAATGGGCTTTTACAGATTTTGGCTGTGGCAGGCCTGCCACAGAATGTGCAAGCTGAATTGTACTACAAATCCAACGAGCAATCGTCTGCTTAGAAGCAGGAGCACCCAGCTTGTTGGGTGCATACAGGATAAACAGCGAGTCAGATTTCCTGACTCCAGCCGTCCTGGAAATATATATTTTCAGGGCCCTGACTACGTCCAGTAACTTGGAGTCCTCCAAGTCCCTAGTAGCCGCAGGCACCACAATAGGCTGGTTCACGTGAAACGCTGAAACCACCTTTGGGAGAAATTGAGGACGAGTCCTCAATTCTGCCCTATCCGTGTGAAAAATTAGGTAAGGGCTTTTATAAGATAAAGCCGCCAATTCTGAGACACGCCTGGCTGAAGCCAGGGCTAACAGCATTACCACCTTCCATGTGAGATATTTTAATTCCACAGTGGTGAGTGGTTCAAACCAATGTGATTTTAGGAACCCCAAAACCACATTGAGATCCCAAGGTGCCACCGGGGGCACAAAAGGAGGCTGTATATGCAGTACCCCTTTGACAAACGTCTGGACTTCAGGCACTGAAGCCAGTTCTTTTTGGAAGAAAATAGACAGGGCCGAAATTTGAACCTTAATGGACCCTAATTTTAGGCCCATAGACAGTCCTGTTTGCAGGAAACGTAGGAAGCGACCCAGTTGAAATTCCTCTGTAGGGGCCTCTTTGGCCTCACACCACGCAACATATTTTCGCCAAATGCGGTGATAATGTTTCGCGGTTACATCCTTCCTGGCCTGTATCAGGGTAGGGATGACTTCTTCTGGAATGCCTTTTTCCTTCAGGATCCGGCGTTCAACCGCCATGCCGTCAAACGCAGCCGCGGTAAGTCTTGGAACAGACAAGGTCCCTGCTGGAGCAGGTCCTTTCTTAGAGGTAGAGGCCACGGGTCCTCCGTGAGCATCTCTTGAAGTTCCGGGTACCAAGTCCTTCTTGGCCAATCCGGAACCACGAGTATAGTTCTTACTCCTCTCCTTTTTATGATTCTCAGTACTTTTGGTATGAGAGGCAGAGGAGGGAACACATACACTGACTGGTACACCCATGGTGTTACCAGAGCGTCCACCGCTATTGCCTGAGGGTCCCTTGACCTGGCGCAATATCTGTCCAGTTTTTTGTTGAGACGGGACGCCATCATGTCCACCTTTGGTTTTCCCAACGGTTTACCATCTCTTGGAAGACTTCTGTATGAAGTCCCCACTCCCCCGGGTGAAGGTCGTGTCTGCTGAGGAAGTCCGCTTCCCAGTTGTCCACTCCCGGAATGAACACTGCTGACAGTGCTAACACATGATTCTCCGCCCAGCGAAGAATCCTTGCAGCTTCTGCCATCGCCCTCCTGCTTCTCGTGCCGCCCTGTCTGTTTACGTGGGCGACTGACGTGATGTTGTCCGATTGGATCAATACCGCCTGACCCTGAAGCAGGGGTTTTGCTTGACTTAGGGCATTGTAAATGGCCCTTAGTTCCAGAATGTTTATATGAAGAGATGTTTCCATGCTTGACCACAAGCCCTGGAAAATGTTGTCCCTGTGTGACTGCTCCCCAGCCTCTCAGGCTGGCATCTGTGGTCACCAGGATCCAATCCTGAATGCCGAATCTGCGGCCCTCTAGTAGATGAGCACTCTGCAGCCACCACAGAAGAGACACCCTTGGTCCTTGGTGACAGGGTTATCCGCTGATGCATCTGAAGATGCGATCCGGACCATTTGTCTAGAAGATCCCACTGAAACGTTCTTGCATGGAATCTTCCGAATGGAATCGCTTCGTAAGAAGCCACCATTTTTCCCAGGACCCTCGTGCACTGATGCACTGACACCTGGCCTGGTTTTAGGAGATTCCTGACTAGCTCGGATAACTCCCTGGCCTTCTCCTCTGGGAGAAACACCTTTTTCTGGACTGTGTCCAGAATCATTCCTAGGAACAGGAGACGTGTCGTTGGAATCAGCTGCGATTTTGGAATATTTAGAATCCACCCGTGCTGACGTAACACTAACCGAGATAGTGCTACTCCGACTTCTAACTGTTCCCTGGACCTTGCCCTTATCAGGAGATCGTCCAAGTAAGGGATAATTAAAACGCCTTTTCTTCGAAGAAGAATCATCATTTCGGCCATTACCTTGGTAAAGACCCGAGGTGCCGTGGACAATCCAAACGGCAGCGTCTGAAACTGATAATGACAGTTTTGTACTACAAACCTGAGGTACCCTTGGTGAGAAGGGTAGATTGGGACGTGGAGATAAGCATCTTTGATGTCCAGAGACACCATATAGTCCCCTTCTTCCAGGTTTGCTATCACTGCTCTGAGTGACTCCATCTTGAATTTGAACCTCTTTATGTAAGTGTTCAAGGATTTTAGATTTAAAATTGGTCTCACCGAGCCGTCCGGCTTCGGTACCACAAACAGCGTGGAATAATACCCCTTTCCCTGTTGTAGGAGAGGTACCTTGATTATCACCTGCTGGGAATACAGCTTGTGAATGGCTTCCAAAACTGCCTCCCTGTCGGAGGGAGACTTTGGTAGAGCAGACTTCAGGAACCGGCGAGGGGGAGACGTCTCGAATTCCAGTTTGTACCCCTGTGATACTACCTGCAGAATCCAGGGGTCCACTTGCGAGTGAGCCCACTGCGCGTTGAAATTTTTGAGACGGGCCCCCACCGTGTCCGAGTCCGCTTGTAAAGCCCCAGCGTCATGCTGAAGACTTGGCAGAAGCAGAGGAGGGCTTCTGCTCCTGGGAAGAGGCTGCCTGGTGCAGTCTTTTTCCTCTTCCTCTGCCCCGGGGCAGAAATGAGTGGCCTTTTGCCCGCCTGTACTTATGGGAACGAAAGGACTGAGTTTGAAAAAACGGTGTCTTTTTCTGCTGAGAGGTGACCTGGGGTAAAAAGGTGGACTTTCCGGCCGTTGCCGTGGCCACCAGGTCCGATAGACCGGCCCCAAATAACTCCTCCCCTTTAAAACGGCAATACTTCCATATGTCGTTTGGAATCCGCATCCCCTGACCACTGTCGCGTCCATAACGCTCTTCTGGCAGAAATGGACATAGCACTCACTCTTGATGCCAGGGTGCAAATATCCCTCTGTGCATCACGCATATATAGTAATGCATCCTTCAAATGCTCTATAGTTAAGTAATATACTGTCCCTATCCAGGGTATCAATATTTTCAGTCAGGGAATCCGACCACGCAACTCCAGCACTGCACATCCAGGCTGATGCGATTGCTGGTCGCAGTATAACACCAGTATGTGTGTATATACCCTTCAGGATATTTTCCAGCCTTCTATCCGCTGGTTCTTTGAGGGCGGCCGTATCAGGAGACGGTAACGCTACTTGTTTAGATAAACGTGTGAGCGCTTTATCTACTCTAGGGGGTGTTTCCCAACGCGCCCTAACCTCTGGCGGGAAAGGGTATAGTGCCAATAATTTATTAGAAATTAGCAGTTTTTTATCGGGGGAAACCCACGCTTTATCACACACCTCATTTAATTCATCTGACTCAGGAAAAGCTACTGGTAGTTTTTTTCACTCCCCACATAATACCCTTCTTTGTGGTACTTGTAGTGTCAGAAATGTTCAATGCCTCCTTCATTGCCGTGATCATGTAACGTGTGGCCCTACTGGACATTACGTTTGTCTCCTCACCGTCGACACTGGACTCAGTATCCGTGTCTGGGTCTGTGTCGACCCACTGAGGTAACGGGCGTTTTATCGCCCCTGACGGTGTCTGAGACGCCTGGACAGGCACTAATTGATTTGTCGGCTGTCTCATGTCGTCAACAGTTTTTTGTAAAGTGCTGACATTGTCACGTAGTTCTTTAAATACAACCATCCAGTCAGGTGTCGACTCCCTAGGGGGTGACATCACTAATACAGGCAATTGCTCTGCTTCCACATCATTTTCCTCCTCATACATGTCGACACAATCGTACCGACACCCAGCACACACACAGGGAATGCTCTGATAGAGGACAGGACCCCACTAGCCCTTTGGGGAGACAGAGGGAGAGTTTGCCAGCACACACCAGAGCGCTATATATATCTATAGGCATAGGCGTGCGCAGCTAATTTTATTAGGGGGTGCACTGCCTTAGGGACATGTCTAGCACCGCATTTTGGGCGTGTCTATCACTGTCTTTTGGCAGTGTCTAGCACTATTTTACACTCTCTCAGTAAAATCACATGGCTTAATATAATTTCTCCCTAGGTCCTAATAATAAAGTAGATATAATACACCCCAGAGAAATAAAAAGAAACATAATGGTGTGACCACCGGCCGGTACTGACTGTCCGCTACGGCATTACCCTGAGTCCTAGCTGCCGCTGCACCCTATCTCTGCTTACACTTACCCAACCTATCCCTGACCCAGTGGCAGAACTAGAGAGTAGTGGGCCTAGGTGCATGTGCATATGCATTCCCCTCCCCCACCACACATACACCCCACCCCTTGCCCCCCAGGACCTACACACTGATTTTGAATGGGCCACACTGCAAAAAAATGGGAGATTTTGGAGGCCGAACATTTGAGTTTTAATATAACACAACAAGTAAAGTTTAAAATTTACACATGTGCCATCAGAGCCACATTGACCTCTTTCTTTGTCATCAGACCCCTCCTCCGCAGGGCACCATTTGTCACACGTCACCATGCTCACCAGCTACTGACAGTAGTGCCCCTTATAGACGTTACACCACACAGTATGAGCCGCAATTAACGTTATGCCACACAGTATGAGCCAAATTCACATTACGCCACACTGTATGAGCCAAATTCACATTACGCCACACTGTATGAGCCAAAATTCACG
Source organism: Pseudophryne corroboree (assembly GCF_028390025.1). Classification (NCBI taxonomy): domain Eukaryota; kingdom Metazoa; phylum Chordata; class Amphibia; order Anura; family Myobatrachidae; genus Pseudophryne; species Pseudophryne corroboree. Next base: position 115,172,355 of record NC_086445.1, on the reverse strand, counting down.
TTACGCCACACAGTATGAGCCGAAATTCACGTTATGCCACACAGTATGAGCCAAATTCACATTATGCCACACAGTATGTGGCATAATCCTTTGAGGTTTGGCACTCCCACCAATAACTATGAAATGCTCTGATGCCACTCCTTTGGATAATATAAACAATATAAGCAGTTGGATGGCACTCAGAGAATGCACAGCATACCCAATCAAGGAGACAGAGTTGCGTGTCAAACACATTGCCGCCACCCAGAAAGAAATTCAAACACATTGCCGTCACATGGAAAAAATGTCACATTGCCGCCACACAGGAAAAATGTCACATTGCCGCCACACAGGAAAAATGTCACATTGCCCCCACATGGGAAATTTTTATATACATATATATTTATATATACTCTATACTTTATTATATACACAGCGTCCCATAAGGTGATGGTCAACATCAGGACGAAAATGATTGTATCATTGAAACGTTGACCGTTCTAGGAGACTGTGTCCTGTTTTAATCAAGTGTGCCGCTACCACATGAAAGTATATATATATATATATATATATACTGTATATAAAGAGAGAGAGAGAGAGAGAGAGAGAGAGAGAGAGAGAGAGAGAGAGAGAGAGAGAGAGAGAGAGAGAGAGAGAGAGAAACAAAACCCCCGCCTCTCCGGTCTTACGTATAGCTGGCTCAGGTGCCTTTCTCCTAGGTATTTAGCCCCGCAGAGCGTGCTATTTGTCTGAGGAAGGAGATTGTTACCCCGAAACATCACAAAATAAATAGCACGCCTTGCGGGGCTTTTTGCACTAAACCAGTGTTCTATGAGTCTCTGCGTGCCGCCTACATTTTGGAGGAGTTTTATATATATATATATATATATATATATATATATATATATATATATATATATATATATATATATATATATATATATATATATATATATATATATATATATATATAGCAAGCATGGAGGCGGCACTCAGACGAATGAGACAACAGACAGTTGTGTACTTCAATATATATATATATATATATATATATATATATATATATATATATATATATATACATACATACATACATACATAGATATATATAGATTATATATATATATATATATATAATTATAGGTAGGGCCAAAAGCTAGCAACATCTGCATCTGCTGCACCTTTGTCATGAGCATGCTCCACTGTCGCCAGAGCCCCTCTATATGTACCAGACAGAAACCAATTACGCCCACACAAACTGGACTCACCTGTTCCCGATGTGTGGCACCTGCAGCCGCGGGTCCGCGTTAACGGAAATACTTGGTCACACCATGGCAACATATATATACATGTGACTGCTTATGTAGGTTGAGTGCCAGACTGACCACTACAATTTACATTAAATTATATATATATATATATATATATTCTATACAAACTCACAAACTTACTTTTTAAGATATCAATATGCCTCTGTCCTACACTTCTTGATGCTTTGTGGTAGGTGGGTATGAGGATGGCGTGGGCGGGCGGACGGGGGTGGGGGGCTGGCTGGCAGACTAGCCGGAGTAAAGTGACTCCGCAAAGGCACATGGGAGGAGGGCTGCTGCGGCTAAGCATGCGCAGCAGCTCTCCTCCAGGATCAGTGCAGCCATATTTGTAAGTGGCAGGCCGATGAAAAACGGGCAGCGGTAGCTTTTTTCCACAGGGAGGGAGAGGAGGTCCGGCAGCAGCGCCGCAACTATGTGTACTCTTCGGTGCTCTCCCTCCCGCAGTGTGAGCTGCTTTGCCGGGCCGGCTGGGCGCGTGGTGTGCATTGTCACATCACGCGGCGGAGTCAGTCGTCCTCCTCCTCTCTTCCTCCCCCTCGCCACCGGCTAGTAAAGCATACACAGCACAGCACATACTGCGCTCTTGAGCGGGCCAGCGGCATCTGATAACAAACCATCAGGCTGGGGCAATCATCACTGTGCTCAGTGCTGCAGCAGGCATGGCGTGTGGGGGGTGCCGAACATTAGGGGGTGCCTGTGCGCACCAGGCACCCCCCGTGCGCACGCCTATGTCTATAGGGATAACCTTATATAAGTGTTACTCCCTTTATAGCTGCTGTTTATAATTTAGCTGCCAATAGTGCCCCCCCCTCTCTCGTTTTTACCCTGATTCTGTAGGGACTGCAGGGGAGAGTCAGGGAGCCGTCCTTCCAGCGGAACCTAAAATAAACTTTTACTCTAAGCAGCTCAGGAGAGCCACCTAGCATGCACCCTTCTCGTTCGGGCACAAAAATCTAACGGAGGCTTGGAGGAGGGTCATAGGGGGAGGAGCCAGTGCACACCAGCTAGTTCAAGCTTTTACTTTTGTGCCCAGTCTCCTGCGGAGCCGCTATTCCCCATGGTCCTTACGGAGTCCCAGCATCCACTTAGGACGTTGGAGAAAATATAAAAAGCAGCTATAGGGGACATAACTCAGTTAGTCCCTGCATTATATAGCGCTCTGGTGTGTGCTGGCATACTCTCACTCTGTCCCCCCAAAGGGCTTTTGTGGGTCCTGTCCTCATTCGGAGCATTCCTTGTGTGTGTGCGGTGTGTCGGTACGGCTGTGTCGACATGTTTGATGAGGATAATGATGTGGAGGCGGAGCAGATGCCTTTAGAAGGGATGTCACCCCCTGCGGGGCAGACACCTGAGTGGATGGGCTTATGGAAAGTAATGAGTGCACGTATAGACTCCCTATATAAGAAAATCAACGACATGCCAAATGTGGGACAGCCGTCTTCTCAGCTCGTGCCTGCCCAGGCGTCGCATGGGTCGTCAGGGGCTCTAAAACGCCCGCTACCTCAAGCAGACCCAGATGTCGACACGGATACTGACGCCAGTGTCGACGACGATGAGTCAAACCTGATGCCCACTAAGGCCATTCACTGTATGATTGAGGCAATGAAAGAGGTGTTAAACATTTCTGATATAACTACTGGTACCACTAAAAAGGGTATTATGTTTGGAGAGAAAAAACTACCCGTAGTTTTTCCCCCATCAGATGAATTAAATGAAGTGTGTGAAGAAGCGTGGGCTTTCCCTGATAAAAAATTGGTAATTCCTAAGAAGGTACTAATGGCGTTCCCTTTCCCGCCAGAGGATAGGTCACGTTGGGAAACACCCCCTAGAGTGGATAAAGCGCTCACACGTTTGTCTAAAAAGGTGGCACTACCCTCTCAGGATACGGCCGCCCTCAAGGAACCTGCTGATAGAAAGCAGGAGGCGATACTGAAGTCTGTATATACACACACAGGCATTATACTTAGGCCAGCTATTGCGTCAGCTTGGATGTGCAGTGCTGCCGCTGCTTGGTCAGATAAACTGTCAGAAAATATTGACACATTAGACAGAGACACGATCCTGTTAACCATAGACCATATAAAAGACTCAGTCTTATATATGAGAGATGCACAGAGGGAAATCTGCCGACTGGCATCTAAAGTAAGTGCATTGTCCATTTCTGCTAGGAGAGGCTTATGGACTCGCCAGTGGACAGGAGATGCAGATTCTAAAAAGCACATGGAAGTGTTGCCTTATAAGGGTGAGGAATTATTTGGGGATGGTCTCTCGGACCTAGTTTCCACAGCAACGTCTGGGAAGTCAGCATTTTTACCCCATGTCCCCTCACAGCCTAAGAAGGCGCCGTTTTATCAGGTTCAGTCCTTTCGGACCCAGAAAAACAGGCGTGGAAAAGGCGGGTCTTTTCTGTCCAGAGGCAGAGGAAAAAGGCTGCAACAAACAGCAGGTTCCCAGGAGCAAAAGTCCTCCCCCGCTTCTTCTTCCAAGTCCGCCGCATGACGGTGGGGCTCCACAGGCGGAGCCAGGTACGGTGGGGGGGGTCGCCTCAAAAATTTCAGCGATCAGTGGGTTCGCTCACAGGTGGATCCCTGGATCCTGCAAATAGTATCTCAGGGGTACAAGCTGGAATTCGAGGCGTCCCCACCCCACCGATTCCTAAAATCTGCCTTGCCAATTGCTCCCTCAGACAGGGAGGCGGTGCTAACGGCAATTCACAAGCTGTATTCTCAGCAGGTGATAATCAAGGTACCCCTACTTCAACAAGGCCGGGGTTATTATTCCACACTATTTATGGTACCGAAACCGGACGGTTCGGTGAGACCCATTCTAAATTTGAAATCCTTGAACACATACATAAAGAAATTCAAGTTCAAGATGGAATCGCTCAGGGCGGTTATTGCAAGCCTGGACGAGGGGGATTACATGGTATCCCTGGACATCAAGGATGCTTACTTGCATGTCCCCATTTACCATCCTCACCAGGAGTACCTCAGATTTGTGGTACAGGATTGCCATTACCAATTCCAGACGCTGCCGTTTGGACTGTCCACGGCACCGAGGGTATTTACCAAGGTTATGGCGGAAATGATGATACTCCTTCGAAGAAAGGGAGTTTTAATTATCCCGTACTTGGACGATCTCCTATTAAAAGCGAGGTCCAAGGAACAGTTGTTGGTGGGAGTAGCACTATCTCAGGAGGTGCTGCACCAGCACGGCTGGATTCTGAATATCCCAAAGTCACAGCTGGTTCCGACGACACGACTACAGTTCCTGGGTATGATTCTGGATACAGTCCAGAAAAAGGTGTTTCTCCCGGAGGAGAAAGCCAGGGAGTTGTCATCTCTAGTCAGAGACCTCCTGAAACCAAAACAGGTATCAGTGCATCGCTGCACGCGGGTCCTGGGAAAGATGGTGGCTTCTTACGAAGCAATTCCCTTCGGCAGGTTCCATGCCAGAATCTTTCAGTGGGACCTGTTGGACCAGTGGTCCGGATCGCATCTTCAGATGCATCGCTTGATAACCCTGTCTCCAAGAACCAGGGTGTCGCTACTGTGGTGGCTGCAGAGTGCCCATCTTCTAGAGGGCCGCAGGTTCGGCATACAGGACTGGGTCCTGGTGACCACGGATGCCAGCCTTCGAGGCTGGGGGGCAGTCACACAGGGAAGAAACTTCCAAGGACTATGGTCGAGTCAGGAGACTTCCCTTCACATAAATATTCTGGAACTAAGGGCCATCTACAGTGCCCTAAGTCAAGCAAAATCCCTGCTCCTACACCAGCCGGTGCTGATCCAGTCAGACAACATCACGGCAGTCGCCCATGTAAATCGACAGGGCGGCACAAGAAGCAGGATGGCGATGGCGGAAGCCACAAGAATTCTCCGATGGGCAGAGAATCATGTACTAGCACTGTCAGCAGTGTTCATTCCGGGAGTGGACAACTGGGAAGCAGACTTCCTCAGCAGACACGACCTCCACCCGGGAGAGTGGGGACTTCATCCAGAAGTCTTCCAGATGCTGGTAAACCGTTGGGAAAAACCACAGGTGGACATGATGGCGTCCCGCCTCAACAAAAAGTTAAAAAGATATTGCGCCAGGTCAAGGGACCCTCAGGCGATAGCTGTGGACGCTCTAGTGACACCGTGGGTGTACCAGTCGGTTTATGTGTTCCCTCCTCTGCCTCTCATACCAAAGGTATTGAGAATAATAAGAAAGCGAGGAGTAAACACCATTCTCGTGGTTCCGGATTGGCCAAGACGAACGTGGTACCCGGAACTTCAAGAGATGCTCTCAGAGGACCCGTGGCCTCTACCGCTCAGACAGGACCTGCTACAACAGGGGCCCTGTCTGTTCCAAGACTTACCGCGGCTGCGTTTGACGGCATGACGGTTGAACACCGGATCCTAAAGGAAAAGGGTATTCCGGAAGAAGTCATTCCTACGCTTATTAAGGCCAGGAAAGATGTTACGGCAAAGCATTATCACCGCATATGGCGGAAATATGTTGCATGGTGCGAGGCCAAAAAGGCCCCGACAGAGGAATTTCAACTAGGTCGATTTCTGCATTTCCTGCAAGCAGGAGTGAATATGGGCCTAAAACTAGGCTCCATTAAAGTACAGATCTCGGCTCTGTCGATTTTCTTTCAAAAAGAACTAGCTTCAGTACCTGAAGTTCAGACATTTGTGAAAGGAGTGCTGCATATTCAGCCCCCATTTGTGCCTCCTGTGGCACCTTGGGATCTCAACGTGATGTTGAGTTTCTTAAAATCACATTGGTTTGAGCCACTAAAAACCGTGGATCTGAAATATCTCACGTGGAAAGTGGTCATGTTATTGGCCTTGGCTTCAGCCAGGCGAGTGTCAGAATTGGCGGCTTTATCATGTAAAAGCCCTTATCTGATTTTCCATATGGATAGGGCAGAATTGAGGACTCGTCCCCAGTTTCTCCCTAAGGTGGTGTCAGCGTTTCACCTGAACCAGCCTATTGTGGTGCCTGCGGCTACTAAGGATTTGGAGGACTCCAAGTTGCTAGACGTTGTCAGGGCCCTGAAAATATATGTTTCCAGGACGGCTGGAGTCAGAAAATCTGACTCGCTGTTTATCCTGTATGCACCCAACAAGCTGGGTGCCCCTGCTTCTAAGCAGTCTATTGCTCGCTGGATTTGTAGTACAATTCAGCTTGCACATTCTGTGGCAGGCATGCCACAGCCAAAATCTGTAAATGCCCATTCCACAAGGAAGGTGGGCTCATCTTGGGCGGCTGCCCGAGGGGTCTCGGCTTTACAACTTTGCCGAGCAGCTACTTGGTCAGGGGCAAACACGTTTGCAAAATTCTATAAATTTGATACCCTGGCTGAGGAGGACCTGGAGTTCTCTCATTTGGTGCTACAGAGTCATCCGCACTCTCCCGCCCGTTTGGGAGCTTTGGTATAATCCCCATGGTCCTTACGGAGTTCCCAGCATCCACTAGGACGTTAGAGAAAATAAGAATTTACTCACCGGTAATTCTATTTCTCGTAGTCCGTAGTGGATGCTGGGCGCCCATCCCAAGTGCGGATTGTCTGCAATACTTGTAAATAGTTATTGTTAACAAAAGGGTTATTGTTGAGCTATCTGTTGAGAGGCTCAGTTGTTTTCATACTGTCAAACTGGATATAGTATCACGAGTTGTACGGTGTGATTGGTGTGGCTGGTAAGAGTCTTACCCGGGATTCTAAATCCTTCCTTATTATGTCTGCTCGTCCGGGCACGGTGTCCTAACTGAGGCTTGGAGGAGGGTCATAGTGGGAGGAGCCAGTGCACACCAGGTAGTCCTAAATCTTTCTAGAGTGCCCAGCCTCCTTCGGAGCCCGCTATTCCCCATGGTCCTTACGGAGTTCCCAGCATCCACTACGGACTACGAGAAATAGAATTACCGGTGAGTAAATTCTTATTTTCTCGTAGTCCATAAGGGATATTGGGCGCCCGCCTCAGTGCGTTGACTTTTCTGCAGGTTCTTGTTCTATAGTTACCTGTTCAGCTGTTGCCAGCCGTTGCTGGTTGTTATATGTTTGTGGTGTGCTGGTGTGTAAATATCACCACCTTTTGTTATCGTATTCCTTCTCTCCTATATGTCCTTTCTCCTTTGGGCACGTTTTTACCTATAACTGCCTGTGGGAGGGGCATAGAGGGGAGGAGCCAGCACACCCACTTGAAGAAATTTAAAGTGCACTGGCCCCTTTGGACCCCGTCTATACCCCATTGTACTAGTTTTCCCCAATATCCCCTATGAACTACGAGAAAAGAATTTACCGGTAGGTATTAAAATCCTATTTTTCCACCCAGCGTGGGGTAGTGCCAATACTAATGAGTATGCACTGCAACTATACGCATGAAGCCTGCAGATACTTGTATTGATAGAGCTGATAAAGCATACTGGGACTTGTAATTACACAACAGCTGAAGAGCCACAGGTTGGCCAGGCCTGTTATAGAGGCTTATTCTCAAAATCACTGGGATATTAATAAGAGTGGCCATAGTTCCGCCTCACCTGTTCTCTTTATTCTCCATGCCTCCTTTCCCAATAGAGGTGCCTTGTGGATTGTCCCATGATGGCTTTGCTTTACCGTACTGAGATATCTTTACATGAAAAAGAAATAAAAACGTGTTTATACATGAACACATATGGAAGCAATGATAGCTCAGGTAATAGGTTATGTTATTAGCTGTAGCATTATATGGCAATTAGACAGAACAGGAAACACCTGTGGGATAGCCTCAGTCATGCAGGACGTCATCTCCGGGCGGACGGGTGTCTTCAGTAAATTCTCATACTCTTTCACCTTGGGAGGAGAGGCCAGCTTCATATTGTACTGTCAAATACAGTAACAGATCCACATATCACTGCCAGAACAATATAGGTGTAACTCTTTACAGCTATTGAACAAGGTTCTGATGGATTTAAGTCAGTCCGTTGATATTAAAAATGTAAATCTTGATAATAGGCCAAGAAATAATTTTTGATACCTCTCTACAGCGATAAGCACAGACCATGAAATGAGAGTTAAGCACTTTCTGAATGACATCAGTTTGATCTGTCAATGATAAATAATTGTCCTGTACGTTAGACTATTAAGCCATATCTGAAATGTGTTTACAGAGTATTTATCTCTGGCTCAGTAATTGGGACAAGCCTGCTATTATATAGTCTTGAATTGATGGTAAGGGATACCTTGAATAAGTCTTCAGTTAGAGAGGTCGTCATTTCGGGACGTGGCGGAGTACTGATTTGGAAATCCCACATCTTGGGGGGAGAGGCGGCTTTAGTTGGGTTTCCATAATGTTTGTCAGATTTTAAAACCAGCTGGACGGCCTCCTCTAAGTACACATTATGGGAAAGCTCCGGTCTAGGTATTGGTTCTGTGATGTCCAGTGATCTTGCCTGATGGAAAAAAAAATAAGATTTTAAACCTACCGGTAAATCTTTTTCTCCTAGTCCGTAGAGGATGCTGGGGACTCCGTAAGGACCATGGGGTATAGACGGGCTCCGCAGGAGACATGGGCACTCTAAAGACTTTAGATGGGTGTACACTGGCTCCTCCCTCTATGCCCCACCTCCAGACCTCAGTTAGAGAACTGTGCCCAGAGGAGACGGACAGTACGAGGAAATCATTTTTGTTAATCTAAGGACAAGATACAAACCAGCCCACACCATCCAACTTGGAACATACGAACCAGTTAACAGTATGAAACCAAACAGCATCAGTCCGAGACTGATCAAAACTGTAACATAACCCTTATGTAAGCAATAACTATACACAAGTCTTGCAGAATTTAGTCCGCACTGGGACGGGCGCCCAGCATCCTCTACGGACTAGGAGAAAAAGATTTACCGGTAGGTTTAAAATCTTATTTTCTCTTACGTCCTAGAGGATGCTGGGGACTCCGTAAGGACCATGGGGATTATACCAAAGCTCCAGACCGGGCGGGAGAGTGCGGATGACTCTGCAGCACCGATTGAGCAAACACGAGGTCCTCCTCAGCCAAGGTATCAAACTTGTAGAATTTAGCAAAAGTGTTTGAACCCGACCAAGTCGCCGCTTGGCAAAGCTGTAATGCCGAGACGCCTCGGGCAGCCGCCCAAGAAGAGTCCACCTTCCTAGTGGAATGGGCCTTTACCGAATTCGGTAACGGCAATCCAGCCGTAGAATGAGTCTGCTGAATCGTGTTACAGATCCAGCGAGCAATAGTCTGTTTAGAAGCAGGAGCGCCAAGCTTGTTGGCTGCATACAGGACAAACAGTGCCTGTTTTCCTAACCCGAGCCGTCCTGGCTACATAAATTTTTAAGGCCCTGACTACATCAAGGGACCTGGAACACTCCAAGTCACCCGTAGCCACAGGCACCACGATAGGTTGGTTCATATGAAAAGATGAAACCACCTTAGGCTAAAATTGAGGACGAGTCCTTAATTCTGCTCTATCCACATGGAAAATCAGATAGGGGCTCTTGTGAGACAAAGCCGCCAATTCGGACACCCGCCATGCAGATGCCAAGGCCAACAACATGACCACCTTCCAAGTGAAAAATGTCAAATCCACCGTTTGAAGAAGCTCAAACCAGTGAGATTTTAGGAACTGTAACACCACGTTAAGGTCCCATGGTGCCACTGGGGGCACAAAAGGAGGCTGGATGTGCAGCACTCCCTTTACAAAAAGTCTGGACTTCTGGGAGAGAAGCCAATTCCTTCTGAAAGAAAAATTGATAGGGCCGAAATCTGTACCTTAATGAAGCCTAACTTTAGGCCCATATCCACTCCTGTCTGTAGAAAGTGGAGAAAACGGCCCAGATGGAAATCTTCAGTAGGAGCATTCTTGGCTTCCAACCAAGATACATACTTCCTCCAGATGCGGTGATACTGTTTCGCCGTCACCTCCTTCCTAAGCCTTAATCAGAGTAGGGATGACTTCCTCCGGAATACCTTTCCCAGCTAGGATTTGGTGTTCAACCTCCATGCCGTCAAACGTAACCGCGGTAAGTCTTGGAACACGCAGGGCCCCTGCTGCAATAGGTCTTCCCCGAGAGGAAGAGGCCACGGATCTTCTGTGAGCATTTCCTGAAGATCTGAATACCAGGCCCTTCGAAGCCAATCCGGAACAATGAGTATTGTCTGCACTCTTTTTCGTCTTATGATTCTCAGTATTTCTGAGATGAGCGGAAGAGGAGGGAACACATAGACCGACTGAAACACCCATGGTGTCACCAGGGCATCCACCGCTACTGCCTGAGGGTCCCTTGACCTGGCACAATACCTCCGAAGCTTCTTGTTGAGGCGTGACGCCATCATGTCTATTTGTGGAAGTTCCCACTGACTTGCTATCTCTGCAAAAACTTCTTGATGAAGTCCCCACTCTCCTGGATGGAGATTGTGTCTGCTGAGGAAGTCTGCTTCCCAGTTGTCCACTCCCGGAATGAAGACTGCTGACTTCCGCCCAGCGAAGAATCCTGGTGGCTTCCGCCATTGCCACTCTGCTCCTTGTCCCGCCTTTGCGGTTTACATGAGCCACAGCTGTGACGTTGTCTGATTAAATCAGAACCGGTAGGTCGCGAAGATTCTCCGCTTGTCGCAGGCCGTTGTATATGGCCTTCAATTCCAGTACGTTGATGTGTAGACAAGCCTCCTGGCTTGACCATAGTCCCTGAAAATTTCTTCCTTGTGTGACTGCTCCCCATCCTCGGAGGCTCGCGTCCGTGGTTACTAGAACCCAGTCTTGAATGCCGAACCTGCGGCCTTCGAGAAGGTGAGCACTCTGCAGCCACCACAGGAGAGACACCCTGGCCCTGGGGGACAGGCTTATTTTCTTTTGTATTTGTAGATGGGACCCCGACCACTTGTCCAGAAGGTCCCACTGAAACGTCCTCGCATGGAACCTGCCGAAGGGGATGGCCTCGTAGGTCGCCACCATTTTTCCCAGTACTCGAGTGCATTGATGGACCGACACTTTTTTCGGTTTTAACAGGTCTCTGATCATGTTCTGGAGTTCCTGGGCTTTTTCCATCGGGAGAAAAACCCTCTTTTGTTCCGTGTCCAGAATCATGCCCAAGAAAGATAGCAGAGTCGTTGGAATCAGCTGTGACTTTAGTAGATTTAGAATCCAGCCATGCTGCTGCAGCACTCTCAGGGAGAGCGACACGCTTTTCTGCAATTGATCTCTCGATCTCGCTTTTATCAGGAGATCGTCCAAGTACGGGATAATTGTGACTCCTTGCCTACCTTGGTGAAAATCCTCGGGGCCGTGGAAAGCCCAAACGGCAACGTCTGAAACTGGTAATGACAGTCCTGTACAGCGAATCTCAAGTATGCCTGATGAGGGGGATATATGGGGACATGAAGGTATGCATCCTTTATGTCTAGTGACACCATAAAATCCCCCCCTTCCAGGCTGGAGATAACTACCCCGAGCGATTCCATCTTGAATTTGAACTTTTTTAAGTACAGGTTTAGGGATTTTAGATTTAGAATGGGTCTGACCGAGCCATCCGGTTTCGGGACCACAAACAGGGTTGAATAGTACCCCTTCCCCTGTTGCACTAGGGGAACCTTGACAATCACTTGTTGTTGACACAGTTTTTGAATTGCAGCTAAAACTATCTCCCTTTCTGGGGGAGAAGCTGGTAAAGCCGATTTGAAAAATCGGCGAGGAGGCACGTCTTCGAATTCCAGCTTGTAGCCTTGGGATACAATTTCCATTGCCCAAGGATCCACGTCTGACTGAACCCAGACGTGGCTGAAGAGTCGAAGACGTGCCCCCACCGGCACGGACTCCCTCAGAAGAGCCCCAGCGTCATGCGGTGGATTTAGTAGAAGCCGGGGAGGACTTCTGCTCCTGGGAACTAGCCGTAGTAGGCATTCTTTTCCCTCTACCCTTACCTCTGGCGAGGAAGGAAGAGCCCGGACCTCTTCTGGACTTATGCGACCGAAAGGACTGCATCTGATATTGTGGTGTTTTCTTTTGCTGGGGGGGGAACATAAGGTAAAAAAGTAGATTTACCCGCGGTAGCTGTGGAAACCAGGTCCGCGAGACCTTCCCCAAATAAAACCTCACCCTTGTAAGGCAAAACTTCCATATGTCTCTTTGAGTCGGCATCACCCGTCCATTGGCGGGTCCACAGGGCTCGCCTAGCAGAAATCGCCATGGTGTTGGCTCTCGAACCTAACAGCCCAACGTCTCTCGAAGCGTCTCTCATATATAAGACTGCGTCTTTAATGTGACCTAAGGTCAATAAAATGCTATCCCTATCTAGGGTATCAAAGTCAGATGACAAGGTATCTGCCCAAGCTGCTACAGCGCTATAAACCCAAGCAGACGCTATTGACGGTCTGAGCAAGGCACCCGTATGTGCATAGATTGATTTTAAGGTAGTTTCCTGTCTGCGATCAGCAGGATCCTTGAGGGCTGCAGTGTCTGGAGACGGTAACGCCACCTTTTTGGACAAGCGCGTTAAAGCCTTGTCCACCCTGGGCGAGGATTCCCACTGTAACCTGTCCTGTGCAGGGAAAGGATACGCCATAAGAATTCTCTTGGGAATCTGCAGTTTCTTGTCTGGAGTTTCCCCAAGCCTTTTCAAATAACGCGTTCAGCTCATGAGATGGGGGAAAGGTTACCTCAGGTTTCTTTTCCTTAAACATGCATACCCTTGTGTCAGGGACCGAGGGGTCATCTGTGATATGCAAAACATCTTTTATTGCAATAATCATATAAGGAATACTTTTGGCCACCCTTGGGTGTAACCTCGCATCATCGTAGTCGACACTGGAGTCAGAATCCGTGTCGGTATCAGTGTCTGCTACTTGGGACAGGGGACGTTTCTGAGACCCTGGAGGGCCCTGTGATACAGCCAAAGCCATGGATTGACTCCCTGTCTTTTCTCTGGACTCTGCTTTGTCCATTCTCTTATGTAATAAAGACACATTTGCATTTAAAACAGTCCGCATATCCAGCCAATCAGGTGTCGGCGTCGCCGACAGACACACCACAATCATCTGCTCCACCTCCTCCTTAGATGAGCCTTCCGCTTCAGACATGCCGACACACACGTACCGACACCCCCACACACTCAGGGATATATATATATATATATATATATATATATATATATATATATATATATAGAGAGAGAGAGAGAGAGAGATATAGAGAGATATAGAGAGATTTATATATATATATATATATATAGAGATATAGAGAGAGAGATATATAGAGAGATTATATATATATATATATATATATATATATATATATATATATATATATATATAATGAAGCGAGGTAAGCAGGCGGCACTCATCAGACTGTATAAACGTGGTTACTTTATTGGCTAAAGGCCGACATGTTTCGGAGATAACTTCTCCGTCCTCAGGGCCAGACAACAACATAATACAAGTATACAAGTGGCTTATAAAACATGGAACACCCCCAAATTAACAAACCTAACCGTATTCACCTGCTCCACGGCGCACCCGCTCGTCGACCGCCACGAGGCACTTCCGCGTCTCACTGCCGCGACGTCACTGATGCGCCGCGTCGCAGGGGAGCTCCATGGAAACCGGAGCGTAAACAACCCACGTCCCCGGCGTCCTCTGAAATGACTAAACAGATAAATAAACATCAAATGAGTGCAATTCAAACAAAACATTGTTACGAAGATAAAAAAACACATGATACAAGGGCTGGTAAAAAGCAAAAAATAAAACAATAGTAAATGGTAAATATTAAATATTAAGTACTTGACCCTCTTGCAGCCAGACAATCAATCTATTATTACAACCACTGTCCGCTATAGGCATCCCCTGAATTCTCCAACCCCATCATGATGTTCCAGAAAATCTGTTGCTGTGTAGTGCTGATGTTGACTAGCCTCTACACCTGCATCCCGCATGATGCGGGTGTGGAGGCCAGTTCGTCTGCTTATACAGGATAATGACAAGTACCTAGGTCCTGATATTACAATATTCTTGAAGTTACTGCATTTGGTACTTAGCAGGAAACTACTTTGTGTTCAACGGTTAGGTTTTACCTCCAGGAGGCGGGTTGTGCGATGGGGTCAGTCAGTGGCCCCATCGTACGCGAATGCCTTTATGTTCCAAGTGGAGAAACAGATGTTTTATCTAAATGTACAGGTACAATCCAAAATTATCTATTATAGACGCTATATAGATGATCTGCTGATTTTTTGGCAGGGACAGAAAGAAGAGTTGGTACAGTTATGGGTTTGACCATAATCAAACCACACACGTGGTCAAGTTTACAACAACAGTAGATGAAGCATCCATCAACTACCTAGATGTAACAATAACACGTAAGGGGTAACAAGCTGTCTACCTCCATCTACGTAAAGGCCACAGATAGGAATACCCTCCTATGTCATGAAAGTTTTCACCCATTGTCACTTAGGAAGGGCCTTCCCTACTCGCAATTTTTGCGTGTTAGACGGATCACCTCAGATCCGGAGGAGACGGAAGTAGCCCTTGACAACATGTTAGCCAAGTTTGCTCAAAGGGGATACCCGATGACAGAACTACAGGCCTCACGGTCTAAGGTTCTCAGTATATCACGTATGGAATTACTCAGACAGACTAGTGCCTCACCCCAACAGGTTTAACCCCAGATTGGCCATGGTGAATAAAATACCACGGCCAGTACCAGGGTGACCCGCCGGGCCAAACAGCTTTGGCCTATTATACAGACGGATCATTCCATGTCCTCTTTGGCTAATACACGCCTTATGCCCAGCTATACACGAGGCAGAAATTTGGGGCGATCATATTATGAAACTTGATGTCTCTAGTCTCACCAGGGTTAATGAACCCCATTTTCTCCGTTTGAAACAAGGTTGCTTTAGGTGCTTGGGATGTGCGACCTGCAACACTCTTAGCATAGGGGCTACTTTTAACCATCCCCACACAGGTCGCAAAATTAAAATCAGGCACAGACTAACATGCACCTCAACACATGTAGTGTATCTACTCACATGCCCATGTGGCCTTGCATATATTGGTAAGACCATCAGGCAGTTTAGGGAACGCATGGCCCTACATCGGAGTGCAATAAAGAAAGCTCATGAAAAG